>NC_142283.1:73967973-74294724 GCF_052056855.1 Sturnus vulgaris | reverse complement strand
ACGCAACCCGCTGCTCACCATCAACAAGTACTTCAGTCGCATCCAGAGCTTCCTCCACGCCCACAACCACAGCGCCTGCGCCTGGGACCACGTCCGCCTCGAAGCTCGCGCCTCTTTACGGCACCTCCACAGCCTCACGCGCGCCATGCGCCGCTAGCACCAACGCCCACACACCAACCCACCCCCACGCCCCCACACCTGCGCCCCAAACCCACCTCACCCCCCCAACCTGGGACAACGGACACGGCTGGAAGCACCGCACGGCAACCGCAGCCTACAGCCACTGCGCCTGCATTCATACAGCCTCTCCCAGGGATTCGCACAAAGGACTTCCTCGACGTGGTTACACCGTGACTTGTTTATTTTATTTATTTATTTGTTCATTTATTTATTTGTTTGTTTGTTTGTTTGTTTATTTATTTATTCAGCTATTTATTCTTCTACTTACTCACTTCTATATGCCAGAAAAAATAAAGACCTAGGACAAAAATGCTCGCCACTGCCTCTCATCTCACTAGCACTGCAGCTACTCTTTGGGCCAGAGGACAACCGTCTCCACTCAACACCTACCCCCAGTCCTGCTCCAAACATCCTCTGCCCACTCTTCCACACGCCACTTGCCCAAGCATGATCCTGCAGCAACCCCTTTGGAAAAACACGGCCAAATTTTGGCCATCACCACCAAATAAAAACACCCCGAGGCTGTGCATTGGGGCCACTTTAGGATGCTTGTATCCCCAATCTTCTCTTGGTCTTGCAAATTGAGTTCTGCAGCTTTAAGACTGGGTCCAGGAGTCAAGGAGGAGGCAATAGGCGCTGAGTTTGTTATCACAGACTGCACTAGCTCCCCAGCATCCTTCACACTGACTGTGCTATGCACAGTGGACAGCTGCACAGAGGCTCTCCTTTGCTTTTGCTTACTTGTTCTGCCTAGCTGACGCCAAGAAGCTACCTGGACTCTGGCGGGTTTTTGGAGGGATTTTCTTTTATTTTATCTTATTTTTTTTTTTTAACCTTCTTCTCGGAGTTGTTCCAACCTGCTCCGGACTGAAAACCCAGAAGAGCCCCAGGAGCTCACACCCGTGGCCCACTAGGTCTGGCCTGGGCTGCGGCATTTCCGGGCATCGGAGGGACTGAGAACAGACTGAGCGAGCCGGGCTGCGACCCACCAAAGGGACTCTTCTGAATTTGTCATCTCTTCGGAGCAGCAAGAGGCTTTGCGGTTTAGTACGTTCACTTTTGGGCTGGGAAGCGCTCTCCCGGTTAAATAAAGAGTTTATTTTCCACTTCTCTCCAAGGAAGTATTTCCTCAAACCAGCTGGGGGAGGGACTACTTGAATCTCTTTCCTAGACGGACCCCATTCAGAGGTTTCCTCCCAAAATTGCCCTAAACCACGACATGCCGGAAAGACACGCTGCAGCTCATCACTTTAAGCCATGCCGTACTCCAGCCATCCAATCCATGGATCAGCAACGAGGTCGTGTAGGACAGCGTCAAACCCTTTGCACAAGTCCAGGCACACCAGGTCACTCCCTCTGCCCCTAGCCACCAGTGCTGCCTAGCCCGAGCCACAGAACAACAAAACTTCCGGGAATGGCGAGCTTCCACTTCGCAAAGCCATCTTCCCTCCTACCAATCACCTCCTTGTTTTCCAGCCGTCTTAGCGGAATTTCTCTTTCCCGGAGAAGCAGCCTCATCATTTGGCCTGCAACAAAGCTCACACTCACTGCTCTGCAGTTCCCACGCTCTTCTGCTTTTCCCTTTGCAAAAACAGCCGTTGTATTTCCCTACTTCCACTTTCCAAGGACTTCAACTGACAAGCACCGCTTCCCAAAAATCATCCACCTTGGCCAAGCAACTCCATAGAACAATTCCCTCAGCACTCACGCGTGAATCTCATCAGGTCCCAATGCACGCCAACATATTCCGGTTCCCTCCGTGGGCTCAAACCTCATCCTATCCTACGCTGCCCTTGGCACCTTCATTCTTCATGCAGGGCTCCCACCCTTGGCCTTTGACGACTTCCGCACTGCGGCTGCAGCTCGCTGACACGCCAGGCTACAAACAACGGCTCATCTCCACAGCCTCTTTTCCCCAAAAGCCTAAAAGTTTCAAATTCCACACTCCACTCATAGCAACAATCCCACTATGTCCCCACAAGCCCCAGCCACATCATCCCCCACGCACAGCTCAAAGCACCACCAATTCCTCTTCACCGCTCCCTGCATTTTGGGCCTTTCTTTAAAGACATCTGAAACTACCTGCAAATCTTCTCTACTCCAGCTGAAGAAGAAGCTCGGCTCCCCCAGCCTTTCTCACAAGTCATGTGCTCGGCTCCTCCCTGCATCTCCACAGCCATCCCCTCCAAGAGCTCCAGCCCTCCCGCTCACGAACTAAAGAGCCCTGAGCGGGACACGCTCTCCCAGGAGAGGCCTCTACCAATTCCAAAACACAACAGCACTTCTTTGACGGACGACAGTCGCCTTTCGCTCTCTGCTGCCTCATCCACGCAAGCAGGGCAAAAACAACCGTGCCCACGCACGGGGGCTCAACACGTGGGGTCACGGACACAAAGCAAGCAACGCATGAGCAGCAAAGCTCTTCCTCTTTTCCCACTCCTCCTTCGCTTTGCCTAGTTTTTTCATGTCTTGCTGGCTGACACTTCAGAATACAAGAGTGCACCAAGGCAACCTCCGTGCAAGAACACTCTCACGGCTCCAAGGCCCATGCCCACAGACAGCCCCTTGCACACCGCCACTGCCCCAGGCATTCACTGCATGACCGAGAAACCCAGGCCCGGCCCACTTGACATCACTGCACATCCTTTGCAACCACAAAAGGAAAACGCTGGCAAAGATGAAAATAAAGGCAAGCCACAAACTGAAAGGAAAAGTGACCACAGCCACTACCACAGCTTTCCAGGTGGAAACCGATCCTAGGCACATAGGAGACTTCAGCTGCACACTACAGGCCCTAAAGCTGGCCCTGCAGCTGCAAGGGAACACCCAACACCCCTCCCCAACACACCTGGCCCCGACGCCTCTGACCCATCGCTTTCACAACCCACTACTGCCACTCTCCCCCGGCACACCGCTGCCACCACAATCCCCAACCACACGCACCCCAACAAAACGCTGCCCCGAGACCACCACAGCCACCAGCCCCGACTGGAAAGCACGGGCGGAAACTCCCAGCAATCAGAAAGCGATGAAGGGAAACCTGCCGCCATACAAAGCCCCAAGCCCCGCAGCACCCCAAGCACAGCCACCACCGGCACAACCAGCGCCACCCAGCCCCACCAGCCTCCTGCCCAGCACCACCCCACAGCACACACAGCCCCAGCATGGCTGCTGCGCCCACAGCCACACGGCCACGCCTGCCGCACGCAGCCACGGCCCTCCTGCTCCTCCTCACCGCTCTCGCCACCACCCTCGCCTGCCAACACCTCTGGACACACGACGACGCCTTCCCCGGCGACGCCCTGCGCCTCCTCCACGACATGGCTCCCAGCCACGCCCAGCCCTGCCACCTCCAAGAGAGGCCCTTCTTCCCCGACACCCTCCCGCACAACAACCTCCTCCCGCGCCAAGCCGCCGCCACCGCCCTGAGCATCCTCCAGCACCTCTTCCACACCCTCAGCACCAACGCCACCCGCCAGCACTGGCCCGCCCAGCCTCGCAGCGCCCTCCTCAACAAACTCCAGCACCACGTCCACCACCTCGAGCAATGCCTCCCCGACAACGCCGCGCTCTTCCAAGGACCACGCAACCCGCTGCTCACCATCAACAAGTACTTCAGTCGCATCCAGAGCTTCCTCCACGCCCACAACCACAGCGCCTGCGCCTGGGACCACGTCCGCCTCGAAGCTCGCGCCTCTTTACGGCACCTCCACAGCCTCACGCGCGCCATGCGCCGCTAGCACCAACGCCCACACACCAACCCACCCCCACGCCCCCACACCTGCGCCCCAAACCCACCTCACCCCCCCAACCTGGGACAACGGACACGGCTGGAAGCACCGCACGGCAACCGCAGCCTACAGCCACTGCGCCTGCATTCATACAGCCTCTCCCAGGGATTCGCACAAAGGACTTCCTCGACGTGGTTACACCGTGACTTGTTTATTTTATTTATTTATTTGTTCATTTATTTATTTGTTTGTTTGTTTGTTTGTTTATTTATTTATTCAGCTATTTATTCTTCTACTTACTCACTTCTATATGCCAGAAAAAATAAAGACCTAGGACAAAAATGCTCGCCACTGCCTCTCATCTCACTAGCACTGCAGCTACTCTTTGGGCCAGAGGACAACCGTCTCCACTCAACACCTACCCCCAGTCCTGCTCCAAACATCCTCTGCCCACTCTTCCACACGCCACTTGCCCAAGCATGATCCTGCAGCAACCCCTTTGGAAAAACACGGCCAAATTTTGGCCATCACCACCAAATAAAAACACCCCGAGGCTGTGCATTGGGGCCACTTTAGGATGCTTGTATCCCCAATCTTCTCTTGGTCTTGCAAATTGAGTTCTGCAGCTTTAAGACTGGGTCCAGGAGTCAAGGAGGAGGCAATAGGCGCTGAGTTTGTTATCACAGACTGCACTAGCTCCCCAGCATCCTTCACACTGACTGTGCTATGCACAGTGGACAGCTGCACAGAGGCTCTCCTTTGCTTTTGCTTACTTGTTCTGCCTAGCTGACGCCAAGAAGCTACCTGGACTCTGGCGGGTTTTTGGAGGGATTTTCTTTTATTTTATCTTATTTTTTTTTTTTAACCTTCTTCTCGGAGTTGTTCCAACCTGCTCCGGACTGAAAACCCAGAAGAGCCCCAGGAGCTCACAGCCATGGCCCACTAGGTCTGGCCTGGGCTGCGGCATTTCCGGGCATCGGAGGGACTGAGAACAGACTGAGTGAGCCGGGCTGCGACCCACCAAAGGGACTCTTCTGAATTTGTCACCTCTTCGGAGCAGCAAGAGGCTTTGCGGTTTAGTACGTTCACTTTTGGGCTGGGAAGCGCTCTCCCGGTTAAATAAAGAGTTTATTTTCCACTTCTCTCCAAGGAAGTATTTCCTCAAACCAGCTGGGGGAGGGACTACTTGAATCTCTTTCCTAGACGGACCCCATTCAGAGGTTTCCTCCCAAAATTGCCCTAAACCACGACATGCCGGAAAGACACGCTGCAGCTCATCACTTTAAGCCATGCCGTACTCCAGCCATCCAATCCATGGATCAGCAACGAGGTCGTGTAGGACAGCGTCAAACCCTTTGCACAAGTCCAGGCACACCAGGTCACTCCCTCTGCCCCTAGCCACCAGTGCTGCCTAGCCCGAGCCACAGAACAACAAAACTTCCGGGAATGGCGAGCTTCCACTTCGCAAAGCCATCTTCCCTCCTACCAATCACCTCCTTGTTTTCCAGCCGTCTTAGCGGAATTTCTCTTTCCCGGAGAAGCAGCCTCATCATTTGGCCTGCAACAAAGCTCACACTCACTGCTCTGCAGTTCCCACGCTCTTCTGCTTTTCCCTTTGCAAAAACAGCCGTCGTATTTCCCTACTTCCACTTTCCAAGGACTTCAACTGACAAGCACCGCTTCCCAAAAATCATCCACCTTGGCCAAGCAACTCCATAGAACAATTCCCTCAGCACTCACGCGTGAATCTCATCAGGTCCCAATGCACGCCAACATATTCCGGTTCCCTCCGTGGGCTCAAACCTCATCCTATCCTACGCTGCCCTTGGCACCTTCATTCTTCATGCAGGGCTCCCACCCTTGGCCTTTGACGACTTCCGCACTGCGGCTGCAGCTCGCTGACACGCCAGGCTACAAACAACGGCTCATCTCCACAGCCTCTTTTCCCCAAAAGCCTAAAAGTTTCAAATTCCACACTCCACTCATAGCAACAATCCCACTATGTCCCCACAAGCCCCAGCCACATCATCCCCCACGCACAGCTCAAAGCACCACCAATTCCTCTTCACCGCTCCCTGCATTTTGGGCCTTTCTTTAAAGACATCTGAAACTACCTGCAAATCTTCTCTACTCCAGCTGAAGAAGAAGCTCGGCTCCCCCAGCCTTTCTCACAAGTCATGTGCTCGGCTCCTCCCTGCATCTCCACAGCCATCCCCTCCAAGAGCTCCAGCCCTCCCGCTCACGAACTAAAGAGCCCTGAGCGGGACACGCTCTCCCAGGAGAGGCCTCTACCAATTCCAAAACACAACAGCACTTCTTTGACGGACGACAGTCGCCTTTCGCTCTCTGCTGCCTCATCCACGCAAGCAGGGCAAAAACAACCGTGCCCACGCACGGGGGCTCAACACGTGGGGTCACGGACACAAAGCAAGCAACGCATGAGCAGCAAAGCTCTTCCTCTTTTCCCACTCCTCCTTCGCTTTGCCTAGTTTTTTCATGTCTTGCTGGCTGACACTTCAGAATACAAGAGTGCACCAAGGCAACCTCCGTGCAAGAACACTCTCACGGCTCCAAGGCCCATGCCCACAGACAGCCCCTTGCACACCGCCACTGCCCCAGGCATTCACTGCATGACCGAGAAACCCAGGCCCGGCCCACTTGACATCACTGCACATCCTTTGCAACCACAAAAGGAAAACGCTGGCAAAGATGAAAATAAAGGCAAGCCACAAACTGAAAGGAAAAGTGACCACAGCCACTACCACAGCTTTCCAGGTGGAAACCGATCCTAGGCACATAGGAGACTTCAGCTGCACACTACAGGCCCTAAAGCTGGCCCTGCAGCTGCAAGGGAACACCCAACACCCCTCCCCAACACACCTGGCCCCGACGCCTCTGACCCATCGCTTTCACAACCCACTACTGCCACTCTCCCCCGGCACACCGCTGCCACCACAATCCCCAACCACACGCACCCCAACAAAACGCTGCCCCGAGACCACCACAGCCACCAGCCCCGACTGGAAAGCACGGGCGGAAACTCCCAGCAATCAGAAAGCGATGAAGGGAAACCTGCCGCCATACAAAGCCCCAAGCCCCGCAGCACCCCAAGCACAGCCACCACCGGCACAACCAGCGCCACCCAGCCCCACCAGCCTCCTGCCCAGCACCACCCCACAGCACACACAGCCCCAGCATGGCTGCTGCGCCCACAGCCACACGGCCACGCCTGCCGCACGCAGCCACGGCCCTCCTGCTCCTCCTCACCGCTCTCGCCACCACCCTCGCCTGCCAACACCTCTGGACACACGACGACGCCTTCCCCGGCGACGCCCTGCGCCTCCTCCACGACATGGCTCCCAGCCACGCCCAGCCCTGCCACCTCCAAGAGCGGCCCTTCTTCCCCGACACCCTCCCGCACAACAACCTCCTCCCGCGCCAAGCCGCCGCCACCGCCCTGCGCATCCTCCAGCACCTCTTCCACACCCTCAGCACCAACGCCACCCGCCAGCACTGGCCCGCCCAGCCTCGCAGCGCCCTCCTCAACAAACTCCAGCACCACGTCCACCACCTCGAGCAATGCCTCCCCGACAACGCCGCGCTCTTCCAAGGACCACGCAACCCGCTGCTCACCATCAACAAGTACTTCAGTCGCATCCAGAGCTTCCTCCACGCCCACAACCACAGCGCCTGCGCCTGGGACCACGTCCGCCTCGAAGCTCGCGCCTCTTTACGGCACCTCCACAGCCTCACGCGCGCCATGCGCCGCTAGCACCAACGCCCACACACCAACCCACCCCCACGCCCCCACACCTGCGCCCCAAACCCACCTCACCCCCCCAACCTGGGACAACGGACACGGCTGGAAGCACCGCACGGCAACCGCAGCCTACAGCCACTGCGCCTGCATTCATACAGCCTCTCCCAGGGATTCGCACAAAGGACTTCCTCGACGTGGTTACACCGTGACTTGTTTATTTTATTTATTTATTTGTTCATTTATTTATTTGTTTGTTTGTTTGTTTGTTTATTTATTTATTCAGCTATTTATTCTTCTACTTACTCACTTCTATATGCCAGAAAAAATAAAGACCTAGGACAAAAATGCTCGCCACTGCCTCTCATCTCACTAGCACTGCAGCTACTCTTTGGGCCAGAGGACAACCGTCTCCACTCAACACCTACCCCCAGTCCTGCTCCAAACATCCTCTGCCCACTCTTCCACACGCCACTTGCCCAAGCATGATCCTGCAGCAACCCCTTTGGAAAAACACGGCCAAATTTTGGCCATCACCACCAAATAAAAACACCCCGAGGCTGTGCATTGGGGCCACTTTAGGATGCTTGTATCCCCAATCTTCTCTTGGTCTTGCAAATTGAGTTCTGCAGCTTTAAGACTGGGTCCAGGAGTCAAGGAGGAGGCAATAGGCGCTGAGTTTGTTATCACAGACTGCACTAGCTCCCCAGCATCCTTCACACTGACTGTGCTATGCACAGTGGACAGCTGCACAGAGGCTCTCCTTTGCTTTTGCTTACTTGTTCTGCCTAGCTGACGCCAAGAAGCTACCTGGACTCTGGCGGGTTTTTGGAGGGATTTTCTTTTATTTTATCTTATTTTTTTTTTTTAACCTTCTTCTCGGAGTTGTTCCAACCTGCTCCGGACTGAAAACCCAGAAGAGCCCCAGGAGCTCACACCCGTGGCCCACTAGGTCTGGCCTGGGCTGCGGCATTTCCGGGCATCGGAGGGACTGAGAACAGACTGAGCGAGCCGGGCTGCGACCCACCAAAGGGACTCTTCTGAATTTGTCATCTCTTCGGAGCAGCAAGAGGCTTTGCGGTTTAGTACGTTCACTTTTGGGCTGGGAAGCGCTCTCCCGGTTAAATAAAGAGTTTATTTTCCACTTCTCTCCAAGGAAGTATTTCCTCAAACCAGCTGGGGGAGGGACTACTTGAATCTCTTTCCTAGACGGACCCCATTCAGAGGTTTCCTCCCAAAATTGCCCTAAACCACGACATGCCGGAAAGACACGCTGCAGCTCATCACTTTAAGCCATGCCGTACTCCAGCCATCCAATCCATGGATCAGCAACGAGGTCGTGTAGGACAGCGTCAAACCCTTTGCACAAGTCCAGGCACACCAGGTCACTCCCTCTGCCCCTAGCCACCAGTGCTGCCTAGCCCGAGCCACAGAACAACAAAACTTCCGGGAATGGCGAGCTTCCACTTCGCAAAGCCATCTTCCCTCCTACCAATCACCTCCTTGTTTTCCAGCCGTCTTAGCGGAATTTCTCTTTCCCGGAGAAGCAGCCTCATCATTTGGCCTGCAACAAAGCTCACACTCACTGCTCTGCAGTTCCCACGCTCTTCTGCTTTTCCCTTTGCAAAAACAGCCGTCGTATTTCCCTACTTCCACTTTCCAAGGACTTCAACTGACAAGCACCGCTTCCCAAAAATCATCCACCTTGGCCAAGCAACTCCATAGAACAATTCCCTCAGCACTCACGCGTGAATCTCATCAGGTCCCAATGCACGCCAACATATTCCGGTTCCCTCCGTGGGCTCAAACCTCATCCTATCCTACGCTGCCCTTGGCACCTTCATTCTTCATGCAGGGCTCCCACCCTTGGCCTTTGACGACTTCCGCACTGCGGCTGCAGCTCGCTGACACGCCAGGCTACAAACAACGGCTCATCTCCACAGCCTCTTTTCCCCAAAAGCCTAAAAGTTTCAAATTCCACACTCCACTCATAGCAACAATCCCACTATGTCCCCACAAGCCCCAGCCACATCATCCCCCACGCACAGCTCAAAGCACCACCAATTCCTCTTCACCGCTCCCTGCATTTTGGGCCTTTCTTTAAAGACATCTGAAACTACCTGCAAATCTTCTCTACTCCAGCTGAAGAAGAAGCTCGGCTCCCCCAGCCTTTCTCACAAGTCATGTGCTCGGCTCCTCCCTGCATCTCCACAGCCATCCCCTCCAAGAGCTCCAGCCCTCCCGCTCACGAACTAAAGAGCCCTGAGCGGGACACGCTCTCCCAGGAGAGGCCTCTACCAATTCCAAAACACAACAGCACTTCTTTGACGGACGACAGTCGCCTTTCGCTCTCTGCTGCCTCATCCACGCAAGCAGGGCAAAAACAACCGTGCCCACGCACGGGGGCTCAACACGTGGGGTCACGGACACAAAGCAAGCAACGCACGAGCAGCAAAGCTCTTCCTCTTTTCCCACTCCTCCTTCGCTTTGCCTAGTTTTTTCATGTCTTGCTGGCTGACACTTCAGAATACAAGAGTGCACCAAGGCAACCTCCGTGCAAGAACACTCTCACGGCTCCAAGGCCCATGCCCACAGACAGCCCCTTGCACACCGCCACTGCCCCAGGCATTCACTGCATGACCGAGAAACCCAGGCCCGGCCCACTTGACATCACTGCACATCCTTTGCAACCACAAAAGGAAAACGCTGGCAAAGATGAAAATAAAGGCAAGCCACAAACTGAAAGGAAAAGTGACCACAGCCACTACCACAGCTTTCCAGGTGGAAACCGATCCTAGGCACATAGGAGACTTCAGCTGCACACTACAGGCCCTAAAGCTGGCCCTGCAGCTGCAAGGGAACACCCAACACCCCTCCCCAACACACCTGGCCCCGACGCCTCTGACCCATCGCTTTCACAACCCACTACTGCCACTCTCCCCCGGCACACCGCTGCCACCACAATCCCCAACCACACGCACCCCAACAAAACGCTGCCCCGAGACCACCACAGCCACCAGCCCCGACTGGAAAGCACGGGCGGAAACTCCCAGCAATCAGAAAGCGATGAAGGGAAACCTGCCGCCATACAAAGCCCCAAGCCCCGCAGCACCCCAAGCACAGCCACCACCGGCACAACCAGCGCCACCCAGCCCCACCAGCCTCCTGCCCAGCACCACCCCACAGCACACACAGCCCCAGCATGGCTGCTGCGCCCACAGCCACACGGCCACGCCTGCCGCACGCAGCCACGGCCCTCCTGCTCCTCCTCACCGCTCTCGCCACCACCCTCGCCTGCCAACACCTCTGGACACACGACGACGCCTTCCCCGGCGACGCCCTGCGCCTCCTCCACGACATGGCTCCCAGCCACGCCCAGCCCTGCCACCTCCAAGAACGGCCCTTCTTCCCCGACACCCTCCCGCACAACAACCTCCTCCCGCGCCAAGCCGCCGCCACCGCCCTGAGCATCCTCCAGCACCTCTTCCACACCCTCAGCACCAACGCCACCCGCCAGCACTGGCCCGCCCAGCCTCGCAGCGCCCTCCTCAACAAACTCCAGCACCACGTCCACCACCTCGAGCAATGCCTCCCCGACAACGCCGCGCTCTTCCAAGGACCACGCAACCCGCTGCTCACCATCAACAAGTACTTCAGTCGCATCCAGAGCTTCCTCCACGCCCACAACCACAGCGCCTGCGCCTGGGACCACGTCCGCCTCGAAGCTCGCGCCTCTTTACGGCACCTCCACAGCCTCACGCGCGCCATGCGCCGCTAGCACCAACGCCCACACACCAACCCACCCCCACGCCCCCACACCTGCGCCCCAAACCCACCTCACCCCCCCAACCTGGGACAACGGACACGGCTGGAAGCACTGCACGGCAACTGCAGCCTACAGCCACTGCGCCTGCATTGATACTGCCTCTCCCAGGGATTCGCACAAAGGACTGTCTCCACTTATGTATTTACCAACTTATTTATTTATTTAGCTATTTATTCTTCTACTTATGCACTTATTTATGCCATAGAAATAAAGAACTATGATACAATGACACTCGCCACTGCGTCTCGTCTGTCTACCTATACAACTAACCTCTGTCACACAGTAGAGTCATCTCCACTCAACACCTACTCCAAGCCTTGCTTCTAACAGGGTCCTGTACATCTCCTGCTCACTCTTCTTACTTTCACCTGATTAAGGATAGACTTTCATTAATGTCTTGTTAATATGGTGCCTGATGTCGTCATCACAGTTATGTCTCTCCCCTTTTTCCTCAGTATTTTCCTCCTCCTTTTCCAATTTTCAAATCTGTAGGCGTCAGGACACGGAAGGTATTGACTTATTCCATCATGTCCACTAGACGGCCACAAACACAGTCAGATCATCAGAACACTTTTTCTATAAAGACAGGTCACAGAGTTGGGGTTCTTCATTCTGGAGACCGCTCCAGGAAAACCTTACTGTGGCCTTTCAACATTTCAGTGTACCTTACAAAAAACCAAGAAAAACCAGTTTTGCACAGCATCTCCAGTGACAGGCAATGGACCACAGGGAGCATCTCTAAACTGAAATAGAGTAGGTTTATATCAGGCATTTGAAAGAAATTCTTTACTATGAGGATTGCGAGGCACTGGAACAAGTCCTAGAGTTAGCCAGATTACCACGTCCTTGGATGTGTCCAAGGCCAGACTGGATGGGGCTTTGTTCATTGTGGTCCAGGAAAAGGTTTCCCTTCACATGGCAGAGGTGCTTGCAACCAGATTACCTCTTCCAGCATAAAACATTTTAGGACTCGTGCTGAAGTTTTAGAAGACTGTGGAACCAAAACGGGAGCAGGCAAGAGTATGAGGAGGGAGGAGCAGAAGAGCGATGGCACAGAAGGCAGTCCCATTCCCTATCCTCCTATGCCACATGGGAGATGAATGTAGAGACAATCATGAATGAAAGTGAGTCCCAGAAAACATGAGAGGTGAAGGCAATGTGTTCTGTAGATTTGGTTTAATTTCATTATCCACCTGCCTGTTGCCCTGATTTGTTTGCTAATGAGTTAAACTGATTTCCCCAAGTCACATCTCTCTTGCACATGACCGTAACCAGTGACTAATTTCTCCCTGTACTTATCTTACTCCACATGTCTTTCAGGATGTATTTTCTCCCTTGACCAGATGAGGAGGGGAGTGATAGAGCAGCTTGGTGGCCACCAGGCATGTAGCCTATGTTAATACATTACAATATGTGTCTCCTGGCCCTGCAACTTCAAATATTTTGCACCTTGTTGCCACAAAAATAATTCCATGCACTTCAGTTGACAGTTCATCAAGTATCATGACTTTCTCTGGTAAAAGTCTTTATCCATTTGCTCAGCTTTGGGGTTCTTTTTCATTCAGAGTCCACAGTCTGACAGGGCATTGTCTGAGTCATCCCTGTACTCCCCTTTAAACTATCTGACTCTGGCTGCTCCAAGCTCTCCACAGAATACCTGTATTCGGGCCTTACATTATGGCATTAATCCAGTCTTCTCAGATCACTGCCCACTGCTCCATTTCTCTACAGATACACTGCATCAATCTAGTATGTAACTGTTCTGAGCTGCCTACTACCAGACCTTTTCTCCAAGTTCCTTACCCTAGATTTCTGATAGGAGAATTCTTTATAACTTTTCAATCTAGACTGAGGCTTTTTTGAATCCATCTGAGAGCTCAGTCTGTCTCATATGTCATTTGTATTCTGGATTCAGATAAGGAAAAAAAACTTTGCACACTCTCCCTCCTGCAGCTCACCTGCGTTTGTTGTCATGATGCATATGCAAAGATCTATACCTATGAGCACACCCAAAATCTCTCAGATACACCTACTGGCTACCAACTTGTGTACTAGCTGTTCAACCTTAGGTCTTGGTAGAAGAAAACACTTAAGACTTTAACTAGATTAGACAAAATGTCAATGTTGCTACAAAAATTAGACATTTCTCCACTCAGGAGCAAAGAGTACACTTGTGTCTATTTAGAGATTTTCAGCTGAACAAATGTATCATGCAACAGTTGCTCTGTATCAATTTACACAATTATCATGTAAATTTAAAAAGAAAGAACATAGAACATAAGGAAAAGCTCTTAACCACCATTAAATGAACAAATTTATGTGGCACCAATGACCAACAGTGAAGACAACTTGTTTAAAACTTAAGCAAGTCATTTACTTACCATTGGCAGTCTGGATTGAAGCATCTGGAGATCATCATAACCATAAATCTGCTTAAAGACAGATAAAAATACAACATCATTATAATACTTTTTTCTGATGCTGATCAATTTGGGGCTTTGAACTGAGTTTGACTTAAGCCCAGTTTGTGTTAAAGGTCTACAACCATATGTTGCATTGTGCCATCATAGGGCATTGCTGCATTTCAAAGAGAGCAGAACTGGAATTAAAAAGGCTTGTCACACTGATGTTGTTTCCTGGTGACAACATCCTCTGAGGAGAGTCTGACTGTCCATCTTCAATACAGTTTTCACAGACACATCATTCCTGAACTTATGAAAAATCTACTGAGCATTCAGATGTTGGAGCAAGAACAACAGACAGCGCTCTTTGCTGTAATCATTGCTTCAAAGACCATTAAGATTAAATAGCTGATGACTTGACCACAACACAACCTCCCGGCTATCTCCTCACATTCAGTTTGATATAGAAAAACTACTCATATAAAGGTTCAGATTCAAAAAACAGATAACCAAAAATACGTTGATGCTAGTCAGACATCAAAAAACTATGTCCAGGCTTTCAAACCATGAGACAGGACACATGGCACATTTCAGTCACTGCTACGGCAAATCTATTCCAGTGACATAAACCTAAAGAAGCCTAAATTTATTTAAAGGGCCTAAAATCTGTTAACACTGAAAACCATAGCCACATAGACCCATGTCTAGCTTCAACAGCAGCCAGATCAGGTCTGTACCAAAAGCTCTGCAGTTTGCAATCAACAGTAAGCATCTACTGAACATACTTAGTAAGTTCTTTAGCATTTGGAACAAGAATTCCAGGTGTAACATGTGCCACCAGAAATGCCTTGGCATAGACAGTAGCAGGTCTGGAGGGCCCACTTGCGCCACAGGCTAAGAAATCAAAGACAGAAACAATGAAACTGCTTACTGGGTAGGCAGGCAGAAGTCCTCCAGGTCCCACAATATACTGGTTATGCAACAAGGGTGGTACACCTTGGGGCAGGTTTGGGGGAGCTTTGCCTGTAGAATCAAAATACAGACACTGTAACAAGCCTTTAGAAAAGAAAAGGCTTCAGCATTGAGACAAGATAGCTCACAAGCTGTGGCAGCTGCACCATCTTAGATTATAAAAAGGAGATTTTGTGATGTTTGATGAACATGCTCGAAATAGCCTGAAGAGTTTAACCATACCTCAAGAGGGGGAAAGTACAGACTACTTAAGCCTGAAAACAGTCCTATCAGAAAATAGCCTAATTTTGTCATTTACTTTGTCCAAGAGGATTACAAGAATTACAGGAAACTTCTCTTTTTCTCAGTCCTTTCCTGAAGGCAAATTTAAAAATGGTTCTCCATCTGCGAGAGCAAGGTCTGTCCTTTCATTTCCTGCTCTGTCAATGCATTCCTTTTATCAGCAGCAATAGACTAGAAAGCACTAAATGTTGCCAGCATGCTTTATATGGGCGACTTAAGACAGCTAAGAATAGCAAAGAGAAGACTGAAATGGTTTCAGCTATCTTCATGAAGCAGTGCTAGGAAGCAGAACAGTAAAAGAACAATGTACTTTGGCCAGTCATAAGACACTTAACTTACAAGCTATAGAAATGAGAAATACTTCTGTAACTAAGCTTGATCCTTAGTAATACATCATTCACTTCTCTCTGTAAGATTTCCTTCTAGCAGCTCAGGATCATCACAGAAGAAAGAGAATTTAGCATCACTTCCACTTAGAAGCCTCCCAGCCCTCCTTCTCCATGGACCCTCCTTCTGAAGTGCTATTTGCAATGACCCAGACTTTTTCTTTCCTTTCTGTAGAAGTGGCTGTAGGGATATGACATATGATAATGAGGACACTGCAGCATATTCTGATACTGCCGAATGAATTCAAGTCACAGAAAAGCCAGAAACTAAAGCTTATGTGAATTCACAGTTAGAAGCTGATCACAGCTTGGAATACAAACTGGGTGAATTTTCTAGTCCAAAATGTCCCAAGTCAGAACTGCTCTGGTGTGTATTTATAAAGCTCTTTGAAGATAGAATGTGCTGTATAAATGCCACATAACACCCTAACAAATATTTCAAATACATAAAACCAGGCAACTTTATTTCATAAGCCAGCAAATACAGCATGCTGGAAATGCCAGTGAAGAGTGTGAACTTCTTAGCGTTGTTATGGCGAGTGAGATGCTCAACTGACAGCCCTGCTGACTTGCTGACTGAAATCCTCTGTCTATCCACGTGATCTGTCAATATTGCCAACCTGAAGACACTAAGGGAGCTGCCCGTGTGGTAGCAGCTGGTATAGACACACTGGTAACACTGAGGCCAAGGCTGTTTGTAGTGTTCATACTGCTTGCCATGCTGACAACCGAGGAGGTGGTGCTAGTGGCTGAGGTTGAAGCAGTTGAAAAGGTTGTTGAGGGCTGGAGCGAAGTTGTGTTCTCAATACTAGTGTGCTAGAAAAGGAGACAAAAAGAATGAGGATCGCAGAGCAAATAAACCACAGTGGAAGATGCTGGGGAAAAGGGCAAAAAACAACAAAAAACAAACCCAACTTTCAAAAACTTTTGAAATAACAGCGACACATGCAAAAGATATGCATTATCTATGTATCAAGCAAGCAACTAAGTTGCATGCTTGTGATGTTTTTGTGATTGAAAGGAAATTATTGTACAATCTAAACTCAAATTGCTACACTATCTGTAATACAGTACTCCTGTATTACTACTGTAATACAGTAACTCAAACATAACATATATTATTCCATCACCTGCGTTTTGTCAACCAACCTCTCCAGTGCAGACTGCTAGCAGTCCATATTTTGGAGACGTTTCAGATTGTCACCTTGAAGTTTTTGTTTTGTTTTTTTAATAAACTAGTTACACACAATTTTTTTTTTTATTTCATCCTCCCTAGCTGGCATGACAATTTCCCTCGCAGCTGTGTGACTGGCAAGTCTGTCATAGCTATTCCTGATCTAGTACAAATCACAAGTGGTAATCACTTTTCCCCCACTAGAGGGCTGAGAGTCCTCCTTCCTTGAGGTAAGGGTCTTGTTTTGGTTCTTGGGGTACTGAGATACATCCAACTTTAAGAGATGGTCTAATTATGAGATAAACTATTTGCCAAGCACTTGTTTTAATACTAACTTACCACATGTGATGTGCTTGAAGACAACACTGAGGCAGGAGAGAGGCTGCTCTGATGATTGGAAAGGGAGCTGGAAGGCAATTGTAAAGAATTAAGAAAACTCATTTTCTATTTTTAACAAATACAGATATGCAGTAAGACATTAGTTAAAAAAATTTCTAGGTGTGTGTGCACACCTAGAATAACAGAGTAGTTAAAATATTCAAGAGTGTGAGTGTAAGAGTGTGTGTATACATACACACAGAGGCATGTGTATGTATGAATATAGACACTTCTACAGGCACTTTCTCCTTTAATTAGTATCCTATTACCTTTTAATGAAAAAAATAAAGTAGAGTCATTATTATTAACAAGAAACATCTAAACCACCACTCATTTGTATTTTTCAATTTACTGCACCTTTAGAAAAACTATAGTTGCTTCAGGAACCAAATAGTGATGACTCCATGACACACAAAGATCAAAGTCAAAACAAGGTTCACACAAGCAGAAGCCCTGTTTCTCAATCTTTTTCTGCTGTTTACGATAGGGAACAAGTTTTAAGTGAGGAAGTGCTTTGATTTGACTCACGCTGGTGTTTCTCACATTTTGAGCTGCATAACACTAACTCAACCAATTAGAACTGCCGGGTATTTGGCCCATAATTCATCCAGAGATCTTAAAACGTCTTCCTGAAAGGTGACTGAAAATGGCACTTAAACATTTAAGCTGATAAGTTATACCCGATATTCGAGGTAAAGAACGTAACCCACTGTATATAGTATGCAATACACTGAACCAACATTGAAGAAAGGTAACCAAAATAAAGATATAAAACTCATGCATAAAGTTTGGTGCTCGAAAAAACCCCTCCTTATTAAATAAGAAGCAGGAGAGATCCTAACAACAAAATTAGTTTAGTGCTCTCTCTGAATATAGCCACAAGAAAGCACAGAAGTTTTCATACCAAAGCTGACAGCTACATTATATGACCTAATTTTAGGATAAACACTTCTGGTAGCTCTTCAAGGCCTAGGCCCAGAATAAACTTTTACAGTTTCATAGCTTAACTTTCAAAACTTTTGCTTCTGCAGGAATTACAACAACATCACTTTAGGCAGCAAGGGAAAACATAGCTCAGTCCAACATAAGAGTTTTATCCCACTCCCTCACCCACTCTTACTGGGTCTTTTGATAAGCCTTAATTCACAGTCCGACCTAAGATAGAGACACAGACCACAAGTATCAGCTCTACCATGTCAGACACATTTGGAATTCAGGCATCCTGATGACGGCTTTGTATCTGTCCAACAGCACAGACTCCCAGCTGAAATTTCCATCCATTTATACAGTTTTCAACAAATCAGTGTGAGAAATGTGATCAATGTAAAGAGAACAGTTCTTGTTTGACATGTTTACTATTTTATTCAACAAAAAAATACTAGAGTGTAAAAGAAAATAAAATATGTCCTAGCTGTGAAACAGAAAAAACACTCTGATATCTCAAATCAGTTTCTTGTATCAACAAATATAGTAAAAACGTGAGTATCAAAAATATAACTCAATACAGCTTCAGGATGTCACCTTGATGCCTTTTTCAGCCTTACCTCAAAACAGAGGCCAGACAAAATTAAGATAATAAAAAGTGGCTGTATTTATTGAAAGGTTTTCAGTACATTAAGAGCAGATGAAGCCTCCCAGGGGCTACACCCAAACATGGATGACCAGTCATGAATCTTCATGATTTTATAAGCTTGGTCCATTTGCATATTAGGGGGTTAATCTTTCAATTACAACTTCAGGTAATGAAGTAATTTACCCCAGGTTTGCTCCCCACCAACTCACTTCTGTTTATACTTTTCAAGGCCTGAGACAGTAAGGTGTCCTTGAGTCCCAGGCCTAGAGAGGAATTGTTTTGTCTGATCAAAATGTGAAGACAGTAGCTAACACTTTATACGGAGTTTAGAGTTATACACTAAAGAATTGCAGAATCACAAATATATGAAAAATATAAAAGCTAAAATCCTAAGGCATCAAGCTGACTGAGGATGTAACAGGCATTCAGAAAAACAGAGAGACAGTGCAAATGAGCTGAATTGTGCTAGATGCACTTCCAGGAACACCAATCTGATATTTTGAAGTATCTCAAGGAAACATCTTAGAAAAGAAAACACACACAGTTTTCCCTGTGAAATTATTTCTGGATTTTAATTTTAAGAAATACAAACATAAATGAGACTACACTATTTCAAACTGACCATGTAGTAAACTGTTAAAGAATTATTTCAAATATATGACACTGAACAAAAACAGCAGGCAAAAAGTAGGAAAAATTAACTGGGGGAATCAATTTAGCTGATTTAGCTAGCATGATTGAAGCAAACCTCTTAAACACAAAGTTGTATATGTATCATGAAAGCTTGAGGGCAGCAGCTGCTCTGCCATTAGGAGGCAGCCCAGAGCTCATGCAACCAGAAACATTCTGTTTTCTTGTGAAACTCTCTCCAAATTCTGGTTCACATCAGCAAAGGGAACCCTGGTGCCTGACAGCCCCATATGGAACCACCCTCACACCTGTCCTATCCCCAAAACTGACCCCCCCAGGTTACCACAACTTTACTTTACCTGCTCAGCTGGGAGAGCGAGCTGCTGGCCAGATCACTAGACTGAGGCAAACTGGGCAATGCTGCCACGTGCTGTGATGCTGAAGACAGAAGCGAGGCCGTGGTGGACACCACACTGGGCAGAGAACCAGACGAAGGTAGTGAGGGGGAAGGCTCTGTCTTGGGTGCTGATGAAGTAGCTGCAACAAGTTAAAAAGAGGCATTCAAATTAAAATTCCAGCATACTTGATGTCCCAGCCCAGATGGCAGGAACATAGTAGCATTCTCCCCTTGATCTGTAAAAATCTGATCTAAGAACTGGCAACTGCATCAAGCAATTTGGCTATGAAGGAAAACTCAAACACAACTGAACTACCATTTTTTTCCCTTTAAGATCTCTACTTATAATAAATTTACAATTATCACTGCTATACATGTAGTAAACAACCATCTTCTGTACTTCACTTGCCACTATCTGGATTACTAACTTACACTCAAAAGTTATTTTAAAATTCCTTGCTTTTGGTTCAGCAAAAGCAAGTCACTTCTGCCTTTCCAGAGCACTGTACAACTCTAGTTTTACCTACAACTCTCTTTATTCAGACCTACAAAGCAGGGGACCAAGATGGAGATTGATGGAGTACAGGGATAGATAACTTATCACTTTCAGTCAAAAGTGTACTGCAGTAGAATGAAAGAAGCTAAAATGAAAGGCCAGAATTGAGCACAGCATTAAGCATTTTTTATGGCTAAGGAATTGTCAAATATTGATTCATTTTACTTAGATAATTTAAAGTGCTAAGTTTTATCTTACGCTTTTTAGGCTACACAGATTAAAACCTGCTTATAGGATCACTATACTGTAATAAAATGCTTAAAAATTCTACTGCCCAACATGATTCCCAGCTGTTCCACTTATTTCTTCTTCTACAAAAATAACAAAGAATTAGAGACACTCATTCATCAATACAACTCAGAAGAGTTGAGCCCTACCTTCTGCTGGGTCATGTTCACACACCACACCAGGGACCACTACTCAGTGGATTATCACTAACTTGTAATGCATGGGAACACACTTTAGACTGGTTAGCAAACAAAAATAAGATAGACATTTGGAAGTTATATACTAGAGTTTGTTCACTGTATTGATTTGATTTCCTAGCTAAATGACCAAAGTCAAGTTGTTGGGTTGCAGTGCAAACATGAATCAAGAGAAGCTGGTCTTGGCAACAAGTATGGCTTCTTAGAGAAGGAAATCCAAGTGACAAACATGGTTATGAAGGCAGCAACTATATCACCTAATAATTTCTGGTAAAAGTCATATAAAAAAAGAGTAAATAGTATTTAAAACTCTCAATATATTAAGAGCAGGATTCCTGTCTTGAAGTAGATGTCCTCAACACAAGGGACAGAATCACTATCTTAAGACCTCCCACAAGATGCCTGAATGCAACGTGCAAGACAAAGAAAACCAGGAGACAAGTAGGATGGTCAGAAGTAAAACACATCAGTCGTACTTTGAATTAAGGATTTAGGAAGCTCAAGATCTGGATATTAAAGAAGAAATAGCAGAGAGGAGAGATGAACAACAAAGAACATTACAGCACATATAGAAGGGGAAAAGTACTTAGAAAAGTTAGGACAAATTCAAAATAATTTGGATGCATAAAATAAACTTAATGGAAGAAGAAATCGGAAATGCTCTCAAAGGAGAGCTGGCTTAGGAAAAGAGACTAGTAAAGGCATTACAGAACACAAAAGTATTAGAAATTCTCGACCTTTGTTTTGTGTGTAGAAAAAAGGACAGGTTCTGTAGTAAATTTTATAATTTATTTACACTGTACACTACACTACAAAAGTTTTCATGTTGAAAAGTAGTCTTTGTAAATGTCAATATTTTACACAGTAATTCCTGGAGTGTACAAATTCCTGCTCTTTTAACTTCAACTTGGCACTAACAAAACACTGTCCCACTAATGTCCTACCTGCAGAGATGTTTAAGATGAGGTTAGACCTAAAATTGAGGTTGGAATTCCAAAAGACACTTATTCACACCGCTGTCCTTGAAAACTTCCACAGAGCAGCACAAAGATCAGAAGCGTGAATATGGTCCTTTAATTATTTAAACTCCAAGTAGAGAGTTGCAGGCCTGCTACATCCATGCTACAGTAGAAACGGGCCAAGATGAAGAAACTAACACCTATACCAGAGTCAATACTGAGGTATTATCTGAAAGGTATCAAGAAACTCAGAACAGAGAATATGTCTCTCTCTTGACTCCCCACAGGCTTCTAACAGGGCAGAGATAGAACTATACCTAGGGTGGTGTGCTCAAAGAATGTGACTAATTTCACTATAGCTAAATGCTATTTGCAGCTTCCCAACTCAGAACTGGAAGAACTGCTGAAAATTTTGTATTTATTTTTAATTTTTCATTTTTATTTTATATTACATTATTTCTAGCAGGTAAATTCAAAAAGGAAGACCAGCAGCAAAGCAGCTTCTCTAATTCTAAAGCTGTTTAGGTTTGTAGATTTAATAGACTTGCCTTCATATTTCAGTTGTAGTCAAGAAGCAAGCACCATTTTATGCAAGCACAAATAAAGTCAAATGGGCCAGCCATAAATTAGTCACGGAGAACAATATAAAGCCTTAAACCCAATGTCACTGCTACGCTTGTGTGCACAGCAAGTAGCAAGGAAGAAACAGAAAGTCCTGTGCTCAACCAAGCTTTGAAAACTTACTGTCAAGTGCTGCCTGTGTCCTAACACCACTGTGCCCGTTCTGTAAACAAAGAAGAAACGAATTAATAGATCATCTTAGAGATATATTAAACGTTCAGACTGAATCACACATTGAACATGCTTCATGCAAAATTCTATATTCATACTAAATTGAACAACAAGGCAGAAAATTAAATTTTTACTGCCTTTAAAAGAACTACATCATAAAGTTGTCTCAAGTGCAAGGTGTCCTGAACACAGAGAAACCCATACACTGCCCATAATACACCCATCAGCAGCAGACCTTCCCATGTACTGTATATAACAAACTTCAGGTTCACACCAATATGAAAGAAGGAATTGCATTAACATATAGGAAATGGTTGTGCTTTTGATCTAATGTAACTCACAATTTTAACTATCCAAGTTACACAGACGCCAATTTTTTTCCATTGAAAGATAAGACTTGAGAAGCACCAGTTGTTTTTTGGATAACGCTGGAGTACAGAAGTGGATAGTCTATGCTTGATCCTCACCAGTACATACGAGCTAGTGCAGAAGACAAGTGTGACTGAGCCAACACATAACAAAGGCCAGAAGTAAATACACTTACAAACTCTCACAAGTTCCTAACACATTTAATAAACTCAGTTCTTTTAAAACAAACCTACATTGCATATACAAAGACAGCAGGTGTGTCTCAATCTCCCAAGAGATTCTTTGTCCTATATTAGACCTGTCCTTATGTTTATTAAAATAATACATGAAAGTAATTCCCACTAGTTTTTAAATACAACTGAAAAGTATTGCTGGAAGGGCCAAAAAAAAAAAACAAAAGTGGGATTCATCTGCTAGCTGCCATATAAATTTAGTAGATAATATACTCTTGTATAAAAACCGCCAAGTTATGGCAAAACACCATAACTAATATTGACATATAGAGACAGCTCCTTAGCTTCAGGGAAGGAAACTCAAGTAGAATTGTAAGTGCTACTAAAAAAATAGTCAAAAGACAATTTAAGATGTCAAGACCCACAAAATCAGAAGCTCTTATATCCCAAATACAGTATTACCAAAAATGACTATACACCAGGAAAAGCAAAAACAAGTAAGAGGGTGGGCTTAGGAATCAAAAATACCACTTGGCTTGGTTAAAGCATTAATATATCAGGGGAATACAAACCTAACAGGTAAGAATATTCCCCCTTTTCAAGCTCCAGTTTCTGTAATGAACTCACCGTAACTGCAACAGCAGGTGGTTCAGACGGAGCCATGGAGCTTTGGTACGCTATCCTGCTATGCACAGAAGTCTGGTCATAGGAGGAAGTTGTTACTGGGCTAGTGCTCTGGGATGAGCAGGTCAGACTGGAAGAGCTGATGGCAGAGGTTGTGTAGGTGGAGTCCTGTACTGTATTGGATATTGGCAAAGAGGTATTCAAAGGATCACTGGAAAAAGAAGTTATTTATCATCTTGGTAAGCATTTCAAGTATCTCCATGAAAATATCAGCTCCTATATAGCTATCTAGAACTACCTTAAACATGCAGAAAAATCTACACTACTTATATTAGAAAATCTAAGAATATTAAAAAAAATTACAATATTGCTTTGGTCCTCACTAATCACTGCTTCAAAACATCAGCTGCGTTACTTCCGCTTCCTCGTTGCAGCCCAACCATGACAAGAACTTATACACAAGCACTTTTCAGTCATGTTATTTCCACCTTTTCTATGGATAAATTAATGATCATAGTCTTTTTTAAATAAACAAAATTGATAAAGTCTGGTGTATGATGAATAACCACAATAGGATTCTTTTTACAATAGAATTCCAATGTTAAAGAATGAATTATGCAAAGAGCTAAAAAATACTTTAACACATTCAGGAATGTTTTATTTTCCAATTATTTTAAATATAATTTTTAAAACTAAAAGTTGTGTGAAAGTTCATTTTTATTAATATTCCTGAATTAACTTCAAGAAGCTTTTTACTAATGTCGATTTTTCAATGAGTAAGGAATTAAAAATGGTTTACTGGTACACTGGCACTTATCATTGGTTGTTTTAGCATTTCAGTTAGAGCTTCTGCATACAGAAAGCCTAGCTGCTTTTCTAATTTTCTCATTGTATAGGAGCATCATATCTGTAACCTGGTGCCAATCTACTAACATGCATATATGGTACAAAGGTCAACTCTGCTGGATCAGACAGAGAAAAACATGGGTAGTGAGGAACAAACCCCCAAAATACTTGAAAACCAGGGCAATTTAACATGAGAAATTCTATAAAGGATAGCTTATTAAAAGGTTATTTATATTCATATCATCTCCAGTTTCACATCTACCCATCCAGGGATATTTTGATTATCATTACAGATGAAATTTATAACTTAAGATACAGTCCACAGAAAACAAGTCATCATATTTTTTTCCCCTTTCATTATATTGCAACCCTGTCTTGATGTTTTTGGCACAAACTTGACCCCCTTCAAGAACACCTGAGAATGCAGGAGGGCAACTCACACATACTTTACAGATTTTGAATATAAACTATTGTTGGTCGCCTGGCTGGTACTCTCACTGCTTGAAGTTGATCCAAACTCTGGGAGTGTAGGCTCTGATCCAAACTCAAGAGCTCCAAACTGAACATTTAACCCTGTCATGTCTGCTGATCCAGGCATCTCCACAGCAGAGGCAGGAATCTTAAAGAAAGAAAAAAAGCTGTAATTCCTTTGCATGCATTTGCAACCTGAAATTAATGCACTGATTTTGCTCTAATCTGGAGCTGAAGGACTAAACCATACTATTCCACAATAACAAAGTATCATCTGTGTACATCCCTACCCCCTCCACCAATATTCATGTTGTGGCTACTAACTCAATCTAAAATTCACTCAGCAACAGCCATTTTCCATACAGAGCAATCAGCTACGTGTTTGCAAAAGATATCACCACAATATTTTGGACCTAGTAACTATCCAGCTTAGTATTTCCTGCTTCATTAATAAGAAATACACACCAAGGTCTTTGCTCTCCCTTCTCCCTAGCAATTTATATAAAACATATACCAAATCAAATCACAGAATCACTTCACTTGGACAAAAAAATTACAATCAAATCCAACTATTAAAGCCAGCACTATCAAACCATGTCTCTAAGCACCACGTCTTCACATCTTTTAAACAGTTCCAGGGATGGTAACTCCATCACTTAGCTGGGCTGACTGCTCCAGTGACTGACAACCCCCTTGGTGATTACATCTTTCCTAATATCCAATCTAAACCTTCCCTAATGCAACCTGAGGCAGTTTCCTATTGTTTTGTCACTCCTGAGAAAAGAGACCCATCTCCACCTGGCTACACCCATATTTCTAGATAGTGACACCCTCATTTCTAGAGAGTGATCAGGTTTCCTTCTGAGCCTCTTTTCTCCAGGTTGAGCCTCCATAGCTCCCTCAGGTGCTCCTGACCTGTGCTCCAGACCTTCCCCAGCTCTGCTCCCTTCTCTGGACATGCTCCAGCCCCTCAACATCTTCCTTGTGTGACGGACCCAGAACTGGATACAGGATTTGAGGTGCAGCCTCACCAGTGCCCTGTAGTCACTGCTCTGGTCCTGCAGACCATGCCACCGCTGACACAAGTTTTTGTGGTTTTTACATTTACTAATAACAAACCACCACTCAATTACTCACCTTGGATGCTGGAGTTATCCTCCTTTTTGGTGGTTTGATCTGTTTCTGCTGGGTTTGATGAACAGTCACTGCCTGGTTATCCATAGAGATAGCAGGGAGCTGTAATATTTTGCTAACAGCTGTAGAGGTGTCTACTGGTGATGGCTCTCGGAGCTTTATCTGAGAGGACTCCAGCCCAGGAGGAGGAACAGGAACCACCTGCATTTGTTGCTGCCGCTGGGTCAGCTGGCTCAGAACTGGAGATGGCTCAGGCTGAGATTTAAAGTCTGGTCAGTGTTGGGAAAAAGAAATATCAAAATTAAAGCATTGAACTCTGCTCTTCACAGTTCTACATTTTATGCAAGAATCTGGGTGATACTTAATAGTTATGATCCTACAGCATTTGCAAGTCCTTTCAGACATCACAGGGGTTTCACATGGATTATTACCACTCTAACACTATAAAGGACAACAGTTGATACATCTTCTACTTGAAATAAACAGCTGTGGCCAAGAATTATTTCAGTTTTTTCCAAAGATATGATAACAAACATATCTACACAGCCACAATATTATCACACACATTAATCCTCAAAAACTGTTATGGATTATTTTAATCAAACACTTCAACTTTCATTGCAATTAACTGTGCTGATAGAACGTGATTACTTCCAAGGGGTTAAGAGTTTTTGCAATTTAGAGGTATTATGATTTAGGATTCCTTTCCCCTGCAAAGGAGGATAAAAAAAAATAGAAAGTCTTCTACCATCTCATAATAGCTGAGAGTCAAAGCAAAGTTGGACATGAACAGATTTTTTCCCCAGTCTTCCCTTTCATAGTTTTTGGATACTGAAAGCCATGAAGTGACCTTAAGCACTGGTCAACCACCATAGAGACCTCCAGCACTTCCAGTGTGAAGGGGTTTTTATTCAGTTGGTGAAGTCCATTATAAAGCATTAAAATGTACTTGTTTTTTTTTTCAATTTCTGCATGTCAAAGATAGTAATTGCTACCAATAGCTGCTTATCTACATAAACATATACACACACATGAGAGACACAAGAGCTATCCTCTTCACAGTGAGCACAATGCTAGGAACAACACTGCAGAAAATAAGGTTCTGTCATTCTCACTGTTGCTACTAATGTTACTCAATTATATGAAAAACTCAGACAATTATAAATACATAAAACAAGTAACTTGAATCATTCACAGCACACTAGGGAAAGAACACTGAGGCGTGATGCGCATTATGAAGAAATTACATAGTACTCATTCAAAATTCATGTAATGATTAGAAGAGAAAATCTGGGGGAAAAAAAGACAAAATACAAGTACACAACTTTGCACTCAGCTAAAAGCAGCATAGCTACAATGAAAATAAGTATTTTCCAGCCTTTGTCAAAAAACAGTCACCAATGAAGTTCCATGTATATATTCAAGCACACTAAATCAAAGATGTCATTACCCGGAAGGCTCAATAACTTTAAAGATGTAATGACATATATGGATAGGCTTAAGCTTAACAAAACTTTATGATACACTTGTGATGTGTATTACCAGAAAATAAACATAATGCTTAAAATGTTCTAAGTAATTGTATTAGTAGGATTCAATTTTTTAGTACAAGTCTTTCATTAAAGTAATGTTAAACTATTATTGGCATTAAGAAATCTTACTGGCTAACGTAGAGAGAAAGAGAGAAGAAGCTGTGTCAAAGCACTTACCAAATTGACTGAGGACTGAGGATTGAGTACTAGGTGGTTTTAGATCCCAGGATGATGCAGCAACTGTGCTAGTGGTTGCAGAACTGCTATTGGTTTGTTGAGAGGTAAACTGACCCAATCCTGGTGATTTCAATTGGTCTAAGATTTGGGACCCAGTAGAGTTTGCCAGTTTAGAGGATCTGAGCTCTCCAAAGCCAGAACAAAGAACTGCCGACTACCAAAAGACAGAAGAAGAGGGGAAGGAGTAGAGTTAATATTCTAACTAATAGAACATAATCATAGGGTCAATGTGTACAGCTGCTATCCAGCAGCAAACAAAATCTTTTCAGACCTAGATTAACAAATTACCAGTAAAAATTTTCACTACTGTAATCACAATAATACTAACTCACTTAAACCCATGCATCTTAAAATACCATAGATTTACTAATAGTTGGACCAATTATTAGAGAATAAACACCTCATCTCACATCCTCAAAACTAACTCAGAAATAGGCATGCTTCCACAAGAAGAACTTGAATATGTGCTTGGAAATAATACATCACTTTTCTGGCCTTCAACTTTTAACTATAAACAAATTACTACCTACATCAGCAAGCAATGTGCACATCTGCTCTCTAATAAAAAATTGATATAACTACATCATGTAAACACAGAAATAACTAACCAGCAAAATGAAAACAAGTAATTTTTTTTTTGAGGGGGGGAAAAAGGGTGAAAGGAACAAATGATATCCTTAATTTTCAGCTTTTTCAACAAACACCAAATACCATTAAATGACTGGCACTGGAAAAGTTATTTAACCTGAAATATTTACTCACGAACAACGTTTAGAAAACATAATATTTAGAAAGTATAAGATAGTTTTACCAGACTTTGAGGAGAATAAGAGTTTACAGCACTGGAGCTGCCTGTTCCTGATGCCATCTGGGTGCTGTGCTGTGAATTTGTGAATACTAAGGCTTGGCCAAAGGTCTGCTGCTGGGGAGACTCAAATGAGTTGCTTTCTGTCTCTTGGGTAGATGTCACCGGCTTTTGAAGCAGTGTCACCAAATCAATGCTGTAAGACAAAGTGAAATTCGGCTGGAATGAACACAGCAAACTCACAGGAACAATAATTTGCAAGCAAGGCTTTTTCAATTTTGAGATGAGTTTGGCCAATCTCTGGCAGAGTTTTTACTCAGTATTTTATCTGTGCAAGCTAACATTGCTTAATCAAGGAGAAGGCTCTTAAAGTATAGGGAAAACATGGAAGAAGAGCTTACCTTTGCCCAGGAGTCACATGATTTTCAGCTGGAACAGAAGACGCAGTGAAGACTTTTGTTTCAGAAAGCTGAAAAAGAGATGAGGGAAGAGTTTTATATGGTCACATTTCCCTGCTGCAACATCTGCAGAAATTCAATTTTGGTCATGCACTTTCAAGATAAAAGTAAAGTCAAACTACCATTACAAACAGCTACTGTGAGGCTCTGCTTAAAAAGACAAAAACATGTAGCCAAACTTCAGTAAAATCTTCTCCACAGACTCAAGTACCTATTTAAATTAGAGGGCTGGGTTAGGAAATTTGACCTACTGAAAACACTCACCAACACAAGACCGTATACCAATGTAACTACATCAGTTTGGGAAACCGTTTAACTGAAATACACCAGTAGAAAGTAATTAATGTGACAATCATTCTTCCATCAATGTGCAGACAATTTATGACACTAGAGCAACTCTGATAAATCTTGTTGCACATTACACTGCTCCCACTCATTCCATGTATCCTTGCATCTGACATGTCAGCTGCCACGACCAGCAGAGGCAGATAAGTACAGGTAAGTACAGTTAACCAGCATTCATGGTTCCTTCTTGGCAGCTCTGTTAGAAGCGGCAATAAGATCTTTAACTGAGTGCTCTGACAGCAGGAGCTCAGAAACAGTAATAAAATGAGGCCCATGCTGACACTCAAGTAACAAGTCAGATCACCCACAGAGGAAAGCCGCACTGTTTTCACCATGCTGTTACATTACAGAGAGATGCTTGCACAGGCATCTGGGGAAATTGAGCTGCTCGGAATTTGGGGGAACAGAGGGGGTTGGTTTTTTTGCCCTATGGTTGGATTTTTTAATATTTTTTTCTTTTTTAAAAAGTAGTAGTTGAACAGCTACAACTTCCTAGGGCTAATCTATTTCTATCGACAGGAGTACTTGCAAACCAGAATAGGTCTTAAGCCAGTACGGGTTAGTTTTAGGAAGGCAGAGATACGCATGTACAATGCTTGTGTTTTAAATTAAATTTTCACAAAATCACCTTTAATTCCTTTGGTAGCCTTGTCTTCGACTGAAGAATAACTAACCTATTCAAAGAACACTTTCAGAATGTGCCATTTGATACAGCTCTTCTAGGAAATTATGCATTTTTAATTGCATACATTTCTAGCAGCCCAGTTTAAAGGATATCATGGACACGAGCTGATTTCATTGGCCAACCCACAGGCACCGCTACTGAGAGCATGTGTATCCCTGAACATGGACATATGACAGAGATCCCCTATGAAACACTCTTGACTTAAGAAGAACACAGGAGGGCTGACTGGGAGCAAATTATCACTCATAGGCAGATTTCACGTACTCTCCCAGCACCCTCTTGCAAGGAGTACATGAGGCCATGAAGAAATCAGTACTACCACAGTTGCTCCCTCCATTTCTTGCCCTTCCCTTGCTGCCAGCACAATGCACTCGAATCCCTTATTTCTGGATCACTTGTCCTGAGATTAATGCTGACAGCCCAGAACTCTGTACTGACCGAAACAAAGAAAGAACATTCCACTTAAGTACATTTCAGTTAAAAAGGCTGTTCATCTATTGTTCAGCACTTCCCCCATCACGTGTTTTATTTTAGAGCAATGTGTACTGTACTTTCTGGGGTATTATGATATACCTGCATTACATGGCACAAGGAAGTCAGCTAATGGCACAAGCAGAACTCTATGGTCTGCAATCCCTCGGTTAATATTAAATTCTTGGTAATGTCAACAGTTTCTTACACTCACATAACCCAGGAAAAGACTAACCATGGACAAACACTGATGAATCCCCCCCAAAATTCAGCAAATTAAGGAGACTGAGGATGTTTGTGACAATGCAAACGCATGCCTTATGTGTGAGAGAGTAAATGCTCTCTAAAGATGAACCAGCATGCAAACAAATGTCTCTGGCTACCAGCTCAGTTATCCTGAAATTTACACTACATCCTGGGGCAAACCCACTGCCACAAGGTCCAATCAAGCACTTAATTCAGGACTCTGAAAGGATTACGGCATTTGTCAAAACATGTATGTCGTGCTGTGGCAGCTGAAAAGTTTAATTACATGGACGTATTTAGTATTTCTCACAAGTAGTATTTTCAGCTCTCAATCAAGCCATTATGCTCGCTGCACACTACACTCACAAATCTTTCATTGAGGCTCTGGCATTTCCCCAGAACTGAACGAATGGTTGTGAGCCATTTGTCGGTGTTGGCCTCACAGGGGTATGTCCTCCATCTGCAGTGAAATGTTCGTGCTTTCCAGCTCCTGTTCCTATGATAAAATCATTCTCCAATCACCAAACATACAACACACCTGACAACCAGGTATCAGCTCCCAAAGGAGTACAGGAATGGTGAGGAGAAGAGGAAAACATACTCCAGCATCCTCACGGAAACTCACCATCAACAAATCAGAAAATAAAAAGCTTATTACTGTTTTGGTATGACGTAGTGAAGGTAAAGAAATTAAAACAACTTCTCATTCTGCTTCCTGGTAAAGAAACCACTTCTATCAAAATACACCGTTTTTCCCCTTTCCTGTTTCCAAAAAAGTGTTTCTGTGGTTTCAAATAAAAACTAGTGCCACCAACACTGTACAGAAAATATTTGGCATCACCCCCTTCCCGGAAATTTGTATTTATTCTATTTCTCTCTTTAAATAGTTTGTCTCCAGAAAATAATTTCTGTAGTTAAACTTTACTTTCTTTAGCCAGGAGAGCATGATCACAATTTTAAGAGCAAAACCCAGAGCCACCTAAAGAACCTCAATATTTGTCTAGTCGTTCATTGTTCATGCCCTGAATATCCCTTTAACAAAATACAACCTCCTATTTTCACTGCAAGCAGTTTCCATTCTATTTAATAGCACCTTGACAACCTATTATACTTGCTCAATACTCACTACAAAAGATAAGGACCAGACAGAACTATTAGGTCACAAAGACCTAATTCTTCTTGGGTGAAACAATGCTAGATTTCACTCACTTGCTCATAACTTGTATCTGACTAGAGAACACGACATTTAAACAGAAATATTCTTTAGAAAAACACCCTGTCTTTCCCTCCAGACAGCAAATATATCACCTTCCTTGGTTCATTTAATCAATAGTCATGCCACTAGAACTGCTTACTACACACTTAAACACAGATTCATACTGCACCTTTGCTAGACTAAAACCAGAGTCCATCATAAGCTCCTAAAATAACCCTTTCAGATTCTCTAAGCTAAAATCTTCTCTCTCAAGGATCTTTGATCAGACATTTTGAGCTATTATATACAATTTTTCATCTGTAAAACCAATGAGAAATTTCATTTGATACTTAAGAATCAAGTTCAGAGGCATCCACATACAAAAACATAGCACAAGAATTAATAACAGATGGAGAAGATTGCCAACAGGCAAAAAGACTACAAATAGGAGCTTTTCTGATACTGCATCAGTTCATGCTTAGCTTTTCTTTTTTCATCATCCACTATAATCCTGAAAACTTTTGAGTTGCTGTTTTCCAGACACCAGACCCTTATTCTGAAGCTGTGTCAAATTGATACTTGGCTATATTAAAGCATTTTTCATTGGAATAGGTCAAATCTTGCAGAGGTCCAAATCTCACCGCATGACTGGTTTATTTTCAAATGCAATTCCAATACCTTTGGTAGTCCACAAACATTTTATTAAGCAATTATTTTAGTTTTACTTCCCAATCATTGATCGAGGCACGAGATGGCATCTGGCCCTGGAGGAAGGACTAACAGCCCTCCTACAAAAGCCCACATTCAATAAGGGTCCTTCAAATTTGCAAGGCAGATTCCAGTACACTAATATGTTTTGTAATAGAATGCAATTATTTTTAGAACAAAAGAAATTTTTTTTTTTTTTTTTTGTGCATGTTTTGGGCTAATGTATCTGCATCTGACATTTTGTTCACTCTTTGCGAATATTAGCAGACAAAAAACTTTCTCCTAGGTTATAGGGATTTTTCCAGGATGCAAAATTAATAAAAATGAACAATGGGCTAGAGATTTCAAAAAAGAGTTGCAAATTATTCAGCTCTAGTAACTAATTAAAACAAATTCTATCCCTAGTCAGCACTGCTCAACACCCCTCCCATACGACAGATGCTACACCAGCATCAAACAGGGGTGAGAATAGCCCATAAATTTCCACCATTCTTAGCCCTTTGTCCACCTCTAGCACAAACTGAAGAAACCAAGGACGGGTTTAAAATATGTCAGCTTTCTATGACATCAACTGATACAGAAAACCTAGGAATTTTAGAGTTTATTTCAATTCTCTCAAAAGATAGATCCCTGTCATTAGGTGAGGATGGAGATTCCAAATCAGTTACATGAAACATTCACACATTTCCAGGACTAAGACTGACATTTCACCTTACAGGAGGAGGCAAAAGGGATGACTTATTTTCACTCTTCTGGAAATAAACTTGAAATAATGGATTATTTCAAATATTTAGTTTTTGAAAACAAACTCCGAAGAGAATAAATAATCAATTGGTATACCCAACCAGTTGCACTTACATCTTCATTCCAATCTTCTGCTGTCCATTCTTCTATTGAGTTTTTCCATGCTCCTATTATAATTGGGGAAAGAAAGAAAACAAGTACAAGTTAAACAACATTGTGTTTCAATCCTTCCGCTTTACAAGCAATCCTGTTTTATAATCAGTGGAACACAAAGTAAGGAGATGGAGGCTGGAAACATATTTGGAAACACGGTTGGAAGCTCTAGGAAACTGGCCTGCAGAATTAAAATTTTGGGAGGGAAACACCACCACTCCCCCATCTCCTCTGCCCTTAATTTCTGGAATTTCTTAGCCACTAGGGTACTGGAATTAACTTGCATGAATGCACATCTGCACTCGGTGATTAATCCCAAACACTGGAAGAAATTTCTCCTGTGAGTCCAACGACAGTGAGAGGTTACTTAACCCTCCCAGAGGATCACCTACTTTCACACAAAAATTCATACAGAACAAAGCACAACCACAACACCTGCTCCAATACCCACAATCCTACTTTGAACATATTAGATTTCAAAACCCAGGCTATGCCTGTGGAGACTACTTTCCAACCTGTTAACTCACTCTTCAGAGTAGAACAATTCCTTCCCCTGAGAAAGCAACTTATTTTAGAACATAAATAATTCTTACTATGGTAGCAGGACAGTCTTTAGATTTCCACTGCAGCTAAAAAACACTTCCTGTAACTTGTGACAGAGTGGATTTGGCAAATACTGGAGCACAGTGCAGCATGCAGAAATAGAAAAACCACATAAAACGATTCTATGGATGCAAAAACCCAGGTACAGCAGGTACAGACATGCAAGAAAAATAAAGGGACTGAAGGCCTTGACCACTGGCAACAGTATGGGGAAGGTTATCCCAACAACAACCAGAGCCTTTGTGTAAACTTTGCAACCACGAGCAATGAAAACACCAACACCAAAGGAAGTGCCACCAACACCTTGGATCAAAAAGCGAAAAGACAGCTGCTTCAATCATCTCCTTTCACTTAACCAGGAACTGTCTGAGATGCATTAATCCAGAAACAAGTCCCCCCCAAAGACAGCATCAAAGCCACCTGGTCCCTAATGCCAGTACTGCACTGGTGCTTCCTCTGGAACCCTGTGACACCGCAGCGGGATTTGACAGAGGAGGGTCGAGCGGCGCCAGTCCTGTCAGGCAAACGGGCTGACCATGAAGGTTACATAGAGTGGGGGGAAAAGAGAGGGCAACTATACCTTGGAATCCAAAATTATTTGGCAGGTCCTGAGCAAGGTAACATCCGCTCTGTGTGGGCTCTGTGGAGCAATATAGAGTTGCCTGAAACACTCATGCTCACATTTTAGCAAATGGCCCCTAACCAGGGCTGATGTTTTTATAAATAACCATACCCTGTAATAAAACTACTACAACGCCTCAAATTTCTAGACTAATCCACACATTTCTACAGAAATTTGGAAAAGGAGGAAAAGCCCACTAAGCAGCAGTTTTCAGAGGAAACTTTCCCTTCCCCCAGTATTTCTTCTTTGAAGAAGAAATCAAAGTATTTGCCCTGCTTGTATTTATCTCCCACAAGCCAGTGCCAAGGCCTGTCTAGAAGACAAGCCCTGCACTGACACCAGAATACTAAAACAGAGCTTGGAGTCTGATAAAATAAATACTAAAAGAGCTCAGATACATCAAGTCAGACTCTTGAGTATTTTCCACCACCTTTGGGAGACCAAACCTATTTGGAATAATACTTGTGATGTTTTCCTGACATTCAATTTAAACAATTATCTGTTGTTCTCTCTTCTAAAACTAGTTCTGAGGGTTTACTCTTTTAAATACTGTGTACAGCCTTTCACCCTTTTATTAGTTCACCCAAGCTGCAAAGTTTACTAATGTCATTTACTAACACTCTTCCTTCGCAAATCAATCCCTCCACTCTCAGTTATTTCAAGACTCTTCTCTGCACTAAATCCAGTTTTTAAATGTCTTCCTCCTATTAATGGGATTTCTAAGTCAGATTTTGGGACAGACACATCAATTTCTTTTTAGTCCAAAATCCACCTTGGCATTACTGCAGCTCATGCATCCTCTTCCCAATCTTTCCCCCAAGCTTTGCAGAGCATCACGATTCAAGTGTTTCCTGTTTTCCGTCAAAATTATGCTTTGTGTTTTCAAGGATCTTTATCATACAAGCTTCAACCTAGATAGTTATTTGTTTCTTTTTCCTCTTTGTAATAAGCTCAGTTTTAGGAAGTTATAAGTCAAGAAAAATAGAATACATCTTCTGATGAGTCTTCCGGTATGTTCCTCCAATTCTCCTCTCTTCCTGTCACACCATTTGATTTTTTACCCTTTCTTTGAATAACCATTGATATTAGCCCTAAAATAAATTTGACTTGGTCTTTGTCAAACTTATGTACTAGTTCTTTCCGCCTGGATTTGCATTCTAGAAAGACTTGAAGGGCTCCTTAAAATGTTCCTTCTGACTTTTATAGCAGATATTGAAAAAAAACCCCAAACACATAACTGCCAAAAAACAAAAAGCCAAACACCAACTTCCTTGTACCTTTCAAGGAACACAAATGTCCCTCTTGAAAGTTACTCTATAATTTATTTTATTTCTTGTCATTCTTTAGTTTCTGAATAATTAAAGGCTGTTCACAACTAAGATAACAAAAGTTTTTCCGTGAAACTTACGAAACTCTATCAAAGTAGAGATGTGAGTAAATTACCAGAACAGGAGGCTATTTTTACAACCAACTTCAAGAAGTGAGCACCTCCAATATAATTTGTATTTTGTATTGTATTTGTATATTGTATTATTTGTATAAGAACTGCTGTGATTTGCGTTCATTTTCTCCCACTGCCCTGTACATTACAAAAAAGCCAAGAGAGGAATCATGCTGCTCAAGTTTATTCCCTTTTGGAGGAGGATTGGTAATTTTGTTTCTCTTCATCTGTCCCTTCTCTTTGCCTTTCATCTGTACATTATTTCTATATAAATCAGGATGCAGGAAAACTAATGTTGCTTTATTTGGAATACAATTAGACTTAAACGTTATGAACTATTAAAGACTCGCCCTTCAGTCTATATTTCAGCCAACACTAGACTGTACCTTCACAGAACCAGCTAGCTTTTCTACTGGATTATACAATGGTGCACCTAGAAACACTGTTCAAGTTACCATGAGGTCTCTGGCATCTGCAACAATTCAGGGCATGAGGTTCTAGAGCAGTTTCAGAGTACACATGACAGAAACTACATTTTGGAAACAAATACTGAATTTATTTTTAATGAAAATATTCATTTCCCCAGTGCTGGTTAAAGGAAGAAATACTTAGTAAACAACTCAGAATGTCACAAAGAGTTTATATTTGTATTATGTCTTCAGAAAACATTTTGATAAGCAAAGATCTCTTATTTCTCTAGGCAGTTACCTCCTCTTTAATGTAACTGCAGATGAAAAGACACTAGTTTTCCAAGTAGATAGCATGAGCTAATATTGTTTACCTTCTTTTTAGATGAAATAAGAAATGGGACTGGGTAATGAGGAATAAAAAGAGGGCTTTCCTTCCTGCCCTTACTGTATAAACTCTTACCTGACATCTACAAAACCCACTGCAGGCTTTATAGTTTTCCACAGACATATAGTTCCCACACTCAAAACTTTAGTTAACTCCCCATTGGGAACTTAACTTGGTCATTGATTTGTAATTAACAAGACAGCACTGTAAATTTACGGGGGAAACATGAAAATTAATATTTGGGATTAACAAGTCAAATCATGCTCAACTTTATGCTCTACTTCCAGCCCCATACGTTGTCCGCCACTGTCCCTGCCTAGCACTGCTTCCATGCTCCTTCCCAGCAGCCTCTTCTGCTCTAAAATTACCACCTCAACTGCAGTTTCTTCTAAAAACCCTCAAGATGCTTTCCATCACAAGGCTGAAAGTGCTACCCACTTGGATAAAACTGATGATTCGATTGTAAAGCCTGTTCTTTCTGAAGTGATTCCTTTCGGCCCAGGGACTTCTTTCAGACATTCCTAGAGTTTGTCTAAATAAGCAACACAATAAAAGAAAGCACGCTTTACAGAGACATTTTTGTTTTGTCACTTATAGTGTCTTTTTCATTTGAAAGTAAATTAAGATTAGCAACGAAAAGGTGCTTAACACCCAAGAAGAACATTCAAATTTAACTAGTTCACTTTAATTTTCCACCAATCAAATAATTTTGCAGGAACTGCCTTACAATGACATCCACTCATTCATACCTCAAAGATTCGTTCATCTGATAAGGCCAGGGAAAATTCCCAAATGCCTTCTCACACCTTCTTCCTACAATGCTTCCCAAATTTCTACGCATGCCTTAAGCTGTGTTAGTGAAGTCCAGTGTAGTTTGTTGGTGACATGTGCATAGCAAAAATGTGCTTGGCATCCAAACAGAAATTCCACACATAAAACTGAATTTCCACCACTCTGTCTGCAGCACACCTCTCACAGAGACACATTCGTACTGTTACAGGGATCTGTTTACCCATACCAAGCTACTCTTATTCCTAGGCAGATTTCTTCCATTACTGAACACAAAGGAGATGTCTACCAGGACAGAGGCCGCTGTAACAGAGGCACATGGAAGCTACTCTGAGTTAGCAGGGAAAGTTCATTTCCAGAGTAGAGCACAAGCCATATACAGCTACACCCTTACAGCTGCAATCAGTAGTAACAAACCAGTGATCCTCTACCTCTGGTCCAGTCTCCTAGTACCTTTCTTGCAGATCTTTATTTAGTTAATCTTATAGCTTCTGCAACATTTGTGATAACATACCCTATCCCTTGCTAACAGGTAGAAAACCACAACATAAGAATCCCCAAAGGAATTTTTAAGACATTAGGTATCTTCCTTATTTGAAAAACTAATGTAAATTGGAAATAAAAGGTGTATTTCTCTTTGTGCTACAACACCAAGTAATTTAAAAAGAAATTCCTTACAGAGACAGTGTATTTGGCAAGAATGCTCCCATTAACAACCACTAATACACTCAAAGCCAATCTTCCAGACTGCTTTAGAAGGCAATAAGTGACAAGACAGCTGCCTAACAAGCCTTCCTATACTTTGAGCCTGTTGTTGTCTTCTCTGGAAAGTGGGAAGTGGCTTGTAAGACATTCAAAAAGCTGCATCTCAAGTGGTTCACAGCAGAGCTCAACAGAGCACACTGTGCCCTTCAGGATCAGTTTCCAAACTTGACACAGGAGTTGATGAAAAATCACCTGAGTGGTCTTCACCAATGAAGAGATCAGAAGAGCTACCCATCTCTGCAGTTTAAAAGAAACTCACTCAGTGGCTCCCAAGTGAGGACAAAAACATACAAGACTTTTGCCATTCTAACACAAGGTTTCCTTTGCCTTCATCTCCTCTCACAAAACACAGGAAGCAGCAAGGTATCCTATTTTTCCCATCACACATAAGCAGGCCACCCTCCTCATTTCTGAATCACCATGAGACCACTGCCATACGGTTCCTTTACAAACTATGTCAGTCTCTTGGCTTTTGCTGGAAGTGTGTACTTCTCACTTGAAACTTCACAAGGAAACATACATCTGCCTTGATCTTCCGACAGGTCAATGGCTTTTTGGCTTCAATTCAAGTGCCTACTTGTGCTTTAGTTAATAGTTTTTCTCTTCAAAAGTTGCAGATCTTGGAACTCTCCTTCATGCAGTCTCACATTTCAGCATTGTGCAGCTGGGGCTTCCAAAGTCATCCCAGTGTCACTGAGTGAATTCATACTCGTAAACTTTTTATTTCCTTTTTCTTCTTAGACATTCACACCCTATTTTCTAAAGCCTGTGGACCAATGAATTCTATGAGGACTTATGCTCCTTAACCACATTAGGTGACATCTTAAGCAGTATTAAGATATCTAAACAGTTCTTTACATACAGGTTTCTTCCAGTGACTCTTCAAATTCCTTTGTCTTTCAAGGGTTTGTTAGTACTGTAATAAAAGAATTGCAAAATGCCTCCCTTCATTCTCACCAGAGAGACACTCAGGCTCTGCACATCAGCAGCAGTTAAAAATCACATAATATCTGTGTCACAAGAGACGTATACAAATTTTCCAGAAGTTAATTGAATACTAACAGAACCGTTATATTAGCTGCAATTTGCTACAGGTCTTCATTCCAATCCTTCCACTTCTTGAAGCATCTTACCAGTTCCATCATCTGCATCATTCTGACCAGTCTCCCAGATCTCTGACTTTGTCCCAAAGCCATCAGTGACAGAAGACTCCATATAGTCTGCAGGATTAAATGTCCTAGAGTTTTGAAAGTTAAGAAATGGAAGAGAACACATGGGTCATTCATTGAGCACAAGTGTCATAATTTTTAGCTGAAGTTGTATCAGATTTAACATCTTGATTTCCACATAAGTTATCTTGACAGATTTTAGTTTCAAAAAAAAAAATTCTTCTACGAGCAGACAGAGATAAAAGGGGAGAAAAGAGAAGAGAAAAAAGTGAAGAGACTGGCAGAGAAACTTCCTGTAGAGAAACTGAACAAAATAAATTCCTGAAGAAACAGTTAACAGCATCCCTATTCCTCCCAGTGTTATAAAGTATTCGTTTATACATATAATGGTAAGACTCTCTCAACTGGTAAGTTTTCAGCAGTGGCTGACTGATAAGTGACCAGTATCATGTGCTTTCAGAGCACCACTAAGATTATTTCAAAGTGCTCTGCTGACACCAATGCCGAAATACACAGATGCAGCTAAAAAGGTGAAGAAGCATTATTGAAGAAAAAATCTCTTTTCAGTTCATCATCTGCAAGTATGAACGAGAAGAATTATTACAGAAGCAGAACAAGATTCCAGTTCATCATGACATCACTGATGTTGCATGAAGTGTCATTAAAGGCAAACTCTGAGTGAGAGTAGTGGAGGCTACATTTCTATAAACCAAGGTATTCCAACAAAATTGAGAGCAAACTTTTAGGCCGCTGAGTAACTTCTGAATCTGTTTTAAGGTCCATATGAGTCCAAACAGCTAAAGCATGAAACCTCAAAAACAGAAGAAAGTTTAGAATTGCCACTTTCAGGTTTTATATATGTTCATTGCACATTCTACATTACACTGAAATAAAGCTGGTTTAAAATTTACCTAAGACTATATGTAGCACACAACTTTCAGATGCCAAGGCACTATGCGGCTGCTACTGATAGCAGATATGGTTCTCCAAGTTTGAGATATTAACACTGAGTAGACATACATTAGGATTCTACAGGTGTGCTTAGTTAGAAACACTAATTTAAGACAAAATTATTCCATTCATCATCTAAGATTTTTCAATTTTTGCTTCCATATTGGTTTATCAAACATACAGCAATATCCATACATACAGTGGCAACACTGTCAATTAATACTGCCACTGAGTTTGATCCTTGCCAAAATCTGTGCTGTGCATGTTTCTTACCCCATGCCTTGGGCTGAAAACCTCCCCGCTCCTCTCCCTCTGCCACGTCCAAACCCTAGGAGAGAAAATACCATTTAACAGCAACAGCAGAGGAGCCACCAGTCACTAGTCTGTCACGTTAAAGACTGCCGCAGTTGAACAAAACTACCATAGTTGAAGTTAAATATCATTTGCTTCCCAAATTCCCACACAAAATTTTGCTTCCCTAAGACTCTCAAACAAGCCTTGATTCATCTAAAGCCACGCATTTCAGCAGGATCTGCAATTATGTGCCATCTTCTCCGTGTCTCATGAAGTAGCTCCAAATGCCATTAAAAGAAATTACCTAAAGACTCATCAACACTGCTATTGCCAACTTATTAGACATTGTTCAGAATTTTGTCTCTACTGTCTCATTCTTGACTAAGATGATCTAGAATCCCAGCCTCCCTGAGTATCCTGGTCTGTCAAGCAATTCTCTGCTACTCCTTAGCTGTGAGGAAAAACTTGAAATACTCCATTTGTTTCCTTCTCTGACTCAGACCACCTGTCCACCCTTTAGTGCTTTTGCCAATCTCTGATCACACATTCCTTCTGCCTCACCCTTCATCACAGTTGCTGACAGGAAAATACCCAAATCAAATAACTCAACTTCCTTGTTATCATCCACTAAAACATTCATTTGCTTTAACAGAAACAAGTATTTATTATTAAGTATTTATTAAACAAATTTTGATTACCAGCCTCAGTTTATGAGCTTCTTGATACAGTGAATAGCTTAATTTTTGCACAGTGTATATCATCAACAAAGCAAGAAAATTTTTGTGTTATTCAAGAATACACAAAGCAAATGTCCACAAAAAGTATTACCAACTATTTCTTATATGTAATATATTTCTGCATGAGTTCCTTCCCCATCTTTTTAGCGGTTTTATGTAAGGCTTACCCAGTTTGTTCAAGTTTTTTTGAGGAAGGGTAAAAATATTATTTTGGACTACAAGAACAGAAGGAGGTCAAGAGCTGCACTCAGAGAACAAAACTATGTTTACTTTAGTGACAAAATTATGTGGTAATTATAAGTCACCAAGCAACTGCAAGTTCACCAGAGCACACAAATTATAACCTTAAATCACCAAAACACTGATGTCCATAGATCAGAATTACCTATGACAGGCTTTTCAAAGTTTGATCAGAATTACTCCTTACTTTCAGGAGACCATCCAAACTGAGCAAGAGCAGTACCTCCAGGACAAGATAACACCAGTTTAACACTACTTTAGTGACATTCTGTTGCCTGCTCTCACCACTAATTCTTCCTCTTGCCCCAGTTCACTGTTGAAGTGTTAAAAGACATTTCTGGACCTACTTTTTCAAGACTTCTTAGAAGCATCAAAGTAGAGGAAAGATTCCCATCCAGCAACACACAGTATTTTGTTGGGACAAGAACACAGAATAACTGAAGTCTGGAACTGACCAGCTCTGTTATCTCTGCATTATTTTCCTCTATTTGCTTTCTTTTCACAACTGGTTGGAGAGAAGGCAGACAGAGTTAGGAAAAAAGCAACACTGCTGTAACCTGGCATTTGCCACACTTGTTCACCCAGCCCATGTGCTCTTTGCCATAAACAACAGTGCCCCAAACCCCACCATACCCAACTGCCTCCCACTTGCCACTGAACCTTGTTGCTCAGCCTACCTAATCTACTGCTGTCCTCTGCCAAAAACAGAGCACTCTGGATTACCTTTCTGTCCAGTAAGTTTTTTTAAGAGAAGAACCAGCTACACAAGTTGACCTGGGGACAGGGTAGGGGCCATAAATGTAATAAATAAACGTAATGTAATAAAATTACTTTCAATTGCTATCAATAGACCATTAAATACCATTTAAGGAAATAGTGCAGAAGCAAAATCATCAGTTGTCTGACAGCCTGAGGTACAAGTCCAAGTGGGAGCTGTGAAACACAAAAACAGTCAACCAGAAAGAGTTTTAAGTGAGACAGACATCAGGTACAGAGAGATAACTGAAATAACTGTCATGAAAGAAGAAATAGATTTTAGAAGTGGAGGTAAGTCACCCCAGTATCCCAAGTGCAAAAGCCTGAAGGAACTACCTTAGCACACTAAAGAGAATGTGATGTTTTAGCAAGCCAGGCACACATAAGATACATTCTCATAATGGGCACAATAAACTACTGACCAAAACCATCAATAAGCAGTTTCAGAAATTCCAAAAAACAAAAAATGCTGTTACTGAAGTTTTATGCACAGTTTTAAGACTACTAGCCAGCAAGGCACTTTTTATACCTGATCACTTTGAAAGATAATCCTGAACTTGAATTTCAAGTGGATTACTTTAACTTCTTAATGCTGTGTCTATGCTTTCTGTAAAATTGGAATTAAGTTTTATCAACAAATGCAAAAAAACCCAAAAAAGTTTCTAATGGAGGCAAAAGAAAGTACCAAGCAAAATACTAAATTCAAAGTTAGAAAACACACAAAATGTTATGGGACAGTGAATGCTCACCACTGCAATATCACCTAACTCAAGACACAGGATCTCATACATCATGGTCACTAGTGCAATATGCCAGCGGAAAGGGCTAATATTCTCTTTGACACAACCAGACCACTAGTATATCCTTAAACTCTCATGCAAAGAAAGCTACTTCTCTCAGCTGTCAAAACTTCAAAGTGGCCTTAAAACAGAAGGTACAGTCTTTTAACGCAGTTAGTCACAAAACAACTACAAATGCCCAGAGGGTATCTACAAACTATGCTTTTTAGCAGTGACTAACAAGTCAGTGAGCAAATGAAGCTTTCAGAATTCACAGCAGGAACTCAAATACTGAGCATGCAATCCCATAGTAATTTAAATGCATTTAATTTAGAACTACTACAATTGTGGTCTTATTTTTTTCAGCAATCACAAGCTCTGCTCTTTTGTGCACTGACAGTTTTGAACTTTCCAGTGAGTGAACACCAAATAACCAGGAAATAGGATTTGTTCAGTTCTGGATCAGCTCTCCAAAACAGTTCCCAGTTGATAAATGTCAGAAAACCTTTACACCAAGCCACCAAAAAACCCTGCTGTCTATAGCAACCACGTTGCCTGCCTCTTTTTTTTTTTGTGACAGTTAGTCTGCCTGTCACCTATCACCTCATACTTTCCAAGTTCCTTAACTTAGCTTCCAGGAGGATGTGCTCCAGGATCTTGTCAGGCACAGATGTGAGTTCCAGACCTCTGGTTCCCCAGATCTGCCTTCCTTCCCTTTTTAAAATGAAGGTTATGCTTCTCTTTTTTTCATCAGTGTAAACTCAAAATATGATGGATGGTGGCTAGCCACTTCCTCTTCCAGTTCTCTGGGGATCCGCAGATGTATCTTGTCAGGCCCCACAGACATGTGCACCTGCAGATTTCTCAAGGTGTCTCAAACCTGGTCCTCTCCTACAGTGGATGATTATTCATTCTCCCAGCCTCTGCCTTTACCTTCTGTAATTCATATGGCTGGAAATTGTGTGGGAAAAGACCAAGGCAAAAATGTCATTACATACCTCTGACTTCTCCATGTCCCAGTTAGCCAGGTCTCCTGAATTCTTAGAGAGAGCCCGCATTTTCCCTTATCTTCCTTTTATCATCAACAATATAATTTTAGCATTCCCAACTAGAACTCTGTTTGCTCAGACCATCTCACCTCTCTCTTCCTCCCAAGCTACATTTATTTACTTCCTCCTTCTCTGGGCTTCCTTTTTGTGTTTGAGTTTGTCCAGGAGCTCCTTTTCATCCATGCAGTTGGGGTAATTTTGTCTTTCTTTTGGTTGGGATGCACTGCTCCCAAGCTTGGATGAAGAAATCCTTAAATACTTAACAAGCTTTCCCGGGCCCCTCTTCCCTCTGGGGCTCTATCCCATGGCACTTCACCAAACAGATCCTTGAAGAGGCCAAAGTCTGCTCTTCCGAAGGCCATGACAGTGAGCTTGTTGGGTGTCCTCATCACTGCCCTAAGATCTCAACCTCCACTATTTCACAGCCACTGTAGGCCTGGCTGCACTTGACCTTCACATTCCTCACCAGCCCCACAAGTCAGTTTGCTTCCCAGGCTGCAAGCACACATTCCCAGCTCATGACAGCTTTTCACCTGTAAGAAGTCTCAAGTCCTTTGCAAGGGCTCCTCTCCAGGAGTTCTTCCTCCCAGTCTGTATTTATGCCTGGGATTGCCCTGACCTGAGTCCAACATCTTGAACTTAAAGGCCTGGCTAAACCTCATGAGATTCCCATGGGCTCACTCCTCAAGCTTAGCCAGGCCCCTTCGGATGAGATCTCATCCTTCAGGTTTGTCAACTGCACTTCTCAGCTTAATATCACCCGAAAATTTGCTGAGGGCGTACTCAATTTCACTATGTCAGTGACGAAGATATTAAAGAGCACCAGTTCCAAGACAGATGATGCCAGCCTTTCCTTGTTGGCTTGTGATCACTCCATCACAGAAGGACACCAGACTGGTCATGCACGACTTGCCCGTCATGAAGCCATGATGACCAAAGATGCTCATCCCCTTCCCTGACAGATGGAAGCCATTAGTCCCTAAAGACCAAACCAAAGGTTTCCCAAAGCAAGTCCCCTGGTCTGAGAAGCCAAATCCCCTGCTGTGGCACAAGGCCTATAAACACTCAATGATTCTCCAAATACAATTTGGCTCTTTCAACCCCCTTTGTTTTTGACAGGGAGGATGGATGAAAAAGCTACCTGGAAAAACAACCTGTTCCAGAGTGCCTTACAGCTGTACCCAGGGCTCTGTGATGCCACACAGACTGCTCCTGGCTGTACCACCGGTGCCCACACAAAACAAGAGCAGGAAGTAACAGTAAGTGGACTGCAAGAAGCCTGGTAGCCTCAGTGACATCCCTGATAAGGGCCCCTGGTAAGCAACGCACCTGTCTGGAAAGCACGTGTCACCCAAGGGGTGCCTCTGTGCCTCTCAGAAGAGTCTCCTACTACTGTCACCTGCTGCCTTACTTTATTTTTCTTCTCCTGAATGAATTCTAGAAAGGTCAATATTTATACCTAACCCAGGGAGCTGGCAAGTTTTCTTGTTTTCACTAAAACCCACTAGGAATTCAAAACACTGATCACATAATCAATTCTCCACTCTAGTACCATCCATGCATGGCAAGAATTGCTCTCCACAATCACAACACTTCTTCCCTCAAAGCAAATGCACACTTCATGGCAGCATGAGAACGTTGTGTATAAGCACAACTCAGACTGTACTAGCCCCTTAAATTAATAACCTAATCTGCAGAAAATCAAGTCTGCTGAACTTTTAGAACTAAATATGCACTGCAACACAGGTGCTTTATTACAAAACTCAGATTTTTCACTCAGGGTTAAAACTGGAGGAAGTTACTTCAAGGTTAAGAAATGGCCTGAAGCACAGCTGCAAGAAAAAGGAAATGCAGACTGGAAGGGCAGGCAACACTCTAAATTTGTGCTTATCTCCGACTATACAGTAACTGAATTACCCTGGTCGCTGCTCTGGCAGTGCAGAGCAGTGCATCCTCCCAGTAGAACCAAGCTTATAAGCCTTAAGAGGTAAGGAGGTTTAGTACTTTGCATTCTAGGTACTCCATACTACAATAACAAACACCCAAGTTGGATTTAATAATTCAGATAATTTTTGTCTTTATTAGTCACCATAAAGCTAGAAGCAATTCATCAGTTTTATACACTGCATTTACTCTAGAAAGCGTTTTTACAAGTCATGCTGAAAACTTTCAACTCTAAAATTATACTTAAAAGAAAGCAGGTGACTTGTTACAACTAAACTATGATAATCTCAAAAATTAAAAATGCACAATGACAGTTCCTTAACTAATACAAAATGAGCCACAGCAAAACTAAACAAACCTCAGATTTGGAATTCCAGAAGGTCTGCTCCACATTCATGTTTTAGAAAAAAACATCCTCCTTAGTTCTTGCAAACAGAATCCAAGATATACCCTGCCAACTGAGCTAAGCTTTTAAACCAAGGGAATGTTTATACATGCAATTCTGGATACAGAAACTCAATTTGTTTAAGGACAGCATACTTCTTACGTTAAAAACAATGAAAACAGATAAAAAAATACAAACTGGACTATAATAAGGTATCTATGAAAAGGATAAGCCATTTTATTTTCCTAGACAGCCAGCAGACAAAACAAAAGTTGGAATTAAAACATAGCACATTTTCCTTTCATTTTTCTATCTATTTCATAGAAAAAAAAAATCCTGGCAGAACCCACATATATGGCATGCTCATGTTGCTTCAGAATAATGAAGTAAAGAGATAAACAGAAGTGCAAGCAACAAATCTGTCTTGTCTTTGCAAACCAGCAGAATTACTATACATGAGTCCATAACAATTTCTGTGCTGAATCAAATCCAAAAGACCACCTACCTGTTATTCCTTTATAAACTATGGTCAATTAGATATCTAGGGAAGAGCACATGAACTGAAACCACAGTGCAGTTTCTTTAGATGCTTTCCTGGTCTTCAACTATCTGTGGCTTTGACTTAGTTAGTCAAAGGTAATTTACATACAACAAAATCTTTAGTGGTTTTTCTTTTTCTTGCCTGTGGTTCTTGTTAAGGATGAAATTGCCAAGTCTTGTTATGCGTACATTTTCTGCACCACATCATCTTACTGAAAGGAGTTCCTCAGGTTCAGTTCACTACACGTAGGAAGAACCAACTCCTTACATTAATCTTGAAGCTGTAAGATGCCCATCTCATTTAATACTCTCTCTTTTGCATACTTGCTTGGCATGATCAATTGATGCCCCCACAGAAGTTTAACAGGTATCTACCACACACCTACTCAGTCCTCTCTCACAAGCAGAAAAATACTACGCTACTTGCTCCTCACACCCCACAGCTACAGACTTCCCAGTACCTTCAAAAGCCTTTTCTAGCTCTATATTGCTTTTTTTCTGCATCCTTTTCAATATGAAGTAGAGGAACTGGGAGAATCAGCCCGGCATTTAGAATTGAAGATGTAAGAACACTAAAAACCAGCAGCATAAAAACAACCCGCGTTTGTAAAGTTTGTCAATTTGTAAACATCACTGTAGCTGATTAAAACACAAATGAGAAAATGTTACTATAGCTGACAATCCTAAAGACATACCCATCTGCCTCCATAATTTCTTCAGGAAATTGTATTCTAGACAGTTGCAAGTCCTTGCTATACTGACAAATATAATCACTTTGATGCAACTACTGCTCATCACTATTACAGTATTTCTTACATTTAAATTAAGCTCACACAAGAAATTTGATTCGGAAAAGAAGTACAGATGAGAAGGCATCTTAAAACAAGGTATTTCCTGACTTCAATACAAAGTTTACACCCTTAGTCTAACAAGCAAAGATTTAGCTGAAAGCAATTAGAGCTGAAATGTGTCTGGTTACACATGCTGTGATACATATTTGCATTCTGTTCAGTCAATAATTCATGTACGCTTCAACTCCCTAACACCCTAAATACCAGCACACAGTAGTGATTGCACTCGATTTACTACTACCCTATGGAGTTACAAGGAACGTGACACAGTCATTAATGCAAGACCTACTGCCAGATAAAGCCAGGGCCTTACACACCGAATATCAAATACTCAGTATCAGGGTTTTTCCCCCTCAGTAAACAGCACATTATCAGCTCTGTGTCAATCCCATTTTTGCTATTTTCAGTTGCTTATCATTTCTTAAAATTACATTTTTGTACAGTGAAGCAGTAATACATATGATGGCCCAGCAAACCTCCTAGAAGGCAGCCAGTAATAACTCCTGCCTGAGAAGGTAGCTTAAAATAGAGAGACAGTGTGTTGCTTGGATAATGAGATGACCTCTTATTTCATATCCAGTGCCTAGATTTCTATACACACACACTGTGTGAAATATTTCTAAAACCAGCTTCTGTGGTGATTACCAGCAATATGTTACCTCTCATTTGACTATTCTGTGTAACAGAAAAGGAAGACTACAGAATGACATGGCAGGAAGCTTTTTATTATTTCTACTAATATTCAAAGAAGGAACGTCACTTACCCCTGAAATGATAAGAACTGAATTACACAGATTTCTAAAACGCCCTGCAGACTTCAAGGGTTTGCACTGTAAAATTAATCAGGTATTTCCTGCCATACACACACTTGTAATACAATGATCCTGTAGGTGGCTAACAGGTTTACCACAGACACTTCATTAATATATTTTGCTCACATTACAGTATAAAATATTTGGTAGAAATATATAATAATACTATCTACATGAAACCAATGAACAGAAACTCTTTGAAGTTTCTATTTTTTCAATTGGACAGGTCAGTTTGATCTGATTATGAACTTTGAGATATACAACATTCATCTAGAAAGCCACAGTTTTGACAACAAAAGCAGTGTATGGTTTGTAAGGCTAAAGCAAAAATACATGGCATTTGAAATTAATCTCAAGTTTCACTGAACCATTTTCTAAAAGTCGTACTTTTATACTTTTATTTGAATATAAAGGATTATTTTATAAAATTAATAACTGCAAGACTTACATTCTATCTCCTGAAAGTGTAAACTGGTAACAGACCAATAACTGTAGCTGAGAACTGTACCACACCCTGCCCTGCAGAGCTACTTCTCTGCACACATCATTACGTGTTTGCTAATTCATAGGCACTCCTGCACGCAAACCTTTGGAAGTTACTTCTTTGCATCTTTGCACATCTTCAAGATGCAGATCTGGAGACAATGAAGTTGGATGCGTCTATCTCTGAATGCCTTGTTACCCGACATTCCCAAGAGAAAGAAGTCCTTTGAAGGCAGAATTTTTCTTGAGTCAGGTATTACCTACTTACTACATTAATTCTGCTAAATATATTGACAATTTGATTTATTTAATACCCTCATCCACCCATAATCTGCACCATAGAGGGGTTACTCATTTTAATTCCTCTGACTTGAAGAAAAAACAAGCTTCTTTCCACTCAACTGGTGAAAATCCAAACTGAATACACATCACTTGATTCCACATCCAGTCCATCATCTCATCTCTTCCATAGAACAGGATTGGAGCTGTACCTAAGACTCTATGGTATTCCTGCTCCACAGTTGGTATCAACTTTCCCATGCCAAATTCCTTTTCACAGCAAAACGTCTCTAAGGTGGCTTGCTCTTCCTCTGATTGGCTACCAAATGCAGAAGGCAAGCCTGACAACCAGAGCCATCCCCAAGAAATGGTACAAGTATACATCAAATCCTTCCCCAAGAGCCATACAGATGGAATCTTTTGCTCTCCTGCTGCCAAAGTACATTCTGAGGAACCCTGCACACTACACTCCCACTCACAGGAGGTTGGCATGAGTCAGTCTGGGAAAACAGCTCTCCAAAGCTAGTGCACAGCAGCCTTCCACACAGGAAATTACCATAGAAATGATCTCTGTCAATTTTTTTTAAGTTGCTCCAAGATGAAGAAATTATAAAGGGTAAGGGAGTGGAATGTACCCCAGTACAAGGTGGCTGAAGTGTGTATGGAATCAAAGGATAAACAAAAAATGCTTAAAGAAGTAGCTTTTAAAGAAACAAATGGGACATGAAAGCAGTGCCAGTCCCACACCAATGCCACCATCTCACCTCTCCCACGGCCACGTTTCCCACGGTCTGAAGGCCTGTCTCCTTGATTGTTGTCCACTCCATTCTCTTCAGCTCTAACTGCAGAGAGAGGACAGCTTAAGAGAAGCTTTAGAGACTCATATATGAGACAATACAGCCATTTGCTTAACCTGAATCCCTCAAAACAAAAGGCAAAATTTTCAAGTGAACTGGTCAACAGATCTCAATCACCTCTCTTCTTTGAGGCCTCACTAGAAGTAAGTTATGTTTCCCTTGTACTGGACAATTAGGAAGCAAAATATAAGAAGGAAAAGTCCCTCAGGAGACAAACCTCTACAAGTACCATGTTTTGCATAGCCTACACTATTTAATGAGATAGGAAATACAGCTGCCTCATTCTGTGTTTCCTAGACAATACACTGGTTGACAACAATGAAAAAATAAAAGATAACCAGTAACACTAACTCTTCTCCTGTCTGCTCACAACTGCATCCCTGTACAAGCATTGAAACAGATTTCTCCTTTGTATTTAAAGCACAGGGATGATGACTGGGTGAAGGTAAGTCACTAGAAAAGCTCTGCAACCTAACTGTTTTGCGGGAAACTCAGATAAGGTGCTTTGAAATGGCTGGCTACTTGAAGGAGGGAAAAAAAGAACAAAACTGATCTCTTAAAACACCCATTGCTGAGACTTTGTACTGCATTTCTCTTAATGGCAACAATAAAATCAACAATACTCGGACATAAAGCTGGAAAGAAAATACCAAGATTTGGTAACCATCTGAAATGTCATTAATTCCAATTTACAAAAAGAGACAAGCAGCATCACTCTCTGGTAAAAAAAAATTGCACTTTGCTTTCATTTTGATGGATCTAACTTATGCTTTTCTAAATCTAGTTCCACATTTTATTAATATTTTTAAATCTTGACTTTGTCCTACAAAAATTCACGTCTATACTGGCAAAATAGTTGAATATCTTCCAATTATGAATAAGATGAGTTGGCTAATATTGAAAATATTTTTCCTGCTTATAAGTGGAAAGCTAAACATATTGTATCTATTCTGATTTATTTTCTCATCTATCAGCATGGCAAACAGCCATTACAGACAATCCGCACATATTTGAGAATGCTGACAAAACATGGCTTAAAAAAGAAACATGTATCCGATCACAATCTATTGTGACTCTAACTTGGAAACATCGGTTTGCCTTTGTACAATGTATTATTGCAACTGTAGCAAAGCTTTAAATGTTTCAACTAACAATGAATTTTCTCTGTTGCAGAAACTCACCTTTGGTTGATTTATGTGAGAAATATATTTAGAGATTAATAATCATCCCAGTGTTTTCATTCCCCTTATGAGAAGATGAGAACATCTTCAGGTTCTCCCACTCATAAAAGGAGATGGAGTCAAAGCTGGATAATTTTTTCATTAAAAGAAACAAAAAAGTGTATCAGCTGTGCAGCGACATACTTGCTCCCAAGCACTCTTACAAAGAGTCAATTCTAAAACTTACATGAAGAACAGCTATTTGTACAAGATCAATTCATCGAACAAGAGCAAAGACTTATTTTAAATTGAGTGTCTCCGAACAAGTACAAACCATCCCAAAACCAAGTCATATAGGCAGATCAAGCATACCTGTGGCATAAACAAGTTACGATCCCTTCAACGCTGAGCTATAGTTGGACGGACTTTGCTCCATTAAGCACTTGCTCTTAGCTCAGTGAGTTCCAGCTGCAAGAAAAGCGTCTCAATCTTTAAAAAATTAATCCCTATACGTACACTCTCGTCCACGGCTGCCTCCTCTTCCCCGTCTGTTGGAACTTCCCCGTCCGCGACTCACTTCTCTGTCCCCTCGTTTCTCTCTGTTCTCTTTGTTTTCTGAACCTTCCTTTCCAAGACTTTTCTTCTTTCCCCCTACAGTCTCCCAAGAAGTCTATTTGGGTAGAATAGAATTAGATACAAAAGTTAAAAAGGACAAGATACCTCTCAATGCACACTTTCCATCCCACACTCCTCCAGCTCATGGAAAAACCCCAGATATTTGCATAATACATATGCAAACTACACTGATATAAATGGAAACACAGGCTGTATTTTTGCAAAGAGATGAGAAAAACATTTTTTAAAATTTGATTGTCTTAGGGAATATGAGAATCCCAAATATTTCTGGCTAAAAAGGACTTTTACTAGTTTAAGAACAACTGGATACTATTGTAACACAGACTATCTGCAAAGCAAGCAACAGTTTTCCTCTCAAATATATCCATAAATCTAGTAAGGGAGCATGAACAAAGCTATCTTTTTCTCCCAGGGGGAAAAAAAAAAAAAAAAGCCCCTTGTAAGTATCATTGAACAAAAGATTGATGAGAATAAATATCCAGCCTAAGGCGGGGGGGGACCAAAAAATGGAAGAAAGGAAGAAACCCAAACAGAAAAGAAAAGCTTTCATCCAGGCATACTAGAATTTAAGCCCCAAAAGACAGAATGGCAAAACAACAGCTTGAAAAAACTGATAAGCCAGACCATCCACTCGTAACAGCTACAGATGATCAAACATAGTAAAACACAGGAAAAGCTATGTCTAAGTAAGACATGGGATCAAGGTCCCATTAGGCTCCTGTTTTAAAATTCAACTCAATCTTTAAAATAAATTCAAAGATGGTATCAGCTCCACAGGAGTATTTGTAGGAGTTGAAAATAAAATTACTAAAACTCTGGCGAAGAATAGCTCAGCAACTCATATTATGCAATTGCATGGTTAGTCTATTGAGCCATAGCTGCAAAGCAAGCAAGAAGAAAAGGTTATTATTTGCAAACCATTAAGATGGCAGAGATGTTTACATGTATGTCCCCATTTCTAGGGGCTTACAGCTCAGGTAAGATACTTAATATCAGAATATTTGCACATACAAATTGTTGGGAAGCACTGAAGTATGACATCTGACAGGCACCTGCATCAAACAAAAAGGGTTGTCTATCAGTAATTTTAAGTGCTGTCTTATTTCTCAATTACACCAACAGCAACTCAGCAGCCCTGAAGAGCCAGGCCATGACCAGCTAGTTCAAGCTGCCTAGGAAGCCAGTGCTATGAAAAAAGCAGGTAACAAAGCAGCTCATAAACTCAGTACTACAGTGTCTTCTTTGAGAGAATAAGAAAAAAGAGTACGGTTACTCTCTCATTTTTTGGCATGGCATGCCAAGAAGGCTGATATCACTTTTCAGTTCCATCTCCAGTACAGAAGACTAAACCAACTTTGGTGAAGCCCAGCCACTGCTGATCAGAGGTACAAAACTAAGGAGATGCACCACCACCACCTCACAGCAGAAAGCTGCTTCCCCCAGTAAATAACATACGGCTTCACCTACCACAGCCAGTGTAACTACATTTAAACACACCAAGAGTTTCACACACCTCACAGGAGGAAAAATACCTGCACTGACAACTGAAAAGCCAAGCTTGTAGAGTTCAGAATGCACTAACGGGCTTGGTGCCAAAACGTCTTTGACCATTTCAGGAAACACCCAAAACTGGGTAAGGCTGTAAAGCTGAAGAGGAAGCAGGCTATCTTGAGTGAGATTTAAAAAAACTTAGGAAGGATCAGTAAAAAGATGACTATGAAAGCATCAGATCCATGCATTCCCAGAATAAAATTTTGAGGAAAGCCTTGAGATATGCCTTGAGTCATGTCCTTTAAGATAGAGGATGGTGCTACCTCTGAGCATGGGGATCCATCACAAACTACTGAAGTTGTCTCTCTTTGTAAGGGAGGTAACTGATTACAATTTCAGCTTACAATGCCTGAGGGAACCCAAATGACAGTAGTGGGCCTGACCTTTGAAAATCTTGTAACAGAGTAATTCTTGTTGGCCTGTTCTTACATGGAAGGAATAAAAATCTGAAAGGTCTCTTTTTTTCTATCTTCAAAGGTTTAGTAAGTAAAAACACAGCTGAGCATAAAATGGTTGTAAGAAGTCCTAGGCAAAAAACCACATCCTTCTCTACTCATTCACAAGTCTCTACTCCAAGCCAGACTGCTAAAACTGCCGCAAAAAAGAGTCTTTACAGAGACTAAGTCACACACAGCTTGTAGATCACAGCTTTAAACCCCAAAAGCAAATGAAAAAAGACTAAGACAAAACTGGCTGAATGCCAAATAAACTATAAATACACATTTTAGCTATTACTCCTTGCTCTTCTAAGTCCTTCAGTTCAATGGACAGATCTTCCAAATGAAGTTTAAAAAAAACTCAAGTGCATCAAAACAATGAGACTAGAAAAAGAGATTCGGAAACCTGCATTCAGAATTTGTAGTACCTCAGGTTACAGCTTCTCATCAAATCTATGGTTAAACTGTTCTCAAGTATAATGGCATTAAAAAAAAATCCTTCCAACTGGAGGAAAAAGAATAAATTTCCTCACACCCATCAATTAATACTCCTTCCTCCTTGACTCCTTCAAGTTCTCTGTAATTGTTTCTAAGTTGCATTTTGTCTACAAGAGCAGTGGGTTAAGAAGGACTTGTCAAAAGAACAGAACATATCAGTATCACTTGTAGTTGATAAATGAGTTGAGAAAGCTTTTTCCATGTCATGACCAGTTACAACAAATTACTAAAGTAAGAAAGGATTTAATATTCTCTATCAACGAGAAAACTACTTTCAACTAAAAAATGGCAAACACGAGAAGTATGAGAGAACACAGCACATTACCCAGACAGATTTAATTAAGGCAAAATGCTGTCTTCTGCTCCCAGCTTGTCAGTATCATATACTTCTGTGTTTAGAAGACCTCAACTCTGATAAAAAATGAGAAGGGGATAGAAAAGAAAGTCCCCTCAGTCAGAAGAGTGTGTGTCCCAGATTTAGGGTGTGTGAGGGGTGAGTTTCCTCATTAACAGTAAGCCAGAGTACACATCCTGACAAATCACAGGAAATACTGAGTGTTCAGCACCAAGAACGGAGAACGGAAATCCAGGTTACTTTTCCAACTTGGATGAGATAGAATCTAATTTAAGGACAAATTGTAAGAAATCCGTCCAACAAAAACTTCAACTGCAGTAAAATATTTTTTCTTAGTATCTCTCGGGATGAAAAATTTCACTGTGCAACTTTTTAAGCAATGTTATTTGTTGTTGTATACACATAGTTTAGTCTCCTCTTCCTGTTTCTCAATTAAGTCAAGCAAATGAGCAACACAGTTAAAGGAGCAACTACTTGCTGCATCCTTCCCAGCCATAAGTAGAATTATCAATGCAACTTGCAGATGTGGACACTACCTCCAGCTTCAATACCAGCAACCAACACCTACAGAACTTGCATGACTTAAAAAATCTGTCTGCCCTTACATTTACAAAGATTGACCTTTGTGATGGTCTCAGGTCTCAGAATTGTGGAAGGTCTATGTTACAGAACCTGCAGCAAGAAACAGGCCTGTATCTGACGAAGCACTGAGTTCTGCTGCAGAGTTAAAATTGCTGTATATAAATGAAAGCATAGGAGCTCTGCAGTAGACCAGCTGAACACCCACAACATTTTCCAGATTCAGCCTTCTTCAAGGTATGCATGCAGTAGAGAAGCTGCTTCAGTTTCCATTTCCTCCAAAAGAAATTGAATTGAGATATGGAAATTGAGAGCTTCCAAAACATGACTTTTCCAATGTCCTGCCAGAAGCCGAAAAACATAGCAAACAGAAGGAGTAGTTAAACATAGAAATAAAACCTTACCGTGTCTGAACTTCCTTCCAGCAGTATGTTGATTGCTCTGTTCACATCCCCATTACAATCATGTAGTGCCACTATGCATTCATCCTGGTTTTTCCCCGTCACTTCCATAAGCTGTCAGTAAAAGTTAGTAATGTTAAAATAACTAAATTACCATAAGAAAGTAAGAGCTAGTACGACCACAAATTATAACCAAGTGCATAAATACCATGTCAGAGTAAATTAATATCCTGAATAAAATAATCTGCATTTTACAGATCTGCTCAGGATTCAGACAAGAGAGGAAGAAGCAGAAATTAACTGGTAACCCAGGAAGTACTCTTTCATATTTATTTTGTTCTGTATGCTTGCAGCAAATGCTGCCACATACAGAAATATGAGCATAAAGATGTAATGGACCACAATAGTTTCAGTATTATCCTATCTCCTTCTCCACCAAACTTGCCCCTCTTTATCCCAGTATGAGAAAAGATATATAGCAAGACATGGCAGAGAACAGACCCACCCAGAAAACCATCCAGATTAAGAAATACATTATTTTTCAGACAGACTAGCTCCCTTGATCCATTTCAGCATAAGGCCACAGAGTCAGAAGCTCATTAAGAAGACCTAGCTGTGAATTACACTCCTTTCACTCATGGTGTATATCCTGAAGAGCATGGGACAGAAAAAATCTGTCATGGGGTGTTCAACAACTTCATCCAAAATAACAAAACCTACATGAGCTCAAGAGACATATGCAGAAGGTAAAACGTATTTTATGCAAAACTTAATTCATCTCCTTTCCACCAGCACAGCTACAAGCACTATTTATGAGGGTTATCTGGCTTCACAAAGATTTCATTTTTGGCACAGCAACAGAACTAGTTTGTAACAATAACAACAAAAACCATCTAATAATGCTTTATAGGAAGTTTTAGAGATTAAAAGAAACCAAGAAATCTGATCCTTTGCTGCATTTATGCATTCAAGCTAACTCTTCCCTCCTGAGTATACTCCTAGGTTCTTCATGAGCTGTGATGCATTCCCTAGGACAAAATGAGCAATAGGCACAACAGAACAGAAACACATATTGTCAGGACTGCTTGAACTAATGGTCTCAGCTGTAATTACGTAAAGAAAGCTTGATTATCTAGTACCCAACACCACGGTAGAGGAAAAGGTGTGAGATTTCATTTATACACTGTAATTCTATCATTTTAAAGCATACACAGATCTGTGAGGTCAGATTATTTATTTTTTTAAAAAAAACACCTTGATTCACCTGTAAGCTACCATTAGACTTTCACTTTTCCTGAAAAACTCCCAAGATACTAGCAAACTCAATTTACACAGGTGATGTTTTTCTCATGTGCATGTACACGTGGACAAGCTGAATGCATTCTTTATTCTGATAATCATTAATCATCAGGACAATACTAGAGATACACTGAGGAAGATATATCAGCACAAATGAGTTTTGGCTTATGGGTTACAAAGGAAAATGCACTGATATAACTATACAGTCCGAGCTGTATTACTATAAAATTTCTAGTAAACAGACTTTACAGTGCACTATAAGAGCACCTTTTCCTAGTTAAACTTACATCCTTCTGAAAAAAGTTTATCTAACCTAGAAACATGCTCTTGCTCCAAAATGTAAGCCAGCTCTAGAGCATTTTATTGTGGGGCAAAAAACCGTGTACCATAAGAAACATACTTGTTTCACTTTGTCTTCAAAATCTGCATCATTCTTATCGTAGATCATCTGAGCGAGGCGAATCTGTTCTGCTGTTGCCTGAAAAAAGATAATATCTAATAAAGTACACAAAAATTAACTATATCTTTAAGACGTATACCCTGCTTTTTAAGCAGTGTCCCTGTTTTTTTCCAATGGGTTCTCAAAAAGAACATGTACAACAAGCACAGAGATACCATGGGGAAAGGATCAATATATTTTCTATTCTATTTATAGTTTTAAATGTTGGGATATTCTATTTGGGGTAGAAGCAATTTCAACACATTCCAATCTATTTGAAAGACAGTTGAAGGTCACCACACTGAAAGACCACCACATAGTAATACAAAAGGACCAGGGAAGACTGAGTTTTAGCATTAATGCTTTTAATTTTATTTAGGATCTACTACTCCAGAGTTAAGAGTTTTATTGTAACAAGCCACAGCTCTCCCAAAAAATACCTGACTCTGTAGTTTTATGAGCACTGAAAAAGACTTGAGTCATGTCTCAAGACTTTGCCCATGAACAGCTGCACTGTTTTGTTTTTTTAACAAGCAAATACTGGTCTCTGAAAACTGCTAAAGGAACTTGCTATTGATGAAGTATCTGGTGCTTCTGCAACATTTCTGGACAAAAATGCACACTGGCAACTTGCACAAAAGCTGAGAGACTGAAAGAGATGAAGTCAAGTATGATAAATCCAAAGACACTGTGGTTGCCCCTGAGAGAAAAAAAACTGTAACACCGATGTCACATCACACACATCATAGTGTGGCATCTGCAGCTTATGAACTGCACTTCCAAGAAAATACTAAATAACAGAGTGTACTACAACATCCTAGACCTCATTTGACTTCTGCTCAAAGAGAAGAGGCTACTGTTGCATTTAGAGAAAGCTGATACTGAAGAGAGCTAGGACCCACGATGCTGCTGCTGAGACTGCAGAGTTCTTCTTTATCGACTAAAATCAGCTCATCCACTGGCATTTTTGACAGAAAGGATTCACCCTAGGCAGCTGACTGAATCTCATCACTTGCCATCCACAAAAACAAGATACACACATGAAATTCTGTGCCTTACAAGGTCAGACCTAATCAGGATCAGACTGTTTAGCTTCTGGAGTTTATCACAAATGGAAGCTCTAGAGGGGGTCACCAAGCATAAACGCTGAGAAGAGTCTATAAATTACTCCAACGTACACCACCAGCTGCTTATTTGCTGAAAAGTTACTGCAGCTGTGACAGTTCGTTGAGGAAAGTGACATCTGTGCTCAGCGACAATGCTCCAAGAGAATCAGCATTTGTAACACAGTTACATACTTTGAGTTACTTCACCTTTTCAGCGCCTGGTATGTCACTCCACTGGGTAACGGGGAGGTCCTGCTCGAGAACTCCCCAGTTCCACCTACCACAGAAGCCACCCTGTCAGTGTGGTGCTCTGAGTAAAGGAGTTTGCTCTTGGTGACAACTGCTGAGAGCTCAGCAGACAGCAGAACCAAAATGTCTGCTGGTTTCAGGAATTTAAGTCTTGTTGGTCTATCTTCTCATTCTGATTACAGCCTCCATAGGCACACTGCAGCTTTTAAACAAGTGAAGAGATTTTCTTTGAAGATATCCAGAGCAAAAACATTCAGACAATATAACTTCTGTAGAGACATGATGGCATATTTTACCAAAAATCAAGAATCCACCAAAATTTATTTTTTCTGTAAACAAATGTTTTCTTCAAGCCCACGTTAGAAGACAATGACATAACAATTATAAAAGAATTACAAATGCGTGACAGCATCTTCAGCTTTCCTGTGTAAGCAAAGAGCTTAGAAACTTGTAGATGCAATACCACTCATATTTATGCCAGTGGATTACACCCAGATGGAATTGAAGATTCAGAAGGAAAGAAACAATAACAAAAACCACAAGATGACTACACAAACATCAGTGTCACAAAAAATTCTGGCCTTTCTCTAGCAAGTGGTGGTTCTTTTTTTTTAAGGCCCCATTGTTAGAACAGATGCTGTAGTATCCTAACCAAAAGTATAATTAAGTTTCAATTGTGACTAAGAAAGTAGTAGTATTTTAAGATAGCTTGAACTTCACTCAGCTTTACAAGACATTATACCTTTTCCATAACAGTGGAAGAAATTTCAAACAAAAAACTTCAAACTACCAGAAAACGGAAGTGTGCAAAATATGAGATTAAGTGACAGTAACAGACATAGATCTTACAATAAAATGACACATTTATTATCCAGAAGCAAGGCAAAAGAAACATTATGCAATTTGTTAAGTAATTTAAATTATTATCAATGTGATATTATGAAAGTGGAATCTCCATTTGGGAAAATGACACTCTTCTATATTCAGAAAAATGAATCAGTGGGGATTAAACAGGTAAATCCCCAGACACCTGCTGATCTGCAAAGACTATCTAAGCAGAAAGGTCCATCTGATATCTCAACACTAAAATATACATTGCATTAAAATGCAACTGCTGTGTATGAAATAACCTGCTTTTCCACTGAAGTGATCGAAGCAGTATCTATTATGCAAAAGGTAGATTAAATAGATAAAATGTAGAAAAAGGTCTTAATGGCTAAAATCAACAAATCCCATAATCTTGAAAAGTCCTTCAGTGAGACGTCATGACCGTACTCATCATAATTTTTTTTCCCCTTTTAACAGCAGAAATTACCAGTGTTCCAGCTTGTGCCACTTTCTCTCCAAGGAGAGCTGGTTTCTACCTCTCCTATACCCTTCCATGAGGTACCTGAACAGAATACACACTTGCCTTGTTTTATTAGGGCTGAACAAACCCAGATCCCTGAGCCACTCCTCATTCATCCTGTGTTTCAGTCTAACAACCATCTTTGCAGCTTTTCACTGGACTTGCTCCCATTTGCCTATGTCTGCCTTGTGCCAGGGAACCCAACCAGGCAAAGCATTCCAGTGCTCTCTTGCAAAATGTTGGAAAAGGGGAAGCCATCACTTCTGTCAGGCTGTTCACCATAATCCTGCAGCCTTGTTTTAAAATAAAACCAAATTCAACTCATCTGTTGAAAGTAATTTTCTAAATCCACACAATAGCATGAATCACCACTATGCCAAGTGCTGCAACTCAAGGAGATGACAAGGGTTTGAAGTCACATAATTAATACTGTGCAAAACAGACCAATAAGGTCTCCATATTAAACACCAGTCCAAAAAACAAGGGAAGGCAGTCTTTCCCCGTAGAGCACCTCTAGATTGATACAGACTCTGCCAGCAAAGAACTTAGAGCTTTTGAATGGAGACGAAGTTTGAGATGTATCCGTCAAGAGAAGACTGAGTTGCAAGAAGCAGAAACATTCTGCACTCTTTGTAACACAGACAAGCACACAACTACGGCAGCCAAGAAACAGTGGCAGTAGGGTGAAACCTAATTTCCATCTAACCGATACTGAAAATTTTAGTCTGCTAGTAGATGACCACTTCACTTCCTGGGGTCACAGCAAAAGAAGTTCAGGATTTTGTGACTTGCAGAGACATGGAGTCATGCTGTAGAACACAACATGCATCTAATGAAGCTTCTCCCGCCCATTCACATTTCTCTCTTGACCAGAAATCTTCCAGCATCAGGAGGCTGGCAGATAGAAGAGCTGAGATCTGAGGACTGTGAGGTCACAGGACAGAAATCCTGACACAGGCACAGAATTCCTCACTGATAGGAGACATTGCTAAAGAACACAAAACTCGTTTAGAAAGAACTTAACACTGTCCTGCATTACTGAATAATTAAAGCAAGTAATCAGGCATAATCTTCCAAAAGCAACCATGTATTTTCATCCCATCTTTTTGCAGTTTTCACTGACTCAGGGAAGAAATTTGTATCACTACATTCTCACTTTCAAGTCAAAGAAGTTGATACAGTAGCACATACCTGAACTACTTGTTTCTGTGGTTGTGTTGGCTGTGTCGCTGAAATTTGCATTTTGTCCCGAGTGCCCCGGGTACGTTCACTGCCCACCGAAGTCATCATATACAGTATATACAAAACAATGTATGTACAAAATACAAAATCTGAAAGAAAAAGAGAGCATGTGTTAAGGTGGTACTGATTCAATAACCAAATAACATAAGCGCAGTAATTTGAACTCCTGCCTTTACCAGTGGTTCCATACAAAGACTATGAGAAAGTAGCTTTAATGCACTGTTTTTGGATTTACCGCAGGTTTTTTTACACTAAAGGGAGAAATGCAGTGGATAGAAAGCCTTTTCATCAGCTCACTGGGATCCGTGTCCATTTGTACTTCAGAATATCACAGCTTTTTCCAGTTATTTAACATACAGACTTTTCTATTGGCTACTCTGATGTTAGCTCCAGCTGCATCACTCAGACTTCCTTGGTACCTGTTGTCTAGTCTTGATGCCTGGAATTTAACTGCTTGCACACCCACTCAGAACACTACACAGGTATTACAGAAAAATCTTGCTCATGAACTATATAGTTCCTCTTTTCCTTTTTCTTCCCCTTTTCCTACACGTACATGGAGGTCATGGGCAATCCCAACTCCTCATCTCTCATTTATAAGAGAAATGATGATTAGATTTAAATCCAGCCTCTATAGCCAGTACTTTTGTTTTATTCTCCCTCATATTTACAGGAACAATTTATAAAACTACCTATCACCCTGCTTTAAACATACTGTGGCTGTATTGCAACAGAGAAACCCTAAAGAAACCCCAAATCCCCCCACACATCATTGTTATCCCATCTGTGGCTCTCAGCTTTCATTCTTATTTGTTCTCTAGTATTAAAATTATTTTGAAACAAGACATTATTATTCCCCCTGTTTGTACAGCATTTAGCACAGGACTATGGTAACTGGAAACACATCTTTCAAATGGTTAGATTACTCATGTTCAATTATCTGCTTTCTGTCCCCATAAGGCTAGAAAGTAAAACTGCAAACTTTTGGAAGTAAGGACATACCTGGGCAGAAAGAGATGTGCAAAAAAGCAGCAGAGTGCTTTTACTGCAGTCTCATCATATGAGCAAGCCTCAGCACAAAATTTGCTAGGGCGACAGCTGGCTAGCACCAAGCTCAGTTTACAATAATCACAGAATCACACGATAAGCTCAGCTAGAAGGGAACCATCAGGATCATCAAGTCCAATTCCTAGCCCAGCACAGGACCATTCCCAGAAGTCACACCATGCATCCAAGACTATTGTCCAAACACTTTCTGTGCCCAGTCAGGCTTGGTGCTGTGACCACCTCCCTGGAGAGACTGTTCTAGTGCGCAACCACCTTCTAGGTGAAGAACTATTTTTAATATCCAAAGAAAAGCGCTCATGACACAACTTCAGGCTATTCCCACTGGTCACCACAGAGAAGAAATCAGTGTCTACCTCTGCATCATCTTCTTCCCCTTACAAGGAAGTTGTAGATGCAATGAGGTTTCAATCAGTCTCCTTTTTCTTCAAGAAGATGAGCACACACTGCAATCTCATGGACTGGGACCTGTTCAACACCCCATTGAATCACTGGTAGTCACAAGTAAAGCACATTCAACAATTAAAGCTGCAATGAGATGTTTAAAAACCAATTCATGATGCTCTGGAGCCTCATCTACTGCCAGAAGAACAATTAACTACATTATCACCTAAATCTCTTCCTTACTTAGAAATACATTCTTGTTAGTTAAAACTGAACCCTGACATTGAATTTATTTACATACTAGCTAAAGTATTCAATAATGCTTTAATGTCTAAGAGGAAAGTATATTTCCATAAGAAATATACTTTACCAGGAACTGACTGCTGTTATAAGCTGAATTGGAATACTGTATTTCTACAACTTTTTGAATGCACTGAACACAGCTAATCTATCTCACAGTCCCTTAAAGTAGTCTAAGTGCATTGTGTTCTATGGTCCAGAACACACACCTTCAGAGCACTGAGTCTCACAAAAAGGCCAGACACAGCCAAAACAAAAAGTTACCTGACCTACTGACACCATGTTCTGTGAAATACAGAGCAAAATATAAAGTCGATGTGGAGACACTCTGGACAGCAAAATCAACATTTATCATTGACTATCTGCTCATGGTCATTCACTGATACATTAAAGATGTATGGACATTTTGAGTTGAGTCTGTAATAGTATTATTTCAGCTGTTTGTGTTAAAATCTGCTTTACAGGCTTAGCTGACTGGACTGACAACATCCAGAAACGGCAACTTAGATAGACTTATAACGACCTTTGAGTTAGCTTTTCGTTTGGTTGGGATTTTTTGTTTCTTTCTTCAAGGATCAGACTGCTTATCACAATTTGAACCTAGCAAAATGAGCAATGCAAAAAGCCCTGAATAGAGTACACAGCAGAACACTAACTTCTCTAAAAGACAAGCCCATAGTTTTATATACGGTTGTCTAGAATCAGTCCATTGTGACTTGAGATTTGTTGAGAAAATGCAATGCCATTAGGTCTCAATTTGTTCATAACTCATGAATTACCATCATATTTATTATGGTACCTAGGAATTTTGATATTTCTGTCAGTGCAATTTTCCCCAATATCATGAAAGCCACTGAAAATATGATTCATATTTTAGACAGGACAGCAGACCACTTATATTAAAGAGTTTACTGTGTATTTGCAAAGCACATTGTGAACTACACCCTACACTTTAGCAGCCAGGCAACCTATGGTTCCTCGGCAAATTATGTCTCTTCTCCTTTTCCTAGCATGTTCCTGTGCCACCACTGCTTTAGCCATATTTGTCCTTCAGGATGAAAGGATATTTTAAGAAAAAAAGGCAGGCACACAAATGGCTGAAACATCTCCTGGGAGATGAAATGGCACAGAAAGATCAGGCTGCTGTGGGAACAGAGCTCAATCAACCTGAACAGCATAACAGGGTTTTTAGAGGGGATCTTCATCTTCCTGACTGTATGGTACATGAGCAGCACAATTTAGCAGGTTGGAACCAAAAAAAACCCAAAAAAAGTAAGCAGCAGTATGGACTTGTACTTGCCTCAGGCAAGTGTGGAACCCCACACTCATTTTGACAGTCCCCAACAAGTCAATAAGGACATGTTACAACCCATGAGACAAAATCTAGTCTTCTTAAAAGCACAACTGGCAGCCTGATAAAAAGAGAAGTTACAAAATACTGTTATTTTACTTCCTCTTAAGTTGGCTCTCAGTGTCGACTGGCAGTGTCCAGACACAGCAGCTGGAGGGCCATGCTCCACCTCAGACACTGCACTGAGCAGGGACACTTGGCTGAGGTTTCACGCCCAACCACACCTACTGCAGAATAAGGAAGCAACAGACAGCAGCAAGCCACTGTCTCCAAATTACCACAGTGACAACAGTTTTGAGCCTAAGTGGGATATTATTAATTAATTAAATGGGGCTGAACAAGAATATTTCCTCACTCACAAAGCAGTGTCTTATTCTCTCCAATGTCTCATATTCATCAAGTCTGTTTGGCAGGCTGCTACTATAGTAATGAGCAGGGTATCACAAACTGATGAACTTAATTTTAACTGCAGATCAAATGAGGAAATAAGATTTGAGACTGGGAGGAAGAAAACTCTCAATTAAAATCTGTTTAATAAAGATTTTAAAAATATTCAGGCAAGCAGATGCTTCAGTTTCCATGTCAGAATCCAGTGCAGTGCCTAAGTCCCCCATCAGCAGTTAATATCTGTCCTTGCAGACACTGCAATTCTAATAAGCAACCAAAATAGCTGTATTTGAAGAAACATATAAAACATTAACTGAAACTAGTACTAGTTCATCACTTTCTTAATATTAGTACAGAGCACTAGTGAAAAAAAAATAGGATAAAGTATTAAAGAAAGAGAGAGGGCTTCCCAAAACTCTTGTGTAAACAAGTGACTGTATTCTCTCATGACAATTAATAAAAATGCACAAGATTCCTGTAAATGTCTTTCTTTTTTCACTAGTACCCACAGATCAAGGTTGTCTGTACTAATTTAAAAACAAACGACAGGCAAAACCCAAACAAAATTAAAATTTAAAAGTATCTTTATCATTAGTTAAGACTTAATTTTTAAAAATTCCGTTTAAAAGGGATAGCAACAGATGAACCTAAGATGAAAGCCATTCCAACTCTCAATCTTTCGTTTGTTTTAGTTTTCTGTCTGTACAGCAAGTTTTAGTCCAATGATCTATACTACAACTGCAGCTCCAGTAAAATGTGTAACACAGAATGGCAAAGATTATTCTAGCTTACAAAAGCAGTAACAAATTATTATAATTTAACCCTTCCTAAAACTACCAAATTCCCTGCGTCCAAAGTCTTTACCCCTTGTCTTATTCAACACATTTAATTGCGTTTCTGCTTTGGATTTTAGAAGAGAGAGGCAAATAATCAAAGATTAATTGAACACATATCAACACAAAAAAGGTTTTTAAAGCTATTATAATGTTTTCTGTGATCCGTTGTTCAATCTTCCTTCAGCAAGAACTCTAGGCCTTTTAGCCTCATTGAAGTCAGAAAATGTACAGATACAGGCAACAAAAACTGACATGGTTGCAAGCCCCCAAGACACAGGAAATGTATTACTGAACTTCCAGGAACAGACCAGGCACAGCAATAGCAGCTGACTTTCAAGATTGTTCTAGAAGTTAAATATTCACTTCCATCAGTTGAAAAAATCTGCAGTTTCAATTCCTTTCCTGAGGCAGTCTCAAGAAAGTTACTTTCTTGATTCCTGAAGAAGGAGCTGTGCTAAACCATGGGAAGACCTCTGTGAACATCTAAAAATGTGATTGCTTTTTTATATTCAAGATAAAAAGCTACCAGTCAAAGATTTCACACAGTGACAGGGTTGGGAAAAGGCTGCAGGACACATCCTCAAGAGGGCATATCTACTGTACATGTAGAGTGAGCTCAGATTTTACTGCTCCAACTGTAGAATTATATGAGTATGAGGAAAAAGAACAGTGAGAAAAAATTACATCTGCAAAGTATCAATATAATGCATTTCCCTTGAGTGCTGTTGTCCAAAGCGTCTCACCATCTTTATTGCTGATTGAAACAGGAAGAGTTTGCAGGAGTCAGTTGTTCCTCAGGAGCCATGCTGATGACTCGTTGTCTGCATTGCCTCAAGCAAGTACACTGAACGTGAGCTTATGGATCCTGGGAGAATTCCTGTCTCATCTTACAGTCTTCTATGGTAAATAGGAAAAATATTGACCTGCATCACTGGCAGAACACCAAAGAAACTTTACTATCTCTATGCTCTCATGTTTTACCAAGGAAAGACCATTGCTGGGAGCAGTCTTGGGTAACAGCACAAACACTAATATATAAACTTCAAGTTATGTTAACAAACTGTAACCAATAACCAAGTGACTATTCTTACCCACCTTTTGAAAGCCCTCTGAGCTGTTACTTCAAACAATCATCCTGCTAGGCCAATCTATCATTAGCTAAGAACACATTGCCATTTGCAAAAATAAAAAATTTCTCTCTAATACCAGAAAAAAAGAAGTTTATTTTAAGGATTAGTACTCCTAAACATAAGCTACGCAAAGGAAGACAAATAAACGTACAAATAGGTCTTACAAATAAAAGAAAAGATAGCACTTGGTAGAAGTTTTGGAAGATAAAGTGCTCCTCCTCAAAAGACTGAAGTTAGGCAAAAGCTGTTCAGCTATTCAGAGCCCAAAACAGGATGAGAACAAGGGACTGAACATAGCATGTTTTCCAGTAGTAAGCATGTTTCAACCATGACAGTTAAGTATTAAAATTACCATTTAAAAAAAATAAATTCTCAAAGTATCTATTTCTTGTTCCTATTATCACAGTGTCTCTAAGAAATGTGCTTCACATTTCAGTATATACTGGTGATTCTCTAGTTTTAACCAAAATCTGCCAGCTACACTCAAAAAACATCCTGTGGACTTGTCCTCCTCGTTTCTTCAAAAATACTGAAGCTTCTGAAGCAACATGTACCCTTATTCATACAGAAATATCTCAAGGAAAGAAAATGCAACTTTAACTGGTATTGAGAAAAAAATTAAAATGTAAAACAATCAGTCACACCAAAATCAGATAAGTCTGATGGACTTCCGCCTAGGGCTTTATCTTCCACACAGACAAGTAAAACCTTCAGATTTGTAAAAAAACTGGTTAGCAAAACCCACCCAGCTCCACTGCTGTCCGTAAACACTCCCGAGTGACTCCGGACAATCAAAGGCAGTGAATGTCCTAAAGCATTCAGAGGACTTGACCTTATGTTTCAGACGTCAGTATCTACAAGGAATCAAGTTCTGCTCCCTGCACTAGTAAGTCCCGTGTTTGCAAGGACCTGCAAGATGCACTTGTTACCAACAGTCACGATTAACTACTGAAACTTCAAGGAACAGACAGACACATACAAACTGCACATTGTTTTCTAAGCACCACACTTCAGACTATCAGAACTAGATAACAGAGATTAGACCAGGGTTGTCACCATGAAACAAACAAAAAAAGAAAACGACAAAAAAAGCCAAAACAAAACAAAAAAAGGCTGCACTGGCCCAAATAAAAATGAAATATATAAAACACTGGAATTCTCTTTGACAACTAGCCATCATTGGAATCCCGTGAGGAAGAGGCAACAGCAAGTCCACTTCCCAAGTATATTTGTCTGCCAAGAAGTATTTCAAGGAAAGTTTTGGCCTGTTCAAATATTTTAAGACCTGGAGGGAAAAATGCAGGTTCCTGACATCTTTGACTGAAGACTCTCACTTCTTGCCCTCTGCCAGAGAAAATACTTTCTTTTGTGAAACCTCTCTAACAGCCACCAAGGTAGAAGAGACAATATTCTCATCACTGGCCACACAGCATGCTGTCATGAATTGTCAACTCCATCAGTATCTCAGATCAGGAAGTATACAAAGACCACAGTGGCTCAGAGGTGGTGCTTGTACACCCATGAACATAATAACTTCCTCTTGTGACAGAAGGAAAGGAACCTCAGGTGATAAAAGTAAATACTAGCCAAGTAAATACACGGTACACTTGCTGTTTATTCCATGACTGCTACAATTAAGTGGTGAAGAACCACTAGTATCACAAATCTCTTCATACCTGTTTCTCTGTGTTTGGAGCAATCACAAAGGAAAACAGAAAAAGTAAGGCCCTTGGTGTTTTCTCTATTTAGAGTTTGCTTGAGTAGCATCCAGGGGAAGGGCACCGTTGTGTCTACAACTTTCAACCATGCAGCAGCTGCCAAAACTACAGCCAGGCCCTCCCCTTACAACAGACACTCTGACTGAAGTATTCACTGAATTAACTAGGAGGCTTGGAAAAAACATTAACTAGTATTTAGTAAAGGAAAGGTTCATTGCAGCCAGGGAAAAAAGAAACCGAACTAGCAGGATTTCAGGGTTGATAATCATTATCCTCTGCAGCCAGAACCAACACAGCCCTCCTGAAGTCTCTCAAACAAGTAAAGGATGGCTGAGCACACATAAGGACGATAAAAAAAACCAACATTATTACTGGAGTTTTAGTTCCCCTTTGGGACCTGGCTGTACATTCACTTGAAGTTCAATCCATAGCTTGGGCAGAACCCAAATGGTTTGTTCCATTAAAATCAAGTATCAGCTCACATCTAATACCACACAACTGTGAGCCATCACTAGAAATGGCATGCCTGCTCCCCCACTCCTTAACCACAAAATATTGGTCCTTTCCTTCAATCAGGCTAATGATCCTGCAGCTGCAGAAGGAGTCGGTTCAGTGAGTTCACTCAGGAGCAAATTAAACCCTCTAAAACAAAACTATCAGTCAATTCAACAAACTTATCCAGCGGAAAACTATGTAGCTTTACAACTGCAGAATCTGACAGGAGGGACAGGGATCGAGTTCATGAGGAAAGGGGGAACTAGCTTTTTAGCAGACATGCACCATTACAGCACAGGTAGAAATGTATTTTGTTTTTCTGGGATTCAGGAAAGCATGACTTGATCCTGGTCAAGCCCACTGCGTGCAATCAAAAAACGAGAAATGCCTATAGGCATTTTAAAAACAAACAAACAAAAAAAAAACCTACCAGCAGAGTTTTGAAAAAAAGTATATATTTGAACATATAATTATCTTGCAAAAAAAAAAGGCTTTTATCATGTTTACTGAGGAACACTTCACGTTCAACCTCTTCGGTATCGGTTAGCATCCAGTTAGTAACTTGCAGTGAAAAGGATATTTAAAATTTGGAGGTGTTTCTATCCAAAAAAGAGGAAGGTATATCCAACATCAGAACAGCCACACTAACACAGCTTATGTTAAACTAAAATACAGTCTTTTCCCCCAGCTACAGAAGTGTATGTTTACATCCAGCTTCAGGCATTAAAATAGAGATTCAAACTAGTCCAAAGCAACTTATTCACTGATAAAAGTCTTTAATGATTTTGTATATACAACTAAATAGTCAATGCTTTTGCCAGTCATCTATGGACTTCACTTTTAAAGGAATAATACACTTAAACATCCACCCATTCCATATCAAAAGCCCCACCTTGACAAGGTTTGTTTACTCTGCCAGCTCGTTAAAACTCACTGCATCCCCTCTGAGGGGGAAAGGAGGAAATCCAGACAAACCCATCGTGGAAAAACAGGGCTGGGTTACTTGGATGTTCTCTGAATGGCTCTCTCCACTAAAAGAATCACAAGGCAAAGCCTCTTCAGAGTGCAATAATTTGCACAGCTTTTCAGCCTGGATGAACTCTGGGGTCAGCAAGAAGCCCAGGTGGGCTCAGGGCACACACATATATATGTAGGTGAGAAAACACCTGCAGACTACCAACTACACAATTTATAAATGTTCTCTTCAAAGAATACATGAAAGGACATATGATCTAGGCCACACTCTGGTTAAGCCATCAATACTACAATGCAAAAAAAGAATTTAACCGGCCAAAGCATCTCAGACAAGACTGAAGTACACCACTGAAGCTGCACAGGGTTGATGACCTTCCTGTACTAACTGTGACCCATTTGTCTCTCTGCTTCCCGCTCTTCTTTTGACAGCATCAGCAGGACACTTCCAGAATAGTTAAAGCTTGGGCTGTCAGCACACACACTACTCAGGCTTCCAGTTTGTCAATACCACCAACTGTTAAAACAAAAAAGAAATTCCACTGGATCACCCTCACTTATCACTACCTTTATAATTAACAGCCACCTGCACTCAAGATGAGTAATGCATGCAACCATAAAAAAAAAAAAAAAAAAAAAAAAGGTGCTAAACAACAAATAAAAACTTTTCAACTTTACTAGGAAAGCTAATCCAGAATAAGCTGTTTCAGAAAAGTTAAAAAAGCACAGAAAAACAAGTACTGGGAACTGCTGGCTTTGGCTGTAAAATAGCAGAAATGCATACTTCAGTAACCTGTTCAGATATAACAGCCCATAAAATGAATTGTTGTTTCCACAGAAAAACAAACCGAGTAATACGATTCAAGTAGAAATCCAGGCACTCCAAAGGACACCAAGAACAAGCTAACATCTGTCAGGACAGTACTCAGTAGGGGGAATTCTCTTGGAACAGGGAGCTCAGAAACAAGGTGTCACACAGGAAACAGTGCTGCACATTGGACATCTCGCTGCCAGATCATGAACACGCTCCTTGCTTGCACTTTCCCTGCCCCCCCTCAGCGTCACCTAACCCCTCTCTCCTGGAACAGCTTCCAAAGGAATTCTTCGAATAGAAACAGATACAAGCAAGAATACTAAAAATAGCAGAGCAAGAGCAGAGATATTCTCACACTTGCAGAAACACACTCAACCGCATTTTTTTTAAAAAAGGCCCCTATTTAATTCACACTAGAATTGACAATGAGGGACAAAGTGGAAAGTGCCACCACAGACAAGTTTTGGACAGCAGGATTAATTCAGACTTATACCACTCATCAGATCACATTACAACACACACACAAAATAAAAAACTGAAATTACAAGCCACAAGTGATATAGAAGGAAATACTCTGTAATCAGTAAGGCTGTATCTATAAAATATGACAGCAGATTTTTGATTTTAGCTTCAGTTTTGCTAGCAACAGCAAAATAGCTCAGTATTCTTACCACACCTGTACTGAGCCCTACCCTTGAACTAGACACCAAGGGAAGACCACCAGCACAAACCACTCCTTGGATACGTTCATATATTCAGAAGACCATAGAAAACTAGGAGTCTTGCAGAAAAAAACTTTTAAGTAAAGCAAAATATTCCAGAAAAGTTTTTCTGTATTTTTGTCCTAGATTATGATATTTCTCAAGATTCATCTTAGGCAGGAATATCCACCAAAATAAAAAATATGCGTTTTTTTGCAGTGACATACATGACTCTGACACTAAAGTTTGAGAAGGAGGAAAAGACATTTTGTAAGGCGGTATTAACCATTTCCTTTCTTCACAATCACTGTACATAATATCTTAATGAAAACTATCAGCCACTTGGCTCAGTTTAGCATTTTAAAGTTAAACACTGTGAGACGTGGGCAAAATCCTTTTACAAACCTACTGTCAGGTGCTCAGAAACAAGTGAAACAGCACCAAGAACTGAAAGACATCAAATATCACTTCCATTTCTCTGCCACTTCTGGATTACTCTTTCTACAGTCACAATCATTTTTACCGTTTTGTCTAGCTTTAAACAAGCAGGTTTCCTCTGATACTACTCCTCATGTTAACTTGCTTCAGTCAGAACACTTGGATTTACCCCAGGCTTTCCCACCTGATTTGGAGTATTATTTTCCTCAAAACCACAGCTTCCCAATTCAGTGTCAAGTGTAAATTCAGTTACTCCATCATTCTAGAATTCATGTCAGGTCAGGTCTACCTTATCTGCACCAAAATGATACGAAGCATTTGAAAGAGATGAAGGATTAACTATCTTTACAACCTAAAACTTAAGACATGCTAGAAAGGTGCAGGCAAAAAGAAAAAGCCCTCTATGCAGAATTTAACCTAACAGGAATAAGTCATCCAGGCTGCTCTAACCCTAGAAGTTAAATCAAAATGAAATTCATCTCTCATTTCTTAGTTTCTTAAATTTTCTGAGGAAGATAGCAAAGAGACAACGTGCTCACATAAAGTGTAAAACTGCCCACTTTTACTGCATTTAACACAGTATTTACTTTCTCTCTAAACATAAATGGGGTGGAAAATGACTCGTATGCTTTTTCTAAGACCCATGGCCATTGTTTCAGCTCCATCTGTACCTTTTTCTGCAAATCTGGTCTGACTTAAATGCTATTTGTGTTTTCTCCAGAAGGAGGTTGTCACTCTCCTCCATTTCTTTCCAAGCCAAACTAGCCCACAATAAATTTCACAAAAGGGCAAGAGTAATATTTTCTTTTTAAGTTCACAGAATCTGAAGAAATATATAAAGCTTTTCTTCAAAACTTCCTATTGTTAAGCCATTAAAAATTCCTTTTCATGTTAATGTATTCCCTTACCTTCATAAAGTTAACATTCCCTTTTAACATACTTTTGTAGTCTGAGTTAGTTGAGTACAGCATAGTAACTAATGACAGCCTCCAATTCCACACAGGTATGCCAAGTATATATACTGTACAAGGCAATATTAAAATGCCTAAGTATAAAATGTGTTTTCTAAAACATTCCAAGATAGTAGTAACCTATCCATTTTACCACTGGAAGTCTGAAAGACCAAGCACTTTCCTGCAAGATGAAGTTACTCACTTTTGAAATAAAATGGAGTTGTATTCTATACACATCTTAGCCCCCAAAACAGCTTATTTATACTAACTGTACACTTCATCCTTAGTACACATATGAATTCTGAGACTGCACCTGGAATACACTTCATGCTAACTGCAGTGTTCAACTCTAGCAACAGCATTAAAACATTATAGGTACCAGCTACAGAGAGCATGCTGCACCTATAAAAACTTCACTAAATAAATGGTTTGACAACAACAATCTTGAAAACCATTTCAGAAGATGTGTTGTAAACATCAGTTTTCTCCAAACAAACAAGAAAGCTGTACGTACACAGAAATCAAGCAAAGGATGAGCAAGGAGTAACCAAGATAAAATATCACAAGTTCTAAAAATTGCATTACAAACTTAAGTAACAGCTTTTTAAACACAGTAATAATTTTTAGTCATTTACAGAGCCTTGTTTAAAAATTCTAGCACAGCAGGGGGTTGTTAAGCACACTTGCTGAAAGAACCAACATGACACTGTAAATAAATTCAGAAACCAAGGCAAATTTAAAATGCAGAACAGTATGATGCCTTAAATGTGTTCTCAATTTAACACAAGACTGTTTTTCAAGTTCAATGAGTACATAGTCCAAAACGCAGCTTTTTGAAAACTAGTAAGAACCTGAATAAGTAGAATAAAGTGAAAATAAAAATTTTAAAACAAGAATACAACATACTTCCTCTGATCAGGGGAAAAAGAACAAAACTGCAATCAGCAGAAAGTAAATGGCTAAAAACCTGCTAATTTTCTCACCTTCAGAACACTGAAATTTGCCTTCTGCAGGGCTTTAGAGTGCCTTTTTGAAAGTAAACAAGCCTCATCTAAGTAGGTACCGTCCTTTTGGTTCCTCCAGTTTTGATGTCTAATATTAGAAAAACCATACTTACTGACCCTGTTGCTATACTCTAAAACTCTAAGGAAAAAGGTGTTAGAATGACCTTAGTTTTGATATTCAAAAGAACACTGCCCTGAAGTCTGAGTTTTTAAGATTTGTTGGACGATACTGTGAGCTCGCAGCTACATCATAGGAATTTCTGCACAGGATCAAATGCAAGGAACTGATTGAATGAAATAAAACAACTCTCAATACACTGCATTTAAACATTATGGAGTACACAAACAACTGCTGAAGACAGCAACTTCAAAGAGTAGAATTGTTACTTCCACTTATTCATGAAAGTAAACTCTTCCACTTAAAGAGTTGCAAATAACTCCAAGAAAAACATTTTGCGCTCCTTTTAGATTTTATTTTGCCAGAAAAAAAATAAAGGGAAGGAGAAAGCATGTTTAAATGAATTACCTCATTCTAAGAGCCAGAGACATAACTTCCCTTAAAACCATTCTACAATCTCAAACGTTGTATACAGAAGAAATAAAACCTAGAAAATTCCAAGCACACACAGCACCAAGAGTAAGGCCTTCCATATCTGAGATTACGTTAGACTTTATACATATTGTAATATGCAAGTACATTTGAGAACACAAATCTTTGTTTGACAGATTTATCAGTTCCTACCAAAATCAAATGAGGAATAAAGCAGAGATCAAGAAATGCAGCAACCTTAAGTGAGAAGAAAAGCTAGGATGAAACTCGGTAAATTAAAAAAAAATAATAAAAAAAAAAATCAACCTTACAAACTAATATGAACACACTTTAGAGGCAACTAAAATTCAATAAACGTTTATCTGGAACTCACTTGTCAGCAAACATTTTACCATGACTGAAATGCAAGTCGTTGAACAGTTAGAAGCACACTGATGTCAAACTAAAATTCTCACATTACCAAGAAGTATTTCTTTAGCTGCACTCTTCTAGAGCTTCAGCAAGATATCCAATTGCTGTAAAAGAACTGAAAATGCAAGTCCCAGAAACTTGTGTCAGTGTTTTGGTAAACCTTAAGCCTCTTGGAGCTGTGATGTTTTGAATTTAATACAACTGGAAAACATTCCCATCATCTTCTTCAAGATGAGCTTTTGGGGTGCTTTTTTTATTTTAAACTCATCTGAAGCTTAATAGAAATCCTATGTTTTTCAAGTTCAACTGAGGGGAAATTTCCATGTTTTAAAATTAGAAATTTGGCTGATTTTTTATATATATATATATTTTAAAGTTCTGAAAAAGAGAGATGGAGAATACAGATTATAGGTCAGTCTTTCAACTAGCTTTGATACATCCCTGAATCTTAATGCTTGGGAGGTCAATGCACACCAAGTCCTGGGAGAACTAAACATATCACTTCCTCCCAGCTGGTCTTTAAGACTTCAGGAAAGCAGAGCCCCAAACCTCTCTAGCCATAAACACCATACCAGTATAAAACATAATAGAGTTATAATGTCCAAATATGCATTTAGATAAACCAGCCTAGTGGGAAGTTCTATTTTCAGGCTTTGCCATGTTTACAGATTAATGCCTTTACGTTTTAACTGTAACAAAATCAATAAAGTTCATATATACATTTTAGCAAAGTCTAGCACAGTGTTTGATCTATGCTTACATTTCACCTGGCAGAGAACTTGAGAAGCGTGAAGTTAAGATTTTTCAGAAAATGTAAGAGGTAGTAATGTTCTTATTTTATTCAACAGAATGACTACATTAATCTACCAAAATAACTAATTTTCCTCAGAATTACTGAGTGCCAGAAGAGATAGCTTATCCCCTTCAACATTTCTGTTTTATAAAACAAAACAAAAAAATCTTAAAAAAACTTGCAGCCTTTCCAGCATATCTGCTCATATATGAACTTCTGGGAAATACAGCAAGTTGTCAATACTGCACTGCACATAGCAGAACAAAAACAAACTTGTAGGAATACCAAAAGTAAGATGCAAAACAACCTCACAGCTTTGCAGTCAGTATTACCAGAGACACAGCAACTACACACTAACAGAGTAACACCACTTCAAAGGACTGAAACACAGCGTCAAATAATTCACCAGGCCGACGTAACAGCCAAAAGGGATGTTGAGAACAGAGACTCCTTTCTCTCCCCCAAGTACTCCACCAGGATTGATCATTCTTGGCATTATTTCATTACTCCCTTTTGTCAAAGCAGGAATTTTGTTTGTTTGTTAAGGCACACTTAAGGTTCCCCAGCATCACTTGTTCTGCTTATATGAACCAGACTCCAAATAATTTGAACAAACAAATCAAAGTAGCAACCCTTGATATCAAGATCAAGAATACCAAACTCTTCCCCTTTCTTCCCCCACCCCAAACCTGTCTTGTAACTAGCCCCAAGCCACATCCTCCTCCTGCTCCTCCACAAGCAACTCAGTCTGTCCTTCTCCTTCTACACACTGCATTGGAATCTGTCTGTTAAATCACGTAAAGTATCACCAAAAGTCCATGTAAACAACTGATCCTAACTTTTCTCCAGTACTGTGGAACAACTGAAAAAGGAGGAAGAGTTATATGCCAGCTTTTCAATCTGTCAATAAAGGGGACCTACAACCATAAAATCAGTTCCTGGCCCCTCACCACTCCAAAAAAAGTCCCAAGAAGGAAAATTATGCTGATTCTCGTTGCTCAACTCTTCGATTTGTTTTCCCCTACCTTCAGCTCCAGCTCCAAACAGCTAGTTGCTTTTTTGCTGGATGGAAAGGCCTTTAGTTACCACAGTCTGGCTCAAATGTTCAAAATCACCTTGTTTTCGCCTGAAACGCAAAATGCCTCAGTCAATATGTTTTTGTCTTCAATTTTTACTTAAGTATTAAAATAAACTGAAAAGGGATGGTTCTGCAATTTCTTGCATTATGTTTTATCATATTTTATAATGGGTCAGTCATTTCATAACTAATGAAGCACTTGAACATCTTCTCTTGATCAGTCATTTTAATGATTTGTTTCTTGAGAACAATATAAAAGTTATACATTCTTGCTTCTCTCTCTCATGGCCAAAGTTCTCAAAAAGCACTCCCCAGCAATCCACAGAATCAGCAAGGGAACAAAGTCATCCAAATATTTGGGGTAGGTTTCCTAGCAGAAACACCTCAGTGATGTTTCATTTCGGATGACTGTTTTACAAGAATCATCCCAGCACTTCCCAGATGCAATAACCCTAACTATGAAAGTAATTTTAACCATCTAACTTTATTTCAACCTTTCTCTACAGTTGTGGAGGTCTTGAGGTTTTTGGGGAAGGTGACTGGACTTGCAAGAGTCCAAAAATTAGGCTGGTCCAGTTCAACTCTAATTTAGAGCTCATATAATTCTGCGAAGTTTGGGCTTTAGTCCCATTAAAAAGTACTTTAAAAAATAATTTTGATGTACACAGCTTCATAAAATGGATGGTTCAATATGCAGTAAGAACTCAGTCTAACCTCTCCTAAATGATGCATTGTACTGTAAGTCATCATGTGCAATCCACGCAATTCCTACATAGAACACACAAAGGACCTCGGAAATTTTATCACTATCAGACAATCAAGTGTTCAACCTGTTTCTTCGCTCACAGACTGCTGAATTATTGTTCAATTATCTTCAATTCAGCCAGAACCAGGACAGTCAATTGCTCCTCATTTGTAAGCACAGAAATTATTCAAATTTGAAATATGCCTCTTACTGCATTTTCACAGTACTTTCTCTAAACCCACCCATTTCTCGACCAACCAAGAATCATTAATTACTGTGAATACCACACCACCCATACTAAATTCAATGCTTAATCCACCTCTTTCTCAAAGGCCAGTAAGGACATATGATTTGAGTTTGCCTAAAGGACTACACATCTGACTATGTCAAGTAGCTGAACCCAGAGAAAAAAGTCGGGGGGCGGGGGGGGGATGTGGTGCCTCATCAATATGCCTAAGTACCTGAAGGAAAGTACACAGACAGAGCCAAGCTATTTTCAGCAGTGCCCAGCGACAGGACCAGAGCCAATGGGCTGAAACACAGGAGGCTCCCTGAGAACAACAGGGAACACTTTAGTGCCCTGAGGGCAGGCAAGCACTGGCACAGCACAGGTTGCCCAGTGAGGTGGCGGAGTCTCCACTGGAGATTTTCAAAACACATTCAGACACAGTCCTCGGCAATCTGCTGTAATGGCCCTGCTTGAGCAAAGGGAGCCTAGAAAAACTCCAGAAGTCACTGTCAGCCTAGGGCAGCCCATGATGAAGTGAAGTAAAAGGCAAGAAAATCCTTTAACAGAAAAGCTATTATCAAAAACACCCCACAAGCTTCATTAGAGACAACTCTTAAGCTCTAGCATTTATGCTCCAACAGTAATACAGAGAAAAATCAAGGGAATCTCCAATTAAATCAGGGAGGCTAAAATTCCTTGGGACAAAATCCAGAAACATACACTACTACATCAACAAATAAAATGGTAAACAACAAAAAGTGGAGTACAGGTATGAAGTTGAAATGAGTTTTATACTTGCAGTCATAACAGAGAACTATTCAAAAAAGATAATAAGCAATTTCTTCCAAGATGCAAAGAAGAGTTCCTGGGCATTGCTGCTAATCTGGACATCAAGAAACAGCAAAGAAACCCAACAGATTGAAGAAATCTATCAGAAAATGCTTTCTCAAACTCTAAGGAAAAAACAAATACTTTTACATAGTCATTAACTTAATTTCACCAACCTCATAAGTCTATTCCAATCTTTCTCTAAAACGAATTTCAGGCAGCTACCCCTTGGCACTTGCCCCATGTTCAAAACATTCAGAAACTCATTCAGTGGCTAATAAAAGAAAGTGAAGCACAAAACTGCTCTCCCTCATCACACTTAGTCACCCGAAGTTAATATCACTAACTTAGGTCTCCCTTATGTCAGACTCAAAAACGGATCACAAGTCAGTAATCTCCAGGACGTGTGACTGAAAGCTGAAATAAAAGCAGACACCAATCGCTTGGGGCGCAATCCATCAAATGCAGGGACCAGATTTTCTTGAATACAATATACTATATACAGCCCAATAGCAGCGCAAGGTTTGCACCAGGATTCCTTTCAGATTCCTGTGGCAGACACTGTGTGTAAGACAACATATGATTTTGAAAATCAAAGAAGAGCAGAGAAAAAAATAAATCAGCAATAGCTTTCAAATATGGAAAAACATAGATAATGAAACAGTAGAAAGCCAAGCGTTGAGGACAAAATAGCCATGATTCAGTTAACATTTAAAAACAAACTGGAACAGGAAGCAAAAAGGTTTCTGAAGCCATATGCTTCATTCCATATTACTATACATCCAACACCCTTAAACCACTAAACAAAAACAAATTGAGTAGAAACAAATACTGTGTTTTCCTTGCTCAAAAGTAATCTCAATATGGTCTCTAAAATATCATCCTACTTCCAGAAACACTACTTTGGTAGTAAGAAATACAAATGTAATGATCTAAATTAAACCAATGCCAGATGCAATAAAACTGCACTTCCTCTCTATACAGCTAACCATTAAAAATGTTCAGGAACACGGTTGTAACTAGTGAATTCAAATCCCACACCTTCAATCACAGGGCCACCTAACAGACTGAGGTAAGCATTTTTCCCCCACCACTGAAACAGTTTTAAAAAGTGAAACCTGATGATACAAATCTGAAGGTTAACAAAATATTTGTGTTTTCTTCATTTAATTGTAGATTCACATACTGAATGATTCTGCAACACCAATTCCACTGAACCTACATCTTCTATAGCAATAAGCTGTATTTCCTGTATGATACAGCAGAAAAACAAAACCATAAAGTTCACCATAAGAGTATTACTTCAGGCAAACCTTAAGTCTCAAGAAAGATCAAAGCTCTCTCAACATAGGAAACATTTCATTGTTTTTAATGCAAAATGGTACACTCAGCCAGGTTAAGGACTCCTCCAAGCTCATCTGCTGGGAGACTGATTTAAGAAGCCTGGGGAGAGAGGGGGAAAAGGCTTGACAGTTTTACCTTCAAAAGAAGCCACAATATTGCGCAGGTTCCACAAAGACAGCTGGACAAAAAGAAATAGAATTTCAATAGCATTGAGAATAGAAACAATCCCATCCAAAGGAGCTGCACAAAGTTCTTAACATAACCTATTTTACAGGTTTTACAATCTAAAGAGACCATAAGTAAAACAATATGCTCAGCAAAATATTTATGATGTAGTAAAAGCGGGCTGAGCAAGCCACGAGATCTTAGGCATCAAACCATACCACCTCTAAACTGGCTGTCTTTAGTCCCTGTTTACTCCTTGAAGCATTAAAAAGTAATAAGGAGAGGAGGGCCGAGGGTACCACACCTATGGAAGGAACAACCTTCCAGGAGCCCCAGGCGGATGGGGACTTCCAACAGACTCCCAGTGCAGATGGCCAAAATCAAAGAGTGTGGACTTTCATGTTAGAGCAAAACAGACAAACCCTTTGTACAGTTTTTGTAAAATATGAACCTGAAGTAATTGCAAAGGAGGCATTTCACAACCTTTCATCCCAGCTCTCACTTTAATGAATGTAACCTGTTTAGGGAAGTTATATGAAAAACAGTGCAAGTCCAAACTAGGTCTCTGAAAATCACAGGGGATTCAATGGGCTACAAGTAAACAGACTGTATCAGAAATAAACCTAAAATTCACCAAAAGCTCTAGCAAAATAACAACACTGCAGTAGGTATCAATTGTATTTCCTCTAGCACCTTCCACTCAAAAATTCTGAAGTGTAAAAATACAATACAGTTTCTCTAATCTGTATTTTACAGAGGGACAAGTCAATTGGTTTCTCTTTCAGCAAGGTCATACAAGGCTGCTGCAAAGCACTGAACATGAGTCTTCAGAATCCTGCCCAATGTGCTTCAACCAAATAAGAAACAAAGATAAACAAAGATGAATAAAAAGATTCAAAACAGATCCAAAGTTTTACTCTGTGTCTTTCACAACGTGCCTATTCTAAGTATAGGTACTAAATGTGACTGAAACTGCAAGTACACATTACTACTAATAGTAAGACTCTCAGTGCTGATTATTAATAGAGCATTAACAGTATATGACATACACACCTTTCAAGCACTGTTCATCAGCATGTTACTCTGCTATGACCATATCAACAGGACAACGCCAGCAACAAACAAAGCTCACCAAAAAATGGCACTTTACAAGGAAATCATAATCTAAAATAAAAGTTAATGGAAGAAATGTAGAGCATCAACAAACTACTTCTAGGTTCTAGAACTACAGCTTCAAAAAAAAAGCAGAGTAGCCAACCAAACAAACGAACGAACCTTAAAAAGAACAGCTTCTGGTAACAGACAAGATTATTTTTCCCTTATCTTCCTTACATTTTAGTAGTGAGTCTGTAGCTTCCACATCCCCTCAAATGATCAAACCCTTTTGCAAGTCATGGCACCAGGAGTTTTATGAAGGATGGGCCAAAACAACTGAAACAGTCAAAATTTCAGAAATGTCACACTTTTTTTACGACAGACAGTTTTCAAAATCAACACACTGATAAAACTACAACAAGAACAAAGTAGAACAAAGCTTGTCCAAGTCCCACTCGTCCCCACCTCCAAGATTACCAAGACTATTGAGGTTATAAACACAGAAGTCAGCTAGTTTTCAAGAGTCACAAAACATCATTAATCCTGCAAAGTGATTTCGCCTGGCTTGCTTTCAAGTTACCTAGTATAACGTTAAAAATAAATTCTTTAAACAAGTTAGGTCAAACCACCGCAGAGCGATTGGGTCCAGGTATAAATACTGAGTCAGACAGGTAGGAATCCAAACCCAGATTCCATTAGAGAACGTGATACAACCAAGGGAATTGCTAAGAGGGCCTGGTAAATACTAAAGAAGTAAAAGCCGGGAGGCTGAGTTGCTGCCATTTTTTGTGAAGGGCTCTGTTTCAATGGCAAGTACTGCTCCCCCTCCCTTGCCTTCCCTCACATCCAGCTCCAATTTCTCTACTTGGAAAAAAACAGATGCTCTCAGGCCAGGACAGCCCCTCCATTCCCCTTCCATAGCTATTCTTCACACAGCTCCGTAGCAAACCCCGAGTTTTTGCTCCACAAGACATCCCGTTCCTCTGAACATACCGAAGGTGCTCTGCACATCCACACTCCTGTGCTAACACACTTACAAAAGAAAAGTAAACCAGTCCACCCTGCTTCCAGGTGGCACTCAAGAGCAGTGCAGACATTCCAGCACAAGCTTTTAAAACTATTCCACATCAGAGAGTTCAGACCCTTGCCATTAGACTCATACATGCACCAGGTCCTTTCTACATCCAGCTTCGTGCAAATGAATGCCTACCAGTTCACTTCCCTACTGCAATTTTCATCAGCAACAGAAGAAAACACAGAAGAATTTTTTATTTGTTGTTTTTAAAGGCAACATAAGTCAGACCAATAGCGAAACCCTGCCGTGACACCCAATTCCAAGCAACCACGTAGCAAGATGGCAAGGAAGGACTAAGGTGGAGAAGGTTAACAGAGGGAACGGTTCATTCATTCTCATGTCCTCAAATAACCCACTGTAGCTACTGAGATGTTATTGTCTGTAGTTGTGACCCCCCACCACCAGCGAGGGAATACCCGGGAAGGGGATGAGTAACAACATGGAAGTAAAGACCTGCATAAGTCACAGATCGATACTTCATCTTCCACTTGTTCGCTTCTCGACCTGCCACCTACCCTCTGGCCTGACTCCTGCCGCCAGCCCCACTCTTCATTTGCGGGGTCCAGCTAGCCCCGCTTTCCTCACATCCCCCCGAGCTAGAGACACAAACCCACCCGAGGGAAACCCTCGGTGTATGACACGAGCACCTCCAAGTTGAGATAAGAACCCCTCCTCGAAGGTGGACCCCCTCCCGCGGATGTCAGGGGTGCAGAGGGAACCCACCTCTCCCGGGGCCAAGCGGGCACCCCCTCCCCAGCCAGGTGGGCGCTGCCCGCACCCGCGGCCCTGCTGAGCGGGAGAGGAGGGGGGCGGAGGGGAGGGACGGCGATCTAGGCCAGGGCGAAGCTTCCCCGGGGCGGCCACCACGGAAAGTAGGGCAAAGCCGCGTCCCCCCGCAACCCGTCGGCGGGCGGCCCGGGGCTGGGCGGCCCGGGCGGACACCGACCGACCCGCGGACCGAGGGACCGCCGGCCGGACAAAGCGGGGCCGGGCCCGCGGGGCCTCGGAGACGGCTGAGGGGGGCAGCGGCCGCGCGCGGGGACCGTTGGCCGGGGACGGAGGCGGGTGAGGGGGCCCCGCGCGCCCGGTACCTGCCCAGTGCGCTCACAAAGCGGCGGCGGCGGCACCCGCGACCGTCACGTGACCTCCCCTTCCTCCTCCTCCACGCGCGCGCGGGGTCGTTTTCCCCCCTCCCACGTGACGCGACGTGCGTGACGTGACGCTGTCGCGCGCAATCCCGCCCCGCGCCCCTCACGCACCGCCAGCGCGCGCCCATCCACCGGCGCCTTCTTCTGCCTCTGCCTCCCGCCCCCTCCCGGTGACCACGTGAGAAGCGCGCGCGCGGGGGGGAATGCCCGCCCCTTCCTTTCGCCTTCACGTGATCGAGGCCCCGCCCCTTCCTCGGCGCGCGCTGGGCGGGAGGAAGGGGCGGGGGCAGCGGGGCCGCGGCCGCGTGAGGGCCGCCCTGAGGGACGCCCTTGCCTGGGGGCTGTATGAGAGCTCCGCTGAGGGGCCCCGGTAAAGGACACCCAGACGTCCCCCATGGAGGGGCCGCCCGAGTCATCCCACCAGTGATCCCCTGAGGAACCCGCCGAGAGAGCCCATGCGAGGATTCCTCTGAGGAACACTGTCAGGGACCGCGTGAGGAACCCTGTGAGGGACACCCTGAGAGGAGCACCCTGAGAAGCCCCCGTGAGGGATACCATGAAGGGGCCCCGTGAGGAACCTCCGTGGCTTAGGAACAGTGCATTTTTGAACCAGTTCTGCACTTACATTAATGTAAATGTCTCCTCCTCTTGTGAGGCGGGACACAGAGAGGCACCCTGTTGACACTGGAGAAGTCCAGGATAAAAGATAGCTGCACTGCAGGACTAGAAGGTCAAGTAAAGTATGGTGGGGATTAATGGCGACCAGAGAGGGATTGGCACAGCCAAATTGTGCTAGAGAACTTGGTGCAGCTTGGTGCAGCATCCTAATGGATGGCAAGAAAGGATAGTCAATAATGCTTGACTCCCTGAGATGAGAAGTTTTGGGTTGTGAGTCAGGAGAGCGAAAAAAACCCAAAAATGTTTCTTGCATTTTGGCTTTTTCCTGCTGTAAATTTTTTCCAATGTGTACAACACCTCTGGTTGCCCAAAATGCAATTGTCCTTACCTTTGGGTATCAGTGCAAGGCCTGGCATGTTAAAGCCAGGCTTACTTACCTTGTGTGGAAATTGGCCCCTGCTTGGTGCTGAGTAGGCAGGGCTAGTGAAGGTGATGTTCAGGACTGTTCAGCCCCTAGTGCCACTAGTGATGATGTCCCATGGCCCTTGACCTTTGCTGTGGTCTGATATTTCTTACTGCTGTTTGCTCATCCTCTGTCCCTTGAGCCCATATTCTCCATGCAAGTAGAAAGGGCATGAAATTTGATTTTACCCTAAACAGTATCTGAAAATTAATCAGTTTTTTCATGCTTCTGTCTGCTCTGCATAGAGTAGATAGATTTAACCAATCTGCATTCTTGACATTTACTACATAGATGGGCAGCAGCTACAACAGATCCTACTGCTGAGGAACTGCAAGATCTCCCTGTTCCCATTTTTTCTCAGTAAGATACAGAGTCCTTTGAATTTCAGACCAAACAGTGCACAGGTATTGTTGATTTTCCTGATGCAGCTGTTGATACTCTGTTTTATTACTATTGCAGGGGGACAATTAATTACAGCTGTAAACAAAGTTTCACAAGCTTTGTGACAAACATGTCTGCAGCTCCATAATCTGTGTGGATTTAATCAGTATTATTAGCATTCTTCGATCATGGCTTGGCAATCCTTTGATAATCAAGATGGAAATTTGGTGTGCAGCACAAAACAACAAAGGCTGAGAGCTCTTGGGAAGCTGTTGTCAGATGGTGTAGTGCCAGCTGGAATGTGTCTGAAAATCACACAGAATCCAGCCCAAGAGCATTTGGAATGGAAGAAAACTAAGCAGGGATACCAGGACCAAAGTGTTGTAAGCTCTTTCTGCTGTATATGGAGTAAATATGAGAAAATGGTATACTGCACTGACAAAGCTTCCAGGGGAGAGCTAAAGGAATAAACTGGTGGAAGCTTGGGTACAAAGACCTTCACTTTAAATATTGATCAGGAGGAATTTCTTCACTGAAAGGTAGTGAAGCATTTGAATGAACTGTCCAGGGAGGTGGTAGAAGTGTTCAGGAAATGACTGGACGTGATAATTAGTGCTCTGTTCTAATTGCCAAGTTGCTGATCAGTCACGGAATGGAGTCACTCTCTGGTGTCTTGTCCAACCTAATAATCCTGTGATTCAGTACATCAGACTTGGAGAGAAGACCCTGCACTAAACACTGTGAAGGTTTGACCAGACCTGGCAGGCAAATTCTACTTACTGCCTGTGTCAAGATTTTTATGTGCTATTACAAGGATTTGCAACCTCTTCAGTTTTTCAGCCAGTAAATAATAGTCTGGTGCAGTTGCAAATCCAGATAGGCTATTTCAGCTTACTGCAGGATTGTTTTGCTCAGTCACTTTCTGCAGGTTTCTGAAATAGGCTGCAGTTCACATGCCACTGGCTGGACTTCACTGTTCCGGTGCTTTGGCATTCTTCTTGCCTATGACATTGAGTGGAGAAGACTGTTTGTGTTAAGAATACCGCCCTGTTCCTAGTTCAGGAGTCCGCTCTACTTCTGTGTTGCAGTAAAACCATGTCTTCTTGACAAGCTCAGGTGGTACTATCTTCCCTGTTGCTAATGCTCTCTCCCACTTTCCACACTACCAACCCTTCCCCCTCAGGCTCATTGGACAATTGGTCTGACTGAGCTGACGTTCAGAGCAGTTTTTGCTATCTATTCTGAAGATTTTATTTTCTTAGTGCCCCGTTTTTGCTTTTTTGTATCACCTGGTCTAACAGAATACTGCTATTTGCTGAAAACTGGTCTCACAGCTTTGACCCTGATGACCCCTCTTCAACAGCACTACCTTTTTCCAAAATATATTGCACTAGCCTCAGAGAATCAGCATAATCCAGGTACGCAAGCTCTGCAAGGAAGAGGCTCAATATAAGGAGACCAATCTTGACCTTCAGCTTTGAGCTGAGTTTGCAGGGAATCTGTGTAGAAGCCCAGAAAATAATGGGGCTAATCTCAAATGCTGATAGCTGGGTGGCTGTGGAGGCAACCAAGGATTGTTGGTACTAGCAGCCAGGGATTGTTAGCAATAACACACTGGGACAGTGAACAGAATGTGCCTGGAGGAGGGGCCACATGGAAGTAGAGCAGCACATTTCTGGGACAAACATCTTTATCGTGGCTCCTGGAGATAAGCACAACACAGCACAGCACACGTGTAGGGATGAGGTCAAGAAGCAGGCATGGGCTGTAGGAGGATATGGAGACCACCAAATACCCTGAAGCCTCCAACCCATTTCCACAATAACTAAATTACACAGAAAGAGAGACATTTACCTCCAGTGCAGGGAAACTCATCTAAAAAAAGGTACCCCCACAAAGTCCAGGTGTGTGTGTGTACCCCAGAACCCTGAACACCCCATCATCTGCATCAGTGATGGAGCTAGGACTGCTGATCTCTCTTTCTTTGTCCCTTCCCTTCTCCTCTTTAATACATCTCTCTCTTTTTCTCTCTTCCCTTTGACATCCCTCCTTGATCCTAAACCCTGTGCTTATGTGTTTATAGGAGGTCAGAGACTAACGTAAGAGTTGCCATGCAGATCGTGTAATTTACTAATAGAACTTTTTGAGATTTTGGGGGCTCTCTGCCTTTTGCTGTTTCTTTTGTCCACAAGCATCTGCAAATCTTAGGTGCTCTGTTCTCCTGAAGGGTGGGATGCCACAAGATTATATTCTCCCTAGGTATAGTAGAACAATTAAAAATTTTGGTGGCAAAGTGGAGTTCTCTCAAGAGAACTGTTAAAAGGATTTGATAACAAGAGATGTTATCTTTGGGCATACCTGGGGTTGCTGCTGCATTTAGATATGGGGCGAAACTTGTGGGGATGCTGCCAAGAAATGGGATCTAATGTGTTAGATTGTGTTGTTATGCCTGCACAAGCAGAGCTTCTGCAGCAATTGTACTTAAAAGGGTTGCCATTTACATTGTGGAAGCAAGCCCTTCTGCTATAGATACCATTCACGATGGTGAAGGCAGGAAGTATAATGATATCATCACATCCAACCTTCATAAATCCCAGGCCATTAAAATTCCTAATATCCATGGACCTCATTGGTCCATCATGTCTCAGCATCTCCTTGGAATTTGTGTTGGGCTGCTTGATCATTCTTTAGAGTCAGTATGTGCCTTGAGATGACCCTCTTCTCCTGGTGGTCCCTACAGACATTGGTCCAAGTTTCTTACCTTGTAGTTTGACTATATGAAAAAGGTCATGCATTTTCATGTGACCAGAATTTGAAATTATTCTGCACAACCACCTTAACCCTACTGTTATATTCTATTCTTTCAACCTTTTCCAGAAAACATTTTACTGAATTTGTATTTATTTCCAGATTGTTGAGACAGTTCCACATGTCTGACCCTGATACTGGTCCTGCAACGCCTTGCTTAAACACCTATTTGGTAAGGATGCTGGCAGAGGTTAACTTGTGTAGTGCATGCTCTTCTAATGGTGAATGCTGAGTTTGCTCTGCCATATTCCCTGATTTCATTCTCTGATGTGCCCACCCACTGTTACCTCTACCAGCCAAACTGTTTCTAAGAATTAAACAGGCTGTAGTTATAAACAGACTTATTTTCCATAGAACACTGTTGTTTGGCATTAGCTGTGTATCTAGCCTTGAAATTATCTATTTAGTCCTTCATCAGTTTTCCATTATTTTGTCTGTGATGTCAGAGAAAGTAGTCTGCAGATGCCTGGTCGTTCTGTCTCCTGCTCTAACAAAGTCATGCTTTCTGCCTCTTAAAATTCCCCAAGATTAAATCATCTCCAAGAAGCTAAGCTCCAAGTTTCCTTGGCCAGCTCTTAAAGAACTTGGTGGGGCAGAGTTGCAGTAGATGATCACTGATGGTCTTTTAAACATCCTTGCACAGTGCTGCACATTGCCTCTTGCAGCACTTACAGACCATCTGCCTTTATCAACTGGATTTTAACAAGCCTAGTGGAATGCCAACCCTCCCTTATTCCAGGTAATATAAAGGTTCCTGTAATGAATGGTAACAAAGCAATAGTGTTGTAAAGTGGAAGCTGGATTTGCACCATTTGCTCTTTTTCCCCCAAACTTCATCTTGGAATAAATTATAAGCATTTTTATCCTGTGATACATTTTAGGAGAATGTTTTGAATAGTGTGTCCAAGGATATCTGCCAACTCTGGTTAAATGTCAGCCATCTGTTTTCAGTTTTAAGACGGCTGTTTGTAGATGCAGCAACTGGCAATGGTAAGAACAAAGCAGCAAGCTTGGGAGACGCCAGGCTGATGAGCCTCCACCCAGCCCTGCCAAGATGATAGTACTGAAAGCATCAAACACTGAGGACAAGAAGGTGACTGGCAGTAGTCAATTTGGATTTACACTGGGGAAGTCATGTCAGGCTGACCTGGTCACCCTCTGTGATGAAACGACTTCCTTGATAAATGAGGGAAGAGGAGAGGGATGTTGCTCAGTTTGAGCAAAGCTTTCAGTGGTGTTTGCTAAAAGAATATCATAGACAAACTGATGGACTACAGACTAGGTTTATGGACAATGAGTCGGACTGAGAACTACAGAGCTGTTGAGTTCAAGAGGTTGTGATGACTGGTACAAAGTCTAGCTTGAGTCTCATTGCTGGTGTTATGACCTAGGTCCCAGGACCAACACACATTCAAGCTCCAGATGTTTCCCTTCTCTTTAAGCAACAAGTTGAGCAGCCCAGAGCACAGGACTAAAAGCTTTCCGCAAAACCAAATAAACTCCAAGTGCAACAGCAACAGCCTACAAGGTAACAGGGACAATAGGATTTTTTTGGAGTCAAAGCTTATTTATACTGGTAAAAAGCTGAAGCTGTCTTTCTGCGATTAACAGGAAAAATGCTCCTATAAATACACATGGCAAATCATCATGACTCCTAGAATTTATTTCCAGGAAGGAAAAAAGGCTACATGAAGTGGTTTTATCAGGTGGCAAGATCGTAAGTTGTTATAGCTTAATAGTGTTCTGCAGTCATCCTCACTGGCTGGCTGCAGTGTGGTGTCCAGCAGCCCTCAGTAGTAGTAGTCAGGCTGTCACCACAGCACATGAGGAAGTGAATACTATTGTCTTGGTACTGACCAACCTTTCCTCACCCTTTTGGCTCCAAGACTTTTCTTGGGGCTCAGATACATGGAGAAATTAGCCAAAATTTCTCCCTAGGTGAATACTTGCCTAGAACACTATTATTATTATTTATTATTATATTAGTTATTTGGGGTGGAGTTTTACAGCAATAGTGTCACTGTCTCCCCAAAGACAACCTTTAGTCACATTTTTTCCAGTTGTCTAGAATTTGTAAAATTTCTGTCTGTGTGCTTCATATTCAACATGCATCAGGCACTGCAGTGGGTTTGTAAAGAGAGAGGAAACTCCTGAGACAGAGAAACTTTTGACTACACATGGGAAAAAACCCACAGGCACCAATTACAGGGGTTACAAATCTTTCTGCTGACACTTCAGCATCCCTAGAACATGACCCTCACTCTGTTTATGTCTTTGGCACAAATAGTTCAAGTGATGTTTAACTGACCTTTTGATTGCAGCTCTGCACTTTAGGCCTGTTGCTTCTCTCTCACCTCTCACAGTATACTTCAGTGAAGAAGAAAGAGTAAGACCCTGTGTGCACGGAGTATTTTGGGGCAGCTGACCCATAGCTCCCAAAAGCCATGTTGGCCACATGGTCCCTTGAGCCTTTTAGGGGGCTGAAGCCCTCCTGACCTTTGTTCTTCCAGAGGAGGCTTGAGAGGGACTGAGAAAGTTGGGAGACAAAGCACAGAGATTCTTGTTTTCTAATACATTATGAACTTTCTCACTTTCAGTCTCTTAAAAATTGGCTATCTTTTGCCCAAAAAACATTTCAAGCTCTATGGCATCTCTTTATTAATTCATTTACTGGACCTTGAAAGCACCTTGTATTTGAAAGATTATTCTGATCTTTCATTCAGAAACAGACAGGATGAGTACAGCTGTGGCTAGGAAGAACTAACAAAACTGCGTGAAATTATTCCGACTCCTGTCCTGGTTTGGCTTCCTCCTTGAGCAACAGCGGTGCCACCAGCTGGCAAGAGCTGAGGCCCCAAGTCACAGAGATCAGAAACAAAATACACCCAAGAAGGGAAGTGATGACAGCCAAGGAAACCTGCAGCAGCTGGGCTGGAGCTGGAGGCAGGCAGCAGATTGAGTGTTGAAAGGGGTAATGTCGATTGCCACATGTTTGTAGCGTACAGTGAAGGCATAGTTGATAACACTATAGACCAGCTGCAGGCTCCAGGCCAAGGAGTGCAGTGGAGCTCATTTTGGTTCCACAGACAGGAATGACAATTGCCATACATGCACATGCCAAGCAGGGCCAGTGAGAAAGCAGCAAGGGTACCTAGACTGTTTGGCAGAGGGAGTGAAGACTCTGGCCATGAAACAGTTAAAAATCCCTTTTTCACAGAAATGGTGAGCTGCCTTACATAAGGGACGAAATTCATCTGCACTGTGAATGGGAAAACAAGGGGACCTGCAAGGCAGGTGGTGGGACAAAATAGATGAATGCTAAAATTAGCTGCTTGGGGACAATTTAGACTTTTTATTGCTGAGATTTAAGCTGGATATGCATGCAAGAGGAGTTCAAAGAATACCAACAGGCTTGGAATTTGTGAGTTCATTTATGGTCCTGTAAGTCAGCTGACAGGCCCCACACCATCTGAATGCTGTAATCAATGGAGCATCTGAGGCAGGTGGGGAGTTAGTAACCCTGGTTGCCAGAGCCCTCTCTAACCCATCATTTTCTGTATGTCTCCAGGGCCAGGGGCTTTGGTTTTCCTTTGTATCTCTCAAAGTTTGGTTAGAAGGCTCAGTGGAATAACAGTGTTAGTGTTCCTATGTCTTTTTAAATTCTGCCCTTCTAGCATTCACAAGCATCAGTAATGCCTACTATGGAGAGCAGAGATGGTGCAGCTGGAGACATGGTCTCCCACCTAGCTTAAAAACCTTTACTTACAAGGCTTCAGTCTGTCCATGATCATGGAAACTAGCCTCTCAGGATGAGGCCAAGGGTGAAGACAGGGATGCAGAAGCTGATTTTAGGCACAGGATTGTGGTTACTGCGCTGCAAAGAGAGAGAAAAGACAGTAACACACACGGGCCTTTTTTGGGGAAAAAAGGCCAACTTTATTGTACAGACATCCCGTATTTAAAGTGTGAGGCCTGAAAGGAATTGCCAAGCTGTAATTTCCTAGCTCTCTAAATGTGTGTGTCCACACAGGATTTTAACTGCCAGCATAAAACTTAGACCTTAGACTTAGACCTTAGGCCTTGTCTGAAAAAGTAACTTTTCCACTTACAGGCAGTGAAATAAGACAGCTGTGTGAAGGCCTCACTTTCCTGTGCAGTGAAAATATGTGCAAGTGCTACGGATGCACTTTTGGCATGCAAGATCTCCCCTAAAACCTGTAGTCCTATACCTGACTGTCCAGTTACATTTACCTGTGCTGTTCAACACTTCTAAGAGGTAGGTCCTTCTTAGAAAAAGAAAGTGGTTGAAAGGAAACTCTTGCCTCAGAGCAAATGAGGTATCAGATGATGAGAACAGGAAGGAGATGCTTTGATGTGTAACAGTCCCAACTCTGCCAACAGATAAATATCCTATGGAAGTAATGAGTATTATTACAGCTGTACAGAGAACTAGGACTGATGTTTAAGCTATGAAAAAACAAAAATAAGCTGAGATTCTGCCTTGGGCTATCAATCCACTCACTGGTAAAGGAAAAAGAACAGTTCACTTGGTTTTCATTGAATCAGTCATGTCCACACAGAGGCTGGACTGTTGCAGTAAGAAATCCAACTTGCTTTTAAACTGCCCTGGATTTATTTGCAATGGGATGTTAGCAAATAAGGGAAAATACTAGCCAAGCCAACACACTATACAAATACATTTTATTTAGAGATACCCATAGTAAGATGCACAAATACTTTTTGTTCACCAATTTTCAGATCACACGGCTTCAAGTAGTGGAATAAAAACAAACTGCAGTTAATTACAATTATCTATGTAACAGGGCAGTAGTAAAAGATTCATTTGTCAGACTACAACATGGTTAACAATACTCAGATGAGAATGTACAGGTCTAGGTATTTAAAAAGTGCATGGGGCATTGCCACATACACTAACATGGTTCTTTGAAGAGCAACATCTTTCTGGCATGTGAACACAGTACCCCGGTTAATGCAAGAGGGAAAATAGGCTCATAATTTGATCTGGAAATGTATCTACTAAAAGTTTTCCTCCAAACAGCAAATTATTTGTGACTGTCACATGGAAACCAATCTGTAAAAATCAGGTACGTTGTCCATGTAGTCAAGCAACATACACATGATCTAAATTTTAAAATTATTAATTCCAGTCTATGCTTTCACAGCTTTTACACAGTCTTCTTCAAAACAGTCTGGAATACTTAATTGCATTTAACAAGCTGGTGTAAGAGTTGTAATCTGAGCTCCACACTCTTGCATCCACAATGAGTTCTTCCACAAGAGAAGTCTCAATCTTCAAATAAAAAAAAAAGCATGTTCACCTGCAAGGACATCAACTGGCTCACGTATTGCTTGGTTTATTTTTAAATTCCCATGTAAATGGAGGGAAACATAGGAAGCTGCACTGGTCTGAGAGAATAGCTGCATTGGTTTAAAATTATATTGAAAACACATAGAACCTGGATTCTTTTCTCCAGGGTCTCTCTCAAACCAAGGAAATTCATTGTGTTCTACTACTCAATGCAGTCCTTGTTTTGTTTTTAAATAGGGATAGGGCTGAATAGTGCTTGGGAAAGACCAGCAAGGACTGTTGTGTAGGTGATCACATATAAGAGTAAGAAACACATTAAATCAGTCTTCAGGTAATCTTCTATTGCAAACAAGAGCAACAGAGACTGACTTTGCATTATAGTTGAGAGGCACATTTTGCAGTGATGGACAGAAAATATTGGTTTACATTGCAACTTTCTGTGGCTTAAAGCACCACCTAGCTTCCTGTTAAAGCAATTAAAAGAAATAAACAAAAATCCCCCTAATTACTGTTTTTTAACTTGAAATTCATAAGCTGCTCCCTCACCTGTTTTACTCAGAGACACCTTTCTACTTGTGTATATGCAGCTGCTTTCTTCCTTGTTTCTCTAAGAGATCCTTAGTTTTGTGCACCTTCAGAGTAGATAAATAATTCTGATGCCTCAGGATGGGCCCCTGTACTATATTCAGGAGTTGAGAATGTCTGTATGGTTTTGTACATTTGCAGAATAAATACAATAAATACCAGAATAAAAACAAGAAAAAGCCACTGAATTGCAATAACCAGCAGTACGAGAATCAACTCCATGGAACAGAGTGATTTTGGAGCAAACCTTTTTGGACTGAAAGGGTTATGACAGTCCAGGAAGACACCTAGAGCTGAGTAAAATGAATAAGATCACTGTGAGCAAAGTCCAAGTTCAGCAAACCAATGCCTAAGCCAGTGTAGAAGCTTCAAAGTGTAGTGGGGCTCTAACAGTGCCCCCAGGCTTTGCAGAACTTGGTACCTGAACTAGTACACCATGAGAGAACAGGGAACTTGCTCAAGTGCCAGGCAGCAGTGTGACAAGATGTGAGTGAGACTGGGACAAGAGATTAAGACCGGAGACAGCATTTTGAACAAGAGGGACAAAGCCCACCAGAAGTTACTTACCCAGTTCTTTCTGTAACAGCCCCACTATCACGCCTGCAATGTGAGAGAAGCCCAGAGCAACCAGCTGAAGCTCTAAGTCACGGCTGGCCTGTTACATCCCTGCACTGTCAACAGTAGACAAGACCCTTTCACTCCATCATCCCTGCACAAAGCATGTGGAGGGCTGGTGGCAGCTATGAAGCACATTAGTCATAGAGTCACTCATGAAAACAGAGACAAATGCATTGGTAACCTTGAATGTTAAGGGGAAGACTGAATGACCACTGGGGAAACTGTTTTTTCTGCATGCTATCTTCCCATCTCATTTGAAGAGGCATGACCATCAGTTTTGAAAGCCCTGGAGCAACTAATCTGCAGTGAACTAAGGCATGATGGCACAAACCCTCAAGGCCTACCCTTCAAACATTCCATTGCCAGCTCACCTCTGAGCATATCCATTGTCATTCTTACTGGCCAAAGTACATTAAAATAATTTTTCTCTTTTGAGCACAGGGTTATTGTTTTGCTCATATTGCTACTCTTTTATAATTTTACCCCCTGAAAAAATAAATCTCTGGAGGAAGCCTTTACATGGGATTAAGTCAGCAACTCACTCTCCTGGTATTGTCTTGAATTAAACCTTTAGTCAAGACTTTGAGTAGCAGTCAAATATGACAGTTCTCTGGCTAAACAACTACAGACCAGTTTGACAAGCACACTGGGTAAAGGCATAGGGCACCTCCACTTCCTGATCTGCTGATATCCACTGAACAATATGGATGCAAGAGGATTTCAGCTTCTGCAGACTGTGCAGGGGTAGAGTCTCCACTTGCAAGACAGGCATCCAGCCATGGAAGTTTATGGTAAAAGCAGAGTGATCTCACCACATTGGGCTACAGGTTTTCTTTTGATTATGACTTGATAATTTGTAGAATAGGCACACAGCTTTGAACTGATTGCTAACAGGTGAACTAGGAAGAAATGGGAGAAAAGGAAGATGCTAAAGATAGAAAACCAAGTTAATTCCATTTGTTCTACTCAGAAAACTGACTATCATAAAAACAGCACCTTACGGAATTTAAAGGAACTCTGAAATTAGCATGAAGCAAAAAGAACTCCACAGTAAGTCTGCACTGTGGTACAGAGAAAACATAGTTAGCACAGAAAACACAGACCTTAGAGCTCTGTGACCATGTATTAATGTCAATACATTGATGAGTAATCATGCTGATTCTAAATGCAAAGGTCGCCTCATGGATCAACAGAATGCAGTACTGTAATTCAGTTAATTATGCATAGGCATGTCCATGGAAGGCCACAGCAAGTGAAGATATTTGTGTTCCTGTTTCCATACTCTTATGAGATATAATGTATCAATTGTACTGTCTGCATAAGAGTTAGAAACTCAGCCCAAATTCCAGATGTCAGTTTGAGGTTTGTAAACAAATATATCTTTAAAAAACTAAGCCAAATGTAATGTCTTTGTATTGAAAAAAACAAAAAAACCCCACAAACCTTTTCAGAGAGGAGAAACTATTTGCAAAGTAACAGAACACTGAGACCCATGTGCAGACAGGCTGGTTTCACATACTATCTACAATTTCCCACTGTTCCATTTGCAAGCTGGATCAATAACTTGGAACAGGTTTATCTTACAGTAAAAAATGTGCACTGTAATATTTGAAGAGAGCTGTTACTACTTTGTTTGACAGCTTCTGTGATAGTTCAGGATTCAGTGCTGTTTCTGATACAGCTCATGACAGAAACAAGCTGAGAAAGCCTGTTAGATGGGTGGATTTGGAGGAGTTGTTAACAAACATCAGACCCTGGATTCAGAACAAAAGCCATCAAGTATCAGCAAATCCTGATTATTTTTTTTCCCCTCAAGGCTTTGGGTCTTATTAAAAATATTTGGGAAAAAAACTTTAAAAACAGTTCACTGTAGGACATCCTACCTTCAGGCAACAAGTTATGATTACTGCACATTTTAAAATGCCTTGTGTATTTTGTGCATTTTATGCACCATAGGCAGTGGGGAAGATCAGCATTTATGTACACATAAACACACAAGCAAGCACTGACAGGTGTCACTGGCAAGACTGATACCAAGACCAACCAGCGCATTGATTTGTCTACACCACATCCTAACACAAATGGGACAAGTCGCAAGTAACAGTACAAACCTGTTGCAATTTCAACACATACATCTTAGAAAAAGACAATGCATGTACCCAGCCCTAAAACAGTGACAAGTTTGAGATAACTTTATAAAGATCAAGGTACCAGAAGAGAAGGCACATTAACCTCTGGTTGGTCCGTTTCAGTACTATTTGGATGAGTCATAGTGATTTATACCCTGAGACTGCGGGAGGCCTTGAAAATGAAAAGAGACCACATGAATGGGCAAATAAAAAGTACAAGTTTAATGAGATTGTAAGATTCAGCACCTGAATTTTCCCTTTTAGTAAGGGAATCTAGAAAAGCCATTCCTAAGAAAACACAGTATTGACTCCTGAATTTTTTGTCCTGAAGGCAAAAGAATCAATTAAAAAGAATCTTGGACTAAAGAAATTGCACTATGTGGCAAGGGGTTTTATAAACCCTGTCAGTTTCAGTACAGCAACCACAATTTGTATACAATCAAGTGTTGGTAGTTTTTTGGGTATAGGAACAGTCAGACAGCCCACATTTTCCCAACTCTGCTAACCCCAGAACTCCATTTTAAATCTGTGCACTTTCTTAGACCAGACTGCTCCCAGCAGGGAAAGGCTGTTAGGATATGAGAAGATTCCTTACTGCAAGACAATTCTTTTAATTAGCCAAGTACCACATGGTATTCATGAAATAACAACATCACAAGCAAAAAGATACTTCTTAATTTTATCATTGAAAAATAACAGAGTATCAGGAATGTCAGAGATATATACTTGATCTCTCCAAGATATTTCTGATTAGGCATTTACACAACCCCTCTAGTTTTTAAATTCTTCAGGAATCCCAAGAGCCATACCAAACACTCTTAGCCTTTTACTGTTTCTCTGGTGTTCCTTGCCCATCCTCAACACACAAAGTGCTCATATACAGGGACAAAGGAGAGCACCTCACAGAAGACGTGGCTATGTTCTCTTTTACACTCTCCCTTCTCCTGGGGTGTCAGCTTCAGAATTTCAAACAAGTTACTGAGGGCATCGTAACACTCAGAAATGCATTTTAACTTGAGGTCCACCATGGACTCAGACTGTGGGGTGGCCTGCAGGGAGCACAGGGATTTTCACTTGGCTTTAAGCTAAAAAGTTTGTGCCTGGTAGCTCAGCAGTCCCTGGCTCAGCATGGGCTGGCCAGAGGATCATCTCCATCTGCATGACACACAGCTGTGCAACAAGTTCCTTCAGAACAAGCTGTACCCCAGTCCAGTAATTCAGTCATAGCAGCAATTGCAGAAGCAGCTAAGTAAGAAGATATCAGACACTTTGGAAAAGTACGTTTATTGAAAGTAAGGGTAACTGACCACTAAAAACAGACCTCCCACCTGGCTGCTGAAAGATGCTGCTGCTTTGCCACGTGCAGTAACTGACAGACCATCTGACCTTGGTTTCTTGCAAACAAAGCAAACAAGTGACCTTGTGAAAGGTGTAGGCAAGCCTTTGTTTCACACTTGCACCAGGTAAGGCAGAGCAGTTCAAAAGGCCTGTAAATGCCTCTCAGCAAAGCACCACTCAACATAGCTGGATCATAAATGTGATCTGTTAACTTTTCAGCTGCAAGCTATAGACAAACCAAGTGCTCAGGTGAAGGAATAGGATGAAATTCTGAAAGAGAATGATCCCCAAATATCTCAATCCTCTAGATATAAAAAGCTGCCAAAGACCTAAAATGGAGGCAGCAAATATAAAACCCTTAATGCAATTCAAGGGTTCCTCTCATGAAGAGAGTCACAAGAGTCACCCACAATATGAGTATAACTTTTGTGAACAGACTAAGTCCAGCAAGATCACTGGGCACTCTTGCAATAATCTTAAAAATGGATCTGTGAGGAGAATGAACAACTGAGATTAGGAACATAAACCTATCATCAACTATTCTTTGGTAATTTACTCACCTCAAACTAACACCAGCAACTGCTGAGGGAATCCAACAAATGGACTTGCTTCTTTACTGCAATCCCAGAAAGCACCAGAGGAGAGCACTAGCAATTCTCCCTACAAGACTTGACTGTACAAGGGACAAACCTGGGGGAATTAGAGGAATAAGGTGTTTAGTGAAGAGGGTGAACACAGCTCTTATTACTGTGCTCAAGCCAACACTGCAAAGTAGCTTTATTCCTCAGGAACATTCCATGACCTAACATCAAGCTATTACTGAGGAGTTGCTACCCAGTATTTACAAGCTAGATCCAAACCCACAACTGAGTTTGATACCTGTCATGAATACTGAAAACGTAATACCCAAAAATACCCAAATTAACATGGTAGTCTACTGAAAAGAGCTGAGCAGTAAAATTAACTGCTTCCTAAACTCACTTGTAGCACAGAAGATGCCACATGACTGAGAAGTCAATAGCAGCCAGTCTGAAGGCATGTTATACTGAAAGTTCTCTCCTTCAAGCAAGATAAACCAGAGTATGTTCCCCAGAACAGACTGCTACTGTGCAGTCATCTCAGTCAAACATGTACCAGGGCAACTGCCCCATTCAATAGTCTGAGCCAGCCTTCAACTTCTACACAGTTAAAATAAAGCAAATTGAAGGTCTTGAGCACAGGTTGACAAAATGCCAGCAAGCCTTTTCCTGCTCAGCAGAGGTCACCTCTGCAAGGACAATATTGCTACAGCAAAGACTAGTATGATTTGGGTTGGAAGAGGCAACTTCAAACAAACCATTCTAGCACGAAAGACCAACGGAGGGAAATCTTGAAGAAGCAGTGGAAAAGATAAGATGGTCTGAAAATATGCATATCATTGGGTCTCAGCAGTGCAGAGCAAGCTGTTCAAGAAGCTACTGAAGTGCAGTCACCACACTGAGCTCATTCCATTGCACGGGTGTATCTGGCTTTTGAACAGCAAGGTACCCAACTCACCTCTCTGCAGAACCTGGAGGCTCTTTGCTCTACAGCTATTCCTGCACTTAGATGGGAAACCCATTCATTTCTAACCATATCCTGAATTCCAGTAGACATCCAACTCAACAGGGCAAGGAAATCAAAGTCAAGAAAAATTCAGTTTTTCTCCTATTACTTATCTTTGGGCAATTGGCATATCATCATCACCTTTCTGTGCCTCAGTTTCTAACAATGACTGGAAAAGTCATGTATGACCAACCACAGAAATATTCTGAAACTTAGTATCTATATCACTACAAGCATTTAGAACCACTAAAACTAGCTAAAAATGATCTCTGGCCTAAATTGTTTGTGTGCTTGTAGCACTGTCTGGTTTGGTTCCTAGTTTTTTGTGGGGATTTTCATACAGCAACAAAATGGCTCCCTTACTATGAGAAGTTATTTTTGCAGGAAAGCATCCTGGAAGCAGAATACACAAAAGCAGGTGAGACTTGAGAAATTTTACATCATTGTCCAGATTCATCTGAGAATTGTGCAGAGCCCTCTATGGGGAAAAAAAAAGGAGGAAAAGGGCACTCACATTATCAGGCTTTAGGAGCACATATTGAGGTGCTTGTGGAGATCACAGTCAGCAAGGAGGAACAATCTCCACTGATGCCTCTTCAGTAACCTAGAGACTGCAGAAAAATCAGCCTCTGTGTTTGAAGGCCGTACACATACTCTTCTCCTACCATAGCCTAAAATATGCTTCAATTAATAGATCAATATCAGGGCTAGAATTTCCAGACCAGAAGTCTCCCTTTTGCACTGCTGACACTAATACCCAGCTGTTACCTGTTGCTGGAGGACACTCAAGTAGACTAAAGTGTCTAGCTTCTTTAACAAAATAAGGCTAAAAACTTCAAACCAAACCGAATTAAAAACCCCAAACAAACCAAAGCAGAACGTGTTCCTTGTGACAGAATGATCTTACACAGTAGCTATAGAAATACAAATCCTGCCATTCTTCTCCAAAACTTGTTTTTCTTCATATACTTTTACTTTTCTGTGCCCCTAAAACAACCAAAGCAGGTATCCCATGGTATATGATTCTCCCTTTCAGAGAAAAGCCTGTACAGCCATATACTCAGTACCTTGAACTGATGCAGTTTAAGCAGCCAAGCCACAGTGGGAAGTATTATGAAACACTGGAAGATGATCTGCTTGTGAAGCACCTAATTAGTGCTAATTATACTTCTGGGACAGGTGCACACCTGGGAGAGAGTTCTTCTCTTGCCAGGATTTCCACTCCAATGAGTGGGACCTGCACTCCTTGTAAGATTTCCATCCAGGTCTCCATACCAGCTAGAACTTAAGCCTGATGCTAACTGCTTGGTGTTACTGATGAAGACACTGAATATGAAGGTGAGAGTGACTGCAAAGACACATGAAGATTAGCTCTGACCTGTGGGCAGGAACTGCAGTGGTAGCTGTGATCTCCCACAGAGATGGGAGAACAGAGTATGTCCCAGCCTTGTCTTTCATCTCAGTTTCAACCAACTGCCCATTTGGCACCAATGCTTAGAGGTACAGACACACTTTACTCCACCAGTGTCACAGGAAAAGCATTAATTCCAGCAGAGGACAGAAGCATCACTAGCAAGCTGAGAGTTTGGTGCTTGCCAAAAGGAGGAACACCCTGGAGTCTTGCACTTTAGCTGGGTATTGGGTAAGACCATCACCCTGGGAGGCATACACTTCATAGCTGGACCTGAAGGGCACTGGACCCGTTCTCCAGTCCCAGGTGAAGTTGGAGGGAGTCTGAACGCAGAAGGCAGCAGGGGGTTCTGGAAAAGCCTGAGCCTCTCCTACAGCATATGCTAGCACAAAGTGAGGGAACACCAAGCTACCCTCCTTCACAGAAAGCTTCTGGCTTGCATTAGTAAAGTCTGAGATGCACCCTTTAATCTTGGAGAAAAAAATAGTTTCTTTATTCCATTAGCTTATTTGAGCAGATGGCCAACCAGAACAGCAAAAAGGGGAAAAATTTCCACAACCTGGAATAAAATAGTCCTAGGTTTTAGGAAGTTTATGAAGAGCTTATAGGCTACCCTAACAGCATATTTCATATTTCATCTGGAGAACAGATTTAGTTCATTTTGAATAATTAGCCCCCATTTCCTCTCAGCAGCTCTGCAGCCCTTAATGTAATGTCACCCTGCAACAGCCACGCTGCACACCAGCCTATAAAAACTCCCGTTGTGCAAGCTGATACCTGGATGGGCAGTGAAGAAACAGATCAATTTTTGCTCCTAGCACTGCTGAAAACTACCATTTGAACACAAATGCACTTTTCAAAACTACCTCACTTTGGATTTGATGGGCAATAACCCAAGGGAATCCATCCCCGGGCTCCAGTGAATACAGCTTAAAATTACCATATTCCTCTACGTATAAACAGTGTCATTAGACTTGTACTTTTAAAAAATACGATCAACCCAGGCCAGGGCCAGGCTCTGCAAATAAAGTAGTAGCTTATCTCTTATAAATATTTTTAATAATTTTTAATTACAAGTAGTTCTCACTCCAGGTAATGTAACTGACACAAAGTACCTGCACACATGCAGCCCCAAGACTTTCACAGAAAGTTCAGGAGCAACCACTCTATAAGAAAGAAATCCTACCTCACAGCAAAGTAGAGGAGGGGGCACATGGCCAAGACAGCCTAAATGGAGGGAAAAGTCATTTGGAGTAAATACAATAAAAAAAGGACTTCAAAACCCCTCCAGATAAAGGATCAAGGAAGTTAAAGCAAAAAACTAATTCAAAAAGATGTACAAAACTGTTGAAGACCAACAGAAAACTATGCCAAAAATAACTTGTGTTTAAATCAGGAATCAATGGCATCACACAATTTTGTTGTTAAAAAAAGGAAAAGTGGAAATCTGTGTAAAGATCAGCATCAGAATGAAGAGTTATCATTAGCTCCAGAGACCAGCATAATTCCCATGAAGTCCTGATGGAAGAGGGCCTCCTGCCACAAAGAGTTTCGTTCCAGACGAGTCGTAGCAGTGGGTGTAAACAGCATTTGGGAAATAATTTATGTCAGAAAAATAATTCCTCCAGGTTTCATCATGGTTCTGTTAAAGGAAAGTTTAGATCATTATTGTTGCCAAACAAACCCAAAACCCTGTTTCACAAAGGCAGAAGGTAGCTTCCAGCACCTAAAAAGGGGTATTTTCTCTTAACCATCCTGAAGCCTCCTATAAGTCAACTAAAAGTTACCTGAGCTGTCCTGAAGCTTTTTCTGAGAAAATTTAGGCCAAGCATTGGAATAGAGAGGTGAAGGGACATTGCACTGATACAAAAGGTAATGGAGCTAAGTCAAACAAAGCCATTAACTGTTTTATGATAACATACAGGAAACCAAACTCAAGTGCCTGCCACGGCATTACCTCAGGAAGCCACAGTTTCTAAAATTGCACCTAATTAAAACTCTCTTCATTTCAGTAGCACATTAGATTACCATAGCTTTAAACAAAGAAAATTATTTTCTGTCTGAAAACTAGAAGTTAGATTACATTTGCAAATACAAAGACAGAAAATCTAGTTCATTTATGAATCAGTGCATAAGAACTGTATTCACTACACCTTACACTCAAGCAAATAATCTTCAGTACCCTTCCATAAAGTTTCTGTAGAAAGCAATTCTGCAGCACTTCTTGCTCTACATTATTAGTTATTGGTTTCATGAATACTGTTTGACTGAGACACATTTCACACAATAGGTCCAAAAAAAATTGGCTCAAGCTCTATGCCACTCCTGTATAATGGGTCTCCTTCCCCCCACCTCTATCACAGCTACAAACTACTTACCAGCCAGCCTTTCCCAGTTGTCAACTTCAAAATTTCACTCCCTCCTAATTTCTGCTTCTGTCCATAGCAGGCACGGGGGGGCTTTTCTTCCAGGAACCTCTGGGCTCTGATATCATAAAACAACAAGGACCCTTGCCCTGTCCCCACAGTGATGATGTGCTCGTAGAAACTCACCGAGCGGATACCTGTCAAACAGAGAAGGGATGGACAGTGCAATAAGGAAGAAGGATGCTTTGGCTCTGCAGCGCTGTTGCTTCAGGTCTACTATTACTTACTAGTATTCTCCACAACACACAAGTTTTCCCACTGCTACAGAGTGGTGCAGACAAATTCCACCGATGCTACTGAAACAGCAGCTTTGATTGCATGACTGCCCTACTCCTTGAGACCATCAGCTACACCAATGGTAAGAAGCATCATCCTCACCAGCCCTCAGGTCTGCCAGATAAGGCAGTTAGGATCCAGAGTACCTTTGCTCTGCCTGCCACAAGCCTTTAAATGAACACACCAAGAGCAAGTACATGGCAGTAGACAGAGGGAAGAACATCACGCTGTTTTCCTCCATGAGCTCACACTCTCTCTAACTACCTGCCAACCTGCAGTAAGTAACTGTCTGAGAAAACTAAGTCCCAGTTGCCACCAAGTGCACTCCAAGTGCTGATCAACAGGACAGCTGTAAACAAGTGCAACCATAATAATCACCAGTCACTTTGCTGCTAAGATAGCTTCAGAATTATTAATGAGCCTGATTTGTCTCCACTCAAATATTCACAAACAAGCACACCTTATTTTTAGTAGCTTTTTAGCACTTTAGCTAGGAAAGAAAACAGAATAGGGTTCCTGCCATCTAAACAACACCATATTCCACCAGTACATGGGAAGGTACAGCTCAAACTAAACATGTTAGCACAATTCAGTTATTTCATTACACTGAATTAAAGAGTACATTTTGTTTTCACAAAATCTATATTTGAAGTCTCAGCTAATTAAGGATCCCTTGGAACTAATCGTGGGGAGATTCTGTATGTAAGAATTTGCAATCTGCAGAACATCCTGTCATCTCATCTTCATTTATTGTGCCAATACTGTTCTGTATAACCACTCTATTCCAAACAACTCTTCCACGCAGGTTAAACTCCACCACATCTGTATTTCTCCTTCCTTCATGACAGGATACCAAGTTATAAACCCTAGGGCTTTTTAGGCCCTCTTTAAAGTACCACTGAATTACAGCCTAAACAAGCATTCAAACAGGAGAGGAAACAAGCAAGTTATGCCAGCTACATTCACGTGCCAAGTGTTGTCACATACCAAGCAGTGCTGAATGTCACAGAACCTGTATCATCCTGGAATATTCCCAGCAGCACACGTGACAGAAGGTAGCTGGGAGCTGCGGATGCAACCAGGGAGTTTCCCCTTCCCCTCTGCATAAAGTCCTAACAAGAAGCATGTCCTCATCCTTCTGTCTCCACCACTGGGTGACATCCACAGCCATCAGCATTCGTGACATGCACTTAGAACAAGGCAAGGCCACATTGTCCTTCTCCAGATATGGGGTGAAGTCTTGATGCAGGCTTAATGGGTGGGAAACCATTGTGCAAGTCTCTCTACTGAAGCAGATTATGAGATTCATTTGAGAGTCTCCGCATTAATTCAGAGAGCTACAAATGCACTTAAGACAGCAGAAGACCTTCCCCCCAACTCTGTCACACACATCTGGCTGGCTCTGGTAAAGACACACAGAAAGCTTTAAGCCCTCTGAAGTCAGCAAGAGCAGTCACATGGACAAGAGGAGAAAGGCACAAGACTGGACCTCCTCTTATTTTTGCTCCAGAAGTGCTCTTGACAAGCCTCTCAGGAAAATACTTACTTCACACAAACAGGTGATGGAGTATGAAGGCAGATATTAAATGTAGTAATAAAAAGCTATAAAATGCAGAACAATTACGGATCTTTCTCTAACCAAATAAATTAACTGAAGGAATCCATGATGTATCCACTACTAGGAAGGATATTTAGAACTCAGGCTTTCAAAAACAGCATTTCAAATTGTCTCCTACAGGTACTGGGGGCTGAAGTACCTAAGACTAATCATTGCCATCAAGCTAAAAGTACAGCCTGTGCCTAGAACCAATCACAGTAAGTTCTATACTCCCAGCCCTCTACCACCTGTGGACCTGGATTATTTAGGTAAGTATATTGAGCCTCACTCCCATGCTGAAAGAAGGGTCTACAGATCCCAGAAGGAAATTAAGATGCAGTGGCATGTCCTACACAGAATCTATGACATAGAAGCTCTGTCTGCTGCCTTCAGGACATAAAGAGAAGGTGTCTTGGGGTGACTGTATGATGCCTGTATCCCCAAATTTTCTGTTCTGTTGGTGTTGCATATTGAATACTGCAGCTTTAAGACTGGTTCCAGGAGTGAAGGGGGGAAAAGAAGAAGTGCAGAGTTTGTTATCAGAGACTGCACTGGCTCCCCCCGCATTCCTGCTCACAGACTGTGTTATCTGCAGTGGACAGTGGGAGAGAGCTCTCTTTTTGCTTTTGGTTAGTTTTTCTGGCTAGCTGAGGACTGTGGTTTTTTGGTTTTTTTTCCTTTTTCCTGGAACTGTTTGAACCTGCTCTGGACTGAAAACCCAGAAGAGCACCGGGACCTCACACCTGTGGCTCACCAGGCCTGGCCTGAGCCGCGGCATTCCCCAGCACAGGAGGGACTGAGAACAGACTGAGTGAGCCGGGAAGCCACGGAAAAAACTCTTCTAAATCTGTCATCTCTTCGGAATGGCGAGAAGTTTTGCTGTTTGGTATTGTTCATTTTTGTGCTGAGAGGTGTATTGCCTGTTGAATAAAGAATTTTCTTTTTTCTACTTCTCCCGAGGAAATAATTTTCCCCAAACCAATTGGGGGAGGGACTGCTTGAATCTGTTTCATAGAGGGACCCCATTCAGAGGTTTACTCCTAAATTTGCCCTAAACCAGGACAGAAGGGCACACAGCATGGCTCTGCAGGCCAATCATGCTGAGAGGAGTTGAACTTGTGGATCAAGAACTACCATCCAAGGTATGCACTTCCCCGTACAGCTGCTAAGAAAAGCAAGACTTACAAGATGTACTAAAAAGCATTCACTGCCTTCCTGTGTAAACAGGGTTACAGCAGAGGAGAGCCAGCCCCAGCTCCAGCCTCACTGAGTTACTACCTTTTTCTGACCTGCTTTTGTGTATAACACGAGTGAACTGAAGTTAGTATGGATGTACCATTTTCAGCAAGTGCACTTGGAAACTCAAAGCACATTCAGGTACCACTGAAAAGCACTTGAAATCAGATTTTAGTCCACAGATCAATAAAGACCCTGTTTTCTAGAGGTGTTACACCACTCCAAGTCCCAGGGAGATCAATAGAAAGTGGAAACACACAGTATCTTGGGAATTACTGTTATTTACGTGCCTCCACCAATCACCAAATAAAAAGATGAGCCTACTCTGCAGAAGAAAAAACAGCCCTGAACAAAGACGTTCTCCAGAGATGAACTGGAGAAACCCCTCGAGGTACTCTGCACACACATTATCTTCCAATGTGGACAATCACGTACTTGGAGGCAGAAGGTTTCAGCCACCACTGGGCACCACACTGCAGTATCTGGGGCACGACTTGGACAGAATCCTCACTGACAGCAAGTGAGGACAAGCAGTCTTGCTGGTAAGACATTCAGGTGACTTCTCCTGACATTATGGATATTTTTCCCACATCTGAAAGCAGCAGATCCTGACACTGACCTAGACACCACTGCTCAGTAACTGCAAAAATAAGTTTACTAATATTCGCTGACATACATCCTTCTCTGATAACCTGCCTGATAAAGAGATGGAAGCTCAGAGACAAGCTAAATAAGGACTGCAATTTATTGGTCTGGGATTAATATGGCACTGTGCCTTCTCATGCCTGATAGTAAAGGACATGGAGAGAACTTTATGGAACCATGCACTCTGCAAGCCCTCAGGACTGGCCCTGGTATATGTTCAACTGCTCATACTGTATCCATATGAGGAAAAGAAATAGCACTCAAATCATGTAGAAAATCAGGAGTCTCATTCATGGCTTTAAAATTACAAAGCAAGCTTTCCCTCATAGCACAGACTCCCAATAAGGTAGCACAGAGCAGACAACATGCCTTTTTCTCTAACTGATTGAGAAGAATGCAAGAACAGTACGAATAGTAAAAAAGACTACATTTGCTTTGAGATGATAAAAAATAGAATAAGACCCACTAAAAAATACACGGCAGTAAAAGCTACTTGAAAGTTCAGTAATACTTGGACGGGTTACAATTGTGTTGCTCCTAAAGGCAGTGATGTTGCCCTTCATTAGATTTCAGAGCTGCTCACATTTGGTTTGTTGCTTGTTCCAGGTATACTGTCACAAAACCAAACCTATACATACATTCCTAATTATTTAGCCAACCACTAGAAAAGCCCTTCCTGTTCATTAGAAGCTTGACTAACTACAGTTTTAACAGCTACTTTTGCAAGCAAACAATTTGAAGCACCTTTGACAAGTTTCTTACCACTGCCTCGTTCTTTGGAACAGACGGATTTAACATTGTGAGAAGGCTGCCTTGGATCCAGAAAGGAGACATGTGCCTGTGATCCTACTGCATACACTGACCACTCCTGACCATAAGCCAAACACACGTTCTCCCTGCAGTATGGCAACTTTGTGGAAAGTAACTGGAAACAGAAAAAATAAAAATCAACCCATTACAAGAAAAGGCTAAGGTGTTAACAGAACAATTTTGTAAGCTATGTTCTAGGAAGTTGCAAGAAAATAAAACACAAAATGCAGGTGAAAAATGAGACCCAGAAGGAAAAAACCTGAAAAAAATGGGGTACCTTAGCTGACGCAAACTGAGACAATAAAGGCCAAAGCCAAGAAAAATTGACATTTTGATAAATCGTTTTAGATCTTTCTAAGCTGCTGCTATTTCTTTAGCAGGTACACAGCAACATAAGCTCTCAGCTGAAAAAGCCTATCACATTCACTAGCATCTGGGTGTGATTTGCCATTACATTTAAATAGGTGCAACTTCCTTTATGAATTCTACTGATCAAGTATCCACTGCACTCCATGCAGTGATTACCTTCAGCTAACCCCAAACTAGCAGAAAGCTAAGAATGCTTCCTGTCTTCTGAATTAAGGGGAGTGCAGAGCATCTCTCCTCTTCAAACTCCAAATTTTAGGACATTTAATTTTACATAGAACTTTTAAGTGTTTTACAAACACTGCTGCTCTTCAAATATTTGGAGGAAATTAAGAATAGTGAACAGCCTTAACTGCCTGCAGTTTTTGAAGTTTAACTCCAACAAACAGAAAAGCACCTTTGATAGCGTGTGCTCTGCTTTCCAAAGATGAAAATATCCATCAAGGGACACAGCTCCCAGCTCCTGTAAGGAGGAAAATAAAAAGAAGAGAATTAGTTTCTGTATTATAGATGTCCTTACAAACTCACACTCTATGCTAAGCAGGTTGCACAGTCTGGATTGAATTCATCCATAATCCTGTAATGGCTCTATCAAGATAATTTTCATTTTATACTGATTTTCATAGAATGCCATACAGTACTCCAGGTGTCAAGTAGAATCTAAATTAACAAAAGTGTAAATAACAATAACTTTCAAAACCATAAATCTTACTAGGCGATCAAATAATTAATTATGAGACAGTAAAATCTAGAGTTGACAATTCTCTTCAGCAGGTCCCACACTGATTCTAATCCTGAAGCAAGTTTCAGGCACTACTCTACTGAAAAAGTTACATGAAATTTCCATCATGGAAGAGTAAGTAACAGCTATTGTGAAAAATAAAGCCTACAGGAGCACTGTGCTTCCAATAGCACACACTTGCCTTCAGACCTTTTCTGTTCCTTGAGGGCAGAGGGAAAAGAAAAAGGGGTGAAGTATGAATTGCTACACCCACTGGTAATAACAGGAGATCAGGATGGGAGCGACTGACCTTTACTCATTTAATGTTTGTTAAATACCAACAAAATAACCCCAAAGCAAGCGCTAGTGCCTGCCCTGAGTCAGTCACTTCATTTGCTGAGCAATCCAGAAAGGATTCAGCCATTGAATCAGGAACTGTTAAATGCTAGCTGGTCTTCACAGAGGGCAAAGGAAAGTAGAGAGAGCACTCCAAGAGTGGGATTAAAGCTGAAAGAGATGTTTTGGTGCTTTATCTGCTTCTTGTAAACGTTTCTTTATTCCTCTGCTTAGGATACAAATCTAAAATCAAACCCATAGGAAAACTGTGCCTTCAAAAATGTCTGGAGTTGTTTTTTTTTTTTCCTTCCGGACTCATCCATTCACTTGGGGCAGAAGCAGACACAGCAGATTAATACCACCACTTCACCAGACAAGAATGCAAAAGAATCAGAGAAAAACAAATTAGCTAGCTTCTCTGGTATATTCTATTTCGATTACTTTTTAGTTTTTCTAATATACAGGGACAGTTTTAAGACTTCTCAACTGTCTTGCTTATCTTACTGACCTTGTTTTTATTGTTGAAAGCCAATGCTCGGACTTTGCAATTGTCAGGATTGGTGTTCTCTTTGGGAATATCCTTCAGAGCACTGTGTGTTATGTGGGCATAGACAGGAACTTGAGAGAGATTATGCCTGGCATCACTTTTGGATAACACATCCTCTGTGACTTCCCAGAGACCCATCGAACCATCCCGGGAACCTGATCAAATAGTCCATACATGAATACTCCATTCCACATACACAGAACTCCGCTTTTTAAAAAAAAAAGAATTAATCAATAGAGTTTGAAAAAAGGATACTCTCAGTTTAATCTAACAGAACACACTGTTAGTGCCTATATATATTGTTATTAACAAAAGGATGATTTTACTGAGCTGTAAAGTTCAGAGTATTATGAACTCACCGTCAACTGTCTAAAAGGTTTCCAAGCAGCCAGACTATCTCATTTTTCAGACTGATTAGGATGCATCAAAACCCACAACCCTGTACAATTATCATCATCTCACATGCAGAACGACCTCAGAAGCGACAGAGTACTCTAAGTTTAGCCTAAGCCTGTCTCTCTCAGCCTTGGTAAAACAGTCTGATAAATCAATGCAAAAAATCTCCATAAAAACCTCAGCTGGGTTTATGCCAATTTGGCTTTACTTGATTTCTATCAGTATGCTCATGGCTGAGTGCACAGTCATTCGTGAGCTGAACAGAAATATCTATTTCAAATCACAATTGTACCACTTTGTATGAAATCTACCAGAAAAATTATTTTGCTAAAACCTGTGTCACTTCTTTCTTAAAGAATGTAACTTAGGTTAAACAAACAAGAACTAATTTCACTTTTCTACTGAATTTGAAGACATTAATCCAAAATATGAATCACTAATGTTAAGAACACTGGATGAAGAAAGCTGAATGCCTTTGGTTCACTGATCAACACAGGCTTAATCCAAGACTTTATACACATCCCTTCTGGTGTTCAGGCAACTCGCTTCCATCTAAGTCAGCTCTGACAGATTCGACAGGTACCTCAATTTCTTCTCTACATAAAGTGAAAACTTCTGTCAAAATAAATTCATAATGAAGATGCCAGAAAAAAACTATATATCTATATGAGGCTATTAAATTTATCAGCTTTGCTGTCTCATAGTGGAGAAGCTGCAAAGACAGTAAAGCAAAACATCTTGTTGCAGTAAGAGTGGTCCAGCACAGCAGAGGTGGTTTTGCCCCCTCACAGATGGATTCAGGCATTTACCACTACCACCTACTAGAGAAAAATACAAAAAGGAGCATCCTAATGGCACCCGCATCCAGTAGCACAACATCCTGCCACTCCATTACATGCCACTGGTTTTAATTGCACCTAATCTTGTTTGTTACACAGGCTGAATATTCAGTAGTAAAATTTCTAAACATCTTGACATACTTTTGGAGGAAGCTGTCCCTTTTAATAGCCCTATCAGGGGAAAAAGTCCATGCATGTTGCTCAACTGGTTAGCCCTGAAGCCAAGCAAAGTATCATTTGCCACCCTTAAGCTCATGCCATCCTACGAATTATTCATCTCATCTGCAGCTTTTGCAGTTACAATACTTGCTATATACTCAATGTCTGGAGTTCAGGTGTTTCTGCTTGACACTTTCAGGCACAGATGTAATTGAAATATGTAAAATTAAAACCATGTCAGAAGTTAGTCGTCCTTTTTCCCCTCTTAACTAGGGTCATCAGTGAGTTCTAAAGAATTCATTTTTAGCAACATTGCTTTCAACAAGTTTTCCCTGGTGTCTGAGGTGTAGAGACTGGAACCTCGACATCCTGCATGCTATAAGGGCCACAGTAGAGAATATGGCAGTAGAGAAGACTCCTACTCACATCCCTGACCTTTAGAAAATACTGAGTCAACACAGTTCAATCTCACATGCTATGCATTCTGTGAGGGCCTTATCTTTCCCCTGGACATCTGTAATCATCTGTGCTGTTCTCTTCAAGCTTACTAGCTTGAATGTGGGGGAGTTTCTGTAGATATCTGGGACAGAGACTTGCAAGGATCAAGTTTTATATTAAATTCAAAAATTAAATTCCAGGATTAGCTTTCTGGGCTTGGGAAAAAATATCCTACTTGACTAAACCAATAGTTCAAATATGTGACTTTTATATAAGACTATTATGAATTTCTGTCATCTATTGTTTGACAACTCTGTTGAAGTACAGAATACTACACCCTGTCAGCACAAAAAGGCAGTAAACTGCTAAATTAATGCAAAAACACATTACTATTTTTGCGTTTATCTAAGTAATTCTTTATGAAGTTAGACTGATTATCCAGCTAGTTACCAAAGTCACTGAGTTTCTCTACTACAGCCTTCTCTATTAACTGCCATAGTGTAAATGCATATATACATACACACACATAACTGTATTGAGAGCTTGCAAAATAATCTGAGTTCTCATTATTTACTCTCTTACATGACTTCAGGAAACTGATATTGATCTCAAATATTCCAAAGTTATTAGCCAATAACCAACACTCCTCTTGAAATTACTCCTCTTATGTGGAATCCTTTCCCATAACTCATTGTGTTCAAACATCCCCTTACTAGAAATACAGTAATATTCTAGTACTAGAAAAATCAGATCTGGACTAAGGCTCAACAACAAAATAAAATGAAGCACTGTACTAAGTCCAAGAAGTGTTTAAATAGCCTAGGTAATTCCAAGTGGTTTCAAATGCCCTGATAGAGGTGCTTTCCTAACACTTATAAAATGTTGTACATCACTGTAAGCTTAAAAACAAGCAAATTTAAAAAAAAAAAAAAAACCTGAGACAAAATATGACTTTACCAGAAACAGCCATAGTATCACTGATCCATGCAATTGAAAATATCCAATCCTTGTGTCCATCCTAAAAGAAGAAAGACAGATTTTTTGTGCCATTATATTCAAGAGCAGCCTCAAAGCAGACAAGTATTCTTCACTTCAATCTTTAGTATAAGCTCAGAATGACAGACCTACATTAAAAAAGATAAGATTCCAGTATCAAGCTGGAACTGTTTACCTAGCAGTAATTTTAACTTTTCTGGTTTTGAACTGCATCATTAATAAATAGTAAACAGGTGTCGGAAAAACAGGCCTCTCACCAAAGAAAAATTCATCTCAGTTCTAAAATTATCCAGAATTCTCACGTTTTCCATTCTGAAAGCAGCATTTTTCGATAAAATATCTACTTGTTAGGCCTTTTTTTTCTTCAAACACATATCCTACTATAAAAAGTAACCAAAATCTTATGTTTACATGACCTACAGATTAATGTTTCAAGACTCTTTTCTTTAGTGTGTGAGAAACCTATGGGGGAAAAAAAAGACCGTAAGACTGTAGTTTTGTTCAAAAAGCTAAGAAGTCACACAAACGAAGAGCAAGTCATGCAAATCTTCAGTCAAGTCTTGCTGCAGCTGGTTATCTGCTGCTGCAGAAACTCTGACCTGACCTCTGCTGTTGCTAGTTAACATCTATGTGAAGTCCTGAATAAGAAGGAGAAACGAGGGAGAAACACTCACAGGACACCACTATATTCTCCAGCTTGTTTTTTTTAAAGACTGGCTGTTTTAAAAAGGCCTCAGGATATTTCAGACATAAAACCAGTACCACAGTGTATCAAACTGCCACAAGCCACCGGGTTAGAACTAATCTTCAAAGCTAAGTTCCACCCCTGGGATAATACATCCATAAGCTGCACTGGGATAAGGGGAAAATTTTAACAACTTGCAACATCGTTTTAATTTCTCAAAAGAGCTTTTTCACTATAAATAGTTTCAGAGATCGTCACCACAATTAGACTTTCATACTTAGGATTTTGTTACATTTTTGGGGCTGAAAAGTAACCTAAAGTATTCTTGAATGAAGGTAAAGAAGAAATTTGACTCAAAGCCCTGAAAATCCACTCACGTTTGAGTACTCAATTATATTTAAGATACCACAACAGAAATTACAACTGAATCGGAAACGTTTTCAAGCTTTCAGAACTTTACTTTCTTACAAGACTCCTAAATATGAACGTTACTCTGATCAAACACACTTCAAAGTAGTAACTTTTAAAGTGACAGAAAAAACTTGCCCCAGATAGTCCCACTTACATCTCCCACACAGACAGGATCAAGTGTAGGCAGACGATAAATTGCAAGACTGTTGGGGTTGTCTCCACCTGTGGCCAGGAGGGTCCTCGAGGGGTTGATCTCAATGGCATGAATGCCACATCCTTGCTGGTTCACCATGCCAGGTTCACGATCCTTCAGTATAGGAATCTTGGTAATTTGACCAGTCTGGACGTCTACTACAAATAACTGGGGGAAAAAAAAAAACCAAAACAATAGACATGTAAGTCATCATCAAACAGATAAGAAAAACAAGATGGTCAAATATCCTTCCTATTTTGAAATTACATTCTTTTTGAGTTGTAATCCACAAATGCTTCAAGGATTGCTGAAAAAGGCATAAACTCTTCTTAAAACAGGTTAAGCAACAATTACAGTGGGTTTATTTCAATCATCCCATTTCATTTCATTTTCACAGTAATGGAAGGGAGAGTAGAGAAAACTGTCATGGAAAGTTTCCCACTTGAAAAGAAATGCCCTTGAATACAAAACTTTTTCCCTGTTCAGTATGACAAAACAATATAGTTTTTTAATTTCTACCTACCACAGTGAGGAAAAAACCCACCTCAAAAGAGCCATTAAGCCCCGTGGGGCTAAGCACGATTCTTCCACCTCCCACATAACACACTTAACCATAAAGTTTTGGCTTTGTCAGATTGACAGTTGATGCAACTGGAATTTATTTTCTGGAGATAAACAGAGAATAGTAACTAAATACAGTACTGCCAGTGTGAACATCTGAAAGAAAGATATTTAGCTACATAACTCATCCCGCAAAAAGACAAGAAATTAGAGCAATATGTCACTAACACCTCGTCAAAAAACTCTGTTATAAAGCCTTACAACTCTTCAAACAGACATTATACCCAGAGTTATGTCAGCTCAGACATATACAACCACGAGGTTACAGTTTAAACCAGAACAAAGGTTTACATTGCCTGCCAAAGTGCACTTTCATTTGGGAGGCTCATGGGCTGGGTCACTTCACAGATGGTGCTCAGAGGGCAGCTGCACTGACAGTCAAACAAGTCTAACAGAGGAGACAAAGCCCTGTGAAGGAACATGAGTGAAGCAAGGAAATGGAGGATTGGAAGCTGACTTGGCACTAAGCAAAGTCTATGATCTAGAATTCATAGCCCAGGATTATAATTAAATTCTACATGATCTTCAGTCCATTCCTTCTATAAACAAGAATGTCTCAAAACCTCTGGAAGTGAACCAAAGGTGGTAACAGTAACAACAAAAACCCTCAAAACAATTTTAAAAATACACACCTCAAGGAAATTGCTCTGAAATCCTTTGTCAGACATTTCTAGCAGACCAGAAGAGAAATCTAGGGGCTCTTAGAGAGAAGTTATACATAGAAGCTGCTTTTGGTGAGCTCTTACAGAGTGTAGATCTGTTCTTTAATAAAAGCATAGGAAAAATAACATTAAGACAATTTACCAGAATTGATGTATTATTACTTGATGTACTGAACTAGCAGAATATTAATGTCCTATCAAAACCTGATAAAGTATGGCATGTTACACACATTCCACAGACAAAGCTGAGATCCACTCATGGCTATTTGTGTGCTGCGTCTAGAATCATGCATCACCTTCACCCCACAACTGACTGTAGGCAGCAGTCTTGCACAAACAGATGACTTCTACAGAGACTGTATATTCATGCTTACATTTTTATTTTGCACACGTGTGTTGTATGGCAAGAGCTGAGGTGTAGTTGAGTAGGAAGGATGCACCCCTCACTCCTCCCAAGCCTTACAAAGCCTTCACTGCCAAAGACGGATGGCAAAAACACAATGCACACAGCAGTCCCTCTGCCCTAACCACCTGAAAATTAACACCTGCACTGTAGGATCAGGATCAGTAATTTCCTCTCCTCTCATCCTCCCTTGTCCTTCCCATGCAAGTGCATATCCCCTTTCACCCCTTGTATTTCTTTCCAGTAGAAATGCCCAATTACCTCCCCTATCCTCCTTCAACTACTGAAAAAACCCAAAACCCTAATGAAAATTAACAGTTAAGTAGTTAGGATTAAAGCTTGGAGGTGTCAGTTGCAGGTCCTAATGTAAACACAAGGAGTACTAATAGGAAAACAAATCCACACCTAATGGACTCAGAAGAATTGTACTTCCGTGGTAACAGATTCACACTTGGAAGTACAGGTCAACTGGTATAAGAACTGAAATTACAACCCGTTTGCATTTCTCTAGTCTGACACCCTCGTCATACATCTGTGTTCATTAATAAAAACTTACTCTAATGCAAAATACCTTTACCTAAACTGTAAACTAATTGGATTAAAAAAGAATTTAAACTTTGCACCTATAAGGGACTAGCTATGTTGTTTTGGCTGTAAAGGTCAGAGCAGTAACTTCTCCACTTGCTTGGTAAGGAACTTGGCCTCTGAGTAGTTTCAAAACAACCATCACCTCCCTTGAGTAACATAAGCAACCACTGCCTTCACACAGAGATTCTTACATCACCTGGGGCATCACAGGAAGCAAAGGCTCACACTTGAAAGCTGCACCTCTGGTTGTCCAGAAATCATCCCTATAAATCCAGCACACAGAAGCCAAGATAAGCCACAGTCGATAGACACTTTTAAAACCAAAAAGGGAGAAATATTAAGAAACAAGAGAAGCACCCAGCTAAGAGTGCAGAAAATTTCAATACCATTCCAGGAGTTTTAAAGACACCAGAGTAAATAAAATACAAAATATTTTCGACTGTTGAAATAAGCACATCTGCAAACAACTTCAAAGCAGTGTAGACATAAAGAGTCTTGACAAAGTTCTGATAACGGAACCATACAGTAATTTTTTCTGTTATCTCCAAACAGAAATAATAACTTTTTCCCAGCTATTCATTATATAATAACTAAAACCCAGCCAAAAGTGTTTTGCTGGACATAAAAAAACCCCCACCAGCCTCCAAACAGTGAACTGTGCATATTTGTCTCTTGATTTTAAGCTTTGCGCAAAATTCAGTTCTCCCTTCTAGTAAAACATATGCATGTCAGTCTTTACTATGCAAAACAACTTAATGTCCAGGATTTGCCAAATCTGGATTGCTTCGGCCATCTGCCAGAAGTCTAAGGACCACACTTCCTCTGTGAGAAACACAGCAGACTCAGCTACTATGCTCTCTGCCAGACAACTGTGTTGTAACAAGGAAACAGGCTGCATGACATGGAAGAAAGAAATCCAACTTCTCTCTTTTTTTAAAGTAGTTTAGCTGTACAGCTTGCAACAGTACTATCACTCCAGGATTAAGGAAGACAAGCATGGCTAGGTACTGCAGTTGACATAGCCATGAAACTTCATGATCTTTGCACATCTGCAGAGATTGATAGCTGTACACTTATTTTTCATTTAGCCTGCAGAAATGGTGAGAAGTCATTTTGGCAAATGGCTTCCCCGCAATCACTATATGGCTGTCCTCTTGGCTGTCCAACCTGATTATGAGCAAGTTAATCAAGAAACGACCTCATTTCACTGATAAGGGAGGTTCATTAATCAGCTTGCCAAAAGTAAAGACTTTGGCAGGGAACAGAGTATCCAAGGATCAGAGTATGAACTGCAAAACCAATCATACTCTTATATGCAATACTGAGAGCAGAATGGTTTACCAGGTTTTTTCATTTTTTTACCTGCCTTTCAGGACACAACAATTTAGGGGGAAGAAACACTCAGAAAGCTAACAATCCAATAGAGATAAACTCCCTTCCCATGTATCTTCAACTTTAAAAGCATTCATATTAAACAGCAAGATTAAAAAAGAGGTCATTTCAAGGTAGCACAGACTCTCATATCTTCAGCTGCTGCCCCTGCACAAAAAATAGCAGATGAACAGGCAGTCCTATCCTTTTAGTTGACTGTACAAATCAGTCAAAACAAAAAAAAGGGTGTGATCCTGTTTTTATTACACAAGGGGGATGGACAGATATCTAAAAGGCACAAATAACATTCATGAAAGAGACTGCTCATTCTTCATGCAAGAGCTCACAACATGCTCACTTTGTGCACCAGCTCTTCACACAGTGCTCTCAGAAATCATGGGCATATTCTCACCATTCATAGTAAGTTTTGAAAGAAACCCAACATACACTGCCCTGCTAAAAATAGTCACTAAGAGAGAATCAATCACATTCAAGTTTCTCAATTAGCTTAAGCCTATCTTTTGAGAATCCAGGTGTGTTCTCCTCACCATCCACCTAAACAGTCTCATTACCCTTGTGACAGTAACTAGTGCTGAAATAGCTGCAAGATCAACTGTATCTGCCTTGGTGAAGTTAACCCTACAAGAAAACCAGTCTGCACACAAAGCAGCAAACTGATCCAGCTGACTCCCTACCACATCAGTGCTAGCCAAAAAGAGCAGGTGGGAACATCCACTTCTGCAACAGCACAATTCCAGGCTAGCTAAGGCTGGTCACAAAAAGATCTCACCTGCAGCCAAGCTGGAAAATTATTACTTGTTCTCCCTCAAATATGTTTTTTGCTAAGAAAACAACAAAAGACAATGCTTATCATGCTATTACATTGATACTATTGCTGGGCACATCTGAGTAGCAGTGATTGATTTTTCCAAGTTCTCAGCCTTGACTTTTAGTCAAATTATAAATATCTTTCTTTTCTGTTTGTAAAACACTTGGCATCAGGTTCTTTGTTCTGTAGCAATATAGATTTACTAATATATGCCAAGCCCCAAAGAAACATGGACACTTTAAACTATCAAACTCGTATCCTATGTCTGCTTTCCACTGTAGTTCAAAATAAAGAAGCATAGAATGGTTTGGGTTGCAAGGAACTCTTAAAGGTTGTCTTGTCCAAGTGCCCAGCAGTGCGCAAGGACATCAGCTAGACCAGCTTGCTCACAGCTCTGTCCAACCCGTCCTTGCATGTTTCCATGGATTGAGCACTCAGTAGCTGTCTGGGCAACTCATGCTGGTGTGTCACCACCCTTATGGTAAAGTGTAAAGAATTTTCCCTGTATCTAGTGTGACTCTGCCTTGTTTTAATTGAAAACCATTACTTCTTTTCCAGTCACTACAAACCCTGTTCAATTCATTTGTCCCCAAGTTTTTTATAAATTCCCTTTAGATACAGGAAGGACATGATAAGGTCTCCTCATAGCCTTCTCTCCTCCAGCCTGAACAACCAAAGTTCTCTCAGACTTTTCTTGTAGGAGAGGTGCTCCAGCCCTCCGACCATCTTGGCAGCCTCCTTTCTAGACTCGCTCCATCAGTTTCATGTCCATCCTGTGCAGGGACCCCAGCTCTGGATGCAGTGCTCCAGGTGGGTCTCAGCAGAGCAGAGCAGAGGGGCAGAATCCCCTCCCTGCCCTGCTGCCCACGGGGCTCTGCATGCAGCCCAGGACACGTTTGGCTCTCTGGGCTGGGAGTGCCATGGCCAGGGCATGTCCAGCCTCTCACCCACAGCACCCCCAAGCCCTTCTGGGCAGGGCTGCTCCATCTGTTCATGCCCAGCCTGTGCTGATACCAGGGGTTGCCCTGACCCAGGTGCAGCCTTGTACATGGCCTTGAACTTTATGATGCTCCCATGGACTCACTCCTCAAGCTTGCCCAAGTTCCTCTGGATGGCACCCTGTCCTTCAGGTGTGTCAAAGCACCACTCAGCTTGGTGTTGTCATCAAAGTTGCTGAGGGTGCACTTGATCCCTCTATCTATGCCATTAATGAAGATATTGAAGAACACTGGTCCCAGTATGGATCTGTGAAGGACTCCACTTGTCACTGATGTCCACTGTGACTCTGAGACATTGACTACTCTCTGGATGTAATTATCCAAACAATGCCTCACCACCCAACAGTCCATCCATCAAATCCATCTCCCTCCAATTTAGACAGGATGTTGTTGAGAACCGTGTCAAAGGCTTTACAAAAGTCCAGATAAATAACATCTGTATCCTTTCCTTGTCCACTCCTGCAGTCACTGCATCACAGAAGGCCCCTGGTTTGTCAGGCAGGACTTACCCTCGGTGAAGCCACGCTGGCTACCTCAATTCACCTCTCTGTTCCCCACGTGCCTTAGCAGAGTTTCTAGGAGGAAACTAAATCCCATGATCTTCTCAGGCACAGACGGGAGGCTGACAGGTCAGTAGTTCATGGAGTCCTTCTTTCTACCATTTCTCAAGATAGGTACAATGGCTTCCCTTTTCCAGTCACCTGGGACTTCATTTGACTGCTATGACTTTTCAAGCATCACAGCACACTAACATGGGCTAATCTAAGCACAAAACTTCCTCATAGGTTATGCACTAGAGGCAACTCAAGTGCATAATGGCCTTAAACATCCTTCTTGAAAGGGTCCAAAGCAAAACAATCTACAATACAAAGAAATCACCTGAGAAGTGAGGAGAGGTTAAAGAAGCCAGTAAATTGGTTGACTTCAAATTCACATTTCCAGAGACAAGACCATGAAATCAGGCACTCCACCCTTCTGTGAAACTCTGAAGCACTACCAGCTAACGAACATGAACTTTGATGTTACTGATTTGTGCAGAGCCAAAATCATATTTATAATTTTTTATTTGCATTTTGCCCTCCATGTTTAATTTCAGGGGGCTGGAAGACAGTTAACACATGCTGACAGATGGCAAAGGATGGAGAAGTGACAGACGCTGTCTGCTAAAAGGCATCCCTACGACTCACACCATAGCTGGCACAGAAACTACCAAACAGACACAAGTATCACATGCAGTTGACAGAAAAGCAAATACTCTTGAGACAAGAAACCCACACCTGGTTATTTGGTCACAAGCCAGTGAAAGACATGTGAATGGAGATGCCAACTACAGGCATCAAGATGTTTATTTATGCTGAGTTTCAGTCATTGTTCACTGGACTTTGAGTAGAGCTACAAACTCTACAAACAAGGAGGACACTTCTCATTCCCTATGTGTGATCAGAAATGAGCTGTCATCTCCATGCTTCCTCACATATGCAAAGCCAGAAGACACATCACCTTTCAAAGCAAGGGGAAATAATTTCCCCATAGACACTTCACATTCACAGACAGAGGAGGAACTTCGCATGGTATTCTCACCATAATTCCAGGATTACAAGACAGGGCTGTAATTAAGAGATGCAGAGAACAGATATAGGATTTCTTGAAACAAGTTTAAAGTCTCTAATAGGAAATGAGAGCTGGTGGCTTACAGCAGGGCAGCCAAGGCAACACAGCAATCTGCTGAGGAGAGAAAAGGTTTCAGAGAGCATTCAGAAACCAAGCCATGCATGCCTTGGGAAAGCTGCCTGAGAAATCAGGAAAGGGCAGTTCAGAAAGCAATTTTTTAAACACAAATACATATATCGGGATTGCATGGAAAAAGAAAACAAAAAACCTATATTCCAAGCAAATATATTCTCAAGCAACTGGAAACTAATCAGCTACTGTAATTAGGGAATGATTTACAGCTCTTAGTTTTTCATCTTTAACTTGATAATTAGCAAAAGGATTATAACCTGAACATGTGCAAAACTAACAGAGCAAAAGCAGCTGAAAAATTATTACTGAAACTTTTTAGACGCTACTTTATTCTTCATAATTTCCTGAAATAATTAAGAGGAAAAAAATACATTAAAAACCAGGAACCTTGTGTTCTATGCTTTTGTCTGCCATAAACCTGTCTCCTATCTAAGTCTCATAATTTCTCTATGAAGCCTGAACAGAAGACTGCAGATTATAGACCATATCTTCTTCTGAGACAGACAGTTTCTTCTACAAATCTTCACAGCATCAGCCTTTGGTAATGTAGATACCTATCAGAACATACCCTAAATGTCTGCAGCCATCGGAAATTCCCTGCTCATTCATTTGAATTGGAAAAACACTAAGGAGCCCATTGCATGCAAGGTCTAGGAAATTCTTGCAAACAGGAATCCTTGCTCTGCAAAGCCCAGGTGAGAAGTCTGGGTGATTCCACTTGAAATTTTAGTGCTTGAATGCTTGTAGTAGTTCCCATAATTTTACATCTACCAGAAAAAGCATTCACCTTTATAGAACACAAATATCTGAAATATTTGATTTACAGCTGCTCAACTATGTGCTAGATGCTCACCATGCACCACTGCACCACTCAACAAAGTGCTCACCATGATCCACTGGAAAAGAATAAAGTTATTTTACACCTTGTAATAGTTTTAAGGATAAAAAGTTACTCCACATAGTTAAAAAAATTATAACCTTCATCAAAAAAGAGTAATTGACAGAGAGTTACATATTCTCTTCAGTGTTTTTAAAGTAACTAGTACTGCCAAGTGACTAAACCCAAACCTCATCCTCTATGACAAGAACGCATTTTTGTTTTGTCATTAAGAACAGTGAATCCTCCTGGCACTACACAGTGAAGGGCAATTTATAAATTAAATGCTAAAAGCACACAGTGCCACAGTCAAGCCCTGATTAAAATAACTGCTATAGTTTATATTTTTGTCTTGTATTAACTTTAATTAAGTGCAACTCAAATGCAGCCATCCTTGCTGAAGTCAACCAAGGTGTTTTCCATTTACTCCCAACTGGAATGCCACAACTTTAACATATGAAAATCAGCAAAGGCATTTTTCTTTAATATGTCACTCAGGAGATGAGAGTGAAAAATCTCATAATTAGAGTGTAGAGTTTAACACTTGTGAGCACTAATGCAAACAAGGTACACGGCTATTAGAGCATTCATAACTCACGTATGATCTTTCACAATGCTGCAGGGACTTCTTTTGCAATCACTACTTTGCTCAATAACAGAGGAGGTCCTTCTTTAACATTAAGTCGGGATATTGACTTGGTTGTGGCATGTGCAAAGGGAGCAATAACACTGGTGAATCCCTCTTCAGCTCCATGATTATTTGGTCCCAAACAATTTTCTGCAATTTTCCACTTACCCATTTATCTTTGCTGCAGATGTGCTGGAGCTACAAAAGTTACAGAACACAGCAAAATCGTTGCAACTCTATAAAACACACAGTCATGTTGCTAGAGTAAGCAAGATTTTCAGGAGCTTGTGTTTCAGCAGGACTTCGTCTCTTGTAAGCAGCTCTAAAACCACAACCAGTGCTGGCTTCTGACTGGCTAAGGATATGAACATATGTACAGAAAGTAGGCAGGAAAATTCTATTTTGAGCTTATTGCTGTTAAAAGATTGCTTTGTTTATACAGTTAGGCCCTACTTCTTAAGAGCTACTGCATAAAAGCTTCCCCCTATGCAACTGTTGAATAGTAACAGAATATCTCAGAATGTTTCAGCATCAGAAAAGAAAAAAAAAACAGCCCACTGACCCTTACTGGTCAGACCACTGAGCGTGGCTTTGGAATAGAAAGATCCTGATGGAAAGAAGCAATTGCAGCAACCAATACTCTCCGAGATTTAAGAGCTGCTTCACCTATGCATTCAGTCCTCATAACCCTCGATTCCCTTCTGTAGCACCAATTAACCCGCAATTTAGGATTTTGCACTAATTCAATCACAACTCCATGCATGAAATTGCAGCCTCAGCTAAGAAACTTGGGCTACTAACTCTGGTGGAGAGAATATTACCTAAGAAATATGATCTCCCCCATTTACTAATCCCACAGGACACCATTAGGATGCAAAACATCACTTCAAGAACCTGGGGAGTTTTTAGTTTTCGTAGAAGCAACTAAAGATATATAAACCAAAGAAGCTATTCGAGCACTGGAGATAGATTTTAGAGTCAAGAATTATAAAGTCATCAAGCAAAGAGTAATAGTGCAGATCTGAAATTCTTTTTCTTTTATTTTTAACCTCAGAACATTTCTGGTTCTGACAAATATCTGGAGTTTAACCAACAGTTTTAGAACAACTTTTAAAAGCCAACAGCACAGAACCATATGTAAAACCAAACTGTACAAGATTAAGAATGGAACCTTAGCAGCAAGTCGGCCAAGCATTGACAGCCAGCATTAGAGACGCTAATTTCTGTCCATTAGCTTCTCATTTGCAAGACTAAAGGGAAGATCCAATCTCACTGACGCTCTTCATCCTGCAACCAGGTGTAAATCGTTCTGTACAGATCACATGGATGCTTCATGAGGTGCCTCGCTGAAGCTTACAGTGCCACATTTTCATATGAGAACAGATCAATGCCTAAGGAGCATTGTTTCATTCAAATGAAAATTGAGCGAGATTTTGCCTCCACTCCTAATTCCTAATGTTTTCCGTGGCTGTCTACACACTTTGATTACGATATGCATCATCTGAGGGTGGAGGTGGAGCAATTAATGGAGGAAAGGGAAACAGGGAGAGGTGGCACTCACCGTGTTGCATTTTGTCCCACACACCACTTGTCGGTGGTTTAGCCACTGGGAGGCAAACACTTTATTGAGTGTTCCGAGGTGAAATTCCCTCTCCTTTAAGAGGCTGGGGAGCTGCTGGGCTGCGTATCCATGCAACAAGCGGTGGTAGCTGGACTCATTCTGCATCCGGACCTCTCTCCCTTTCACATAGTACACCAGAGACCTTTTCACCGGCGGGAGCCTTTTCCTTTTGTGAACCGAGTGATCCCAACCATACTGTGGGTAATAAAGTTAGACACTGGATAGAGCAACTAAAACAAACACCACCCTTTCAAATTCAACGATATTCCCGGGAAAACCCTGAAGCTTTTCAAACCACCCATAGACAACCGCACAAGGAAATTAACTCGGGAATGCTGATAGACACTTTAGCAGAGTAAAATTAAACATAAATATCTGCTAAAGGAGTAACACGGCGATGATATAACGACAGTCCGTGGCGGTTCGGCACCGTTGGTACACCAAATGCTCACGGGAAGAAGCGGAGCGCTTGGAACGGGAGAGAGGCAGCGCCGATAACCCTCGCCCTCAGCTTGGCAGGCGTAGGGGTGACACCCAGCTGGCTCCCCGATACCGACCGCGGCGCTCGGCCTCCTCCGACCGGGCCAGAGCCATCCGGCCATCATCGCTACGCGAGCGGGGAACAACGGCCGAACCCAACGGGGCACCGCGAGCCCCGGGGCGCGGGGAAAAACGGGGGGACTGACCCCGGAACCAGGGGCTCCTCCTCCCCGGTGACCCTGGGACTTGGGGGCTGCCCCTCTTTGGCTGACACTAGGACCGGGGCTGTCCCTCCCCAGGTGACATCGAGACCGGGGACTCCTCATCCGTGGCAACCACAGGGACCGTGTCTACCCCTCCCGAGGATCCCGGACTCCCCAGGGCACCTTCCTTCGGCAACCCCAGGACAGAGTCACCATCTTCCTCCTAGGGACCGGCAAGTCCGCCCCACCCCGGGAACCAGCGCTTCTCCCCCTTCCCACCACCGGGAACAAGCGCTTCTCACCCACACCCCCCTCACCCCTTACCTGCTCCCCGTGGAGTCCCCCGGTCCCCGCGGCGGCAGCCGCCGCCTTCCGCTTCCTGCTAACTGTTTTCCGGGCCATAGTAGAAGGATGAGGAGGATGTCGACGAGGAACGGCCCCACATGGAGCGAGACGGGGCGGTTCGGGGCATATGGAGCGGGACCGGGCCCAGGCTCTGTCCCTCAGGCCCCGCCAGCCGCGCCTCACGGCATTTTACAGCACCACGGGGTTTAAGGGTTTTTTGCCTCCTTTTTACGACAATCGCTTTGCGGCGGCGGTTCCGCCCCACCCGGGTGCTCCGCTGCCTAGCAACCGGACGGCAAGCTGGCCGCGCCCCTTCTGCTGTTGCCATGGCAGCGGAACCAGCGTGGTGAGGGTGTGGCGTCCCCTAGCGGCCGACGGGCTCAGTAAAAGGTGGGCGTTAGGGAATCCCTCCCCGGAAACGGAGATTTTCCCAAACCCTTTCTGTTTGATCCGTCAGCGCCCAAGGAAAGCCGAGACACTTGTGCTCGACAGTTTGTCAGGGTCCCACTATGGCAACAGAATCACAGAATCAATTAGGTTGGAAAAGAGCTCTAAGCTCACCCAGTCCGACCTATGAGTGAACCCTGCCAACCAGACCATGGCACTGACTGCCATGTCCAGTCTTTCCCCAAAGATCTCCAGAAGAGTGACTCCTCCGCCTTCCTGAGCAGCTCATTCCCAATGTCTAATCACCCCTTCTGTGAAGAAATTCTTTCTAACGTCCAACTCTTCACCGAACAATCCACTGGATCAGAAGGTGGTTCAACTCACTTGTTCAGGGTCACATGGAAATACAAAAATCCCTTTGAGGGTTTCCACACCTTTAGGTGGTCTCTTGGCACCGAGAGACTAGAAAATATCCAGAAATGCACAGCAAAAACATTAGAGAGACTCTCTCCCAGGCCTCCACAGTCAAGTATTTTACCCGCTATTAATGCTCTTGAAGGACTCACACCTTGAAGGACGGTTTACAGAATAATAACCTTATATTAATGTAATAGAAAACTGTGATAGGTTAAGGTGCAAAGATTGTTGGTGATAATATCTGGCTGCAAAAACATATTCAGAGCAATTGAGATAAACAATCACCATACATAGAGTACAGTTCTTATAGGTTCAGCCTGATCAGTCAGTTGATCCCAGAAGTTATAGTGGAACCTTCCCTAACTTCTCCCTATTTTTAACTTACTTTTATACTACTTTTGCGCTAGCTTGAGTAACTTTAGTCATACATCATGTTCAGTGTGGGGTACCTTGGAGGTGGGTAATGTCAGTGTCACACCTGTGGTAACCTCTGAGATGGAGGTGGGCATTTGTGATTTTGCTCTGGGTCAGCAGCAAGGCATCCCCTTTTCCCTTGTTTTTCTGCTGCTATATAGTTTATCTGCACCACTGAATTCCCCCTCTTGCCAGGATTTCAACAGAGCCTGACCCTGGTATCTCCACTCCGCTCTACCCTCCCTTCAGTCCCCTTTAGCATGGATTGTGTTTGGGAAGTTGGGCGTGCTAACCACATCCCATCCAGGGAGTCACAACTGCGCTTCACCCTCTGTTTTCTGTACTAACTTCTGTTAGAATGCGAATATAACTCGCCGGTTTTCTCTAATTTTACCCCCAGGCATTTCCCCACCCATTCCACATGGGAAATGACTTCTTGCTGGGGAATTAAAGAAATAACACTGTATTTGCATTTCATTGCATCCCTTTGAGACCTGTGTGGAAGAACGAGTGCTTTTTCTGATGTCCACATGGCTCATACACTTTTTTCTATGATTTCAGAGGCAAAGCTTCATGCGATCCAATCCCAGTAATCGCTACTTGCCAGTGATATTGCAGAGTAGAGAAACAAGGAAAACATGTGATATACAGACAGGCTTTAAAAAATCCCCAGCTTTTGACCACCTGATATCTGATGGTGCCTCAAGTTACATGAAATCAGTACACATTTTCCTGATACAACATTGCGTTTATCATCCAACCAACCCCAAAAACTAGGGTGCTGTGAGAATCCAAACTGAAAAAGAAATTATAAAAGAACCTCTCAGGCTTTCCAGTTTCCTCTGAGGATACAAGCGGTAATTCCAGTTTTGCCGTTTTTGGTCATGGTTTACCATGATTAACTCCTTTCTCCATATCCTCCGTCATATATGCAATTACCAAACCCATTTCGGATAAACACCCCTTCCCCCCCATTTCGGAAAAAGGACCGCTCAAAAGGCTGAAAACCCAGCGGGAATGTCCCCTGAGCCCCTCGGGAAGGTGAGGTGGCCATGGCTGCTGAGGGAAGGGGCTGAAGGGTGTGGGATGAAGTGGCGTCTCCGTCTCCCACTCCCCACCTTTATCCAGCCCCTTGGGCAGCCCTGGCAAGATGCACAGCTGGGAGAAGGGCAGGAGGCGCTGGAGGAGCTGCGGGCCAGGGCAGGAGCTGGGGACAGAACCCTGGGGATAGGGACAGAAGCAGAAACTGGAGCAGGTAAAGGGATAGTGACAGAGATGGCACAGGGAATGGGACAGGGGCAGAGGCAGGTAAAGGGATAGTGACAGAAACAGGGCAGAGACAGAGATGGCACTCTCTGTCCCTCAGGAAATGGGATGAGGGCAGGGGCTAGAGCAAGAGCAGCAACAGGAGTAGGGAGGGGACAGGACAAGGGCGGGGATGGAACGGGCACGGGCAGGGACAAAGGCAGAGACAGGGACAAGGGCTGGGACAGCGATGGAACAGGGACAGGGTCAGGGATGCAACACGGACAGCGGCTGGTAAGGGGATGTAACAGGGATAGGGATGGGACAGGGGCAGGGTCAGTGGCTGACAGAGGCAGGCGACAGCGACAGGAACAGGCGCACACGCACGAACGACAGACGGACACGAACGACGTACGGACACTCTCTAGCTCCGCCCCAGGGAAGACGCGTAGCTCCGCCCTCGCCCCGCCCTCCCTACCGTGACGTCAGCGTCCGCCGCCCCCGATTGGCCGGGTCTGCGCCGGTGACGTCACGGTGTGACGCCATCCCGCCGGCGGGGCCCAGACAAGATGGCGTCGCCCGGGTCCGGCGGCGCCGGGCGGGGCCCTTAGGGACGGCGGGCAGTGACTGCGGGACGGCAGGACAGCGGGGCCGGGGGCCGCAGGTACCGGGCTAGACTGGGGGGACACAGGTACTGGTTGGGGCAGCGGGCCTGAGGCACCGCAGGTAGGGGCGGGGACCGTGGGGCCCGCAGGTACCGGGCGGGGGCAGTTGAGCACGGACCGCACCCCTTCCTGTTCTCCGGGGAGAAGGACCCTCCGCTCCCACTCCATAGAGCCGCTGTGAGGCGCCGGTACTCGGCCCTGGTCTGGACTCGCGGAGCAAGGCGGGATGACGCTCCTGTCCCACAGGCTCCTGTTTTCCAGCAGTTTCCGGGACCGCCGGAGTCAAGGGAATGTCTTTTTGCCTAGTAAGCCCTGATGAGTTTGCCCTTGATGAGTTTGCTCGGTGGCTGTTGAAATCCGAGTAAGCTGTTGGTGTCCATGATATTCGGAAATGCCTCCTCGCCGTAACTAAATCCGTGAAGAACCAAAACAAACATCTGATTTTTTTGGGGGGTGTGGTGTGTGTCGAGTCTGCCTTCAGGTAACTTATACTTATTAATTTCTGCCTCTTGTGCTGTGCAACTTACGGTGTTCATCTTCCCTATGCTACTTGTGACTTTGGAAGTTCTGCTAAATCAGAGTATTCACTCTTTGGCTGTATCTCCTTGTAGACTAAAGATCCAGTCATCTTTATTCCATGGGTTGCAGCCCTAGACTTCTCCTTTTATGCTCATTCTGCTTTTGACTACATTTTTCTCAGAGTTTGAGATGCAAACATCCCATCATGGGTGTAAGAATACTTCAGTGTAGCTGTTTCTAACTTCCTGATAATGCTTTGTGTTCCCTTTAGCTCAGTGCTTACTAAAAGTAAGACATTTAGTGCATTTATTTATTTATTTATTTAGTATAATTCGAGGGCTGTCTTCCTGTGTTTTGATAGCTCAAAATTTATCCCACTAAAGGGAAGGTTAGGTTTGCCTTTTTTTTTCTTTTAATTAGTGAAAGAAATGACAATAGATGGAAATGAGTTTTTATTCCCCACGTCGTTAAAAATTCCGAACAAGTGAAAAAAAACCTAGTCATACAGAAATGTTACAACACTGTTGTTGTCTCATTAGAGTGGAGATAAGTAGGTGGACTCTGGCACTTGGCTGTGGAGCTAATATAGCTGCCACCCGGGACCCAGTAAAACGTATTCACGTTCGATTTAAGCACTTCGGGGTCGGTGGTCCCAGGTGACTCGCTTTGGGGAGTGTTGCCAAACTAAGGGGCAGCTGGGTTGTGCTTGATGGTGTTAACTTCAGCGGCTGTGCTGCTGATGGAAGGCTTGCTGCATCCCACAGCCTGTTAAGGGACTAAGAGGCTTTTGTGGGATATTGGTGAGGAGGATCTTACTCCTACTGCAGCTGTGATCCGGGGTGTTGAGAGGAGGTGCTGCAGTTAGCCAGACCTCTTCCTCACCTTCCCTTATCAGCCCTGAAGCATGAGACTTTCTGCCCCTGCGCAGGCACTCTTGCAGTGGCTGGTTTCCTGGCATTTTTTAGGTAAGAGTGGGGAAAAACCTGTTTTGGCCTCCCTCCCTTTTCTCCACAGGGGAAACCTGTGTAGCTGTGCAGTAGGGTGGGCTGAGGTGCTCCCTGTGGCAGCAGCACGGGGAGTGTTTTGACGCGTGTGCGGGCTGATGTTGGGTTACAGCACCACGCAGACCTGCTGCTCACAGTGACTTCAGTTTCCTGTACACACACAGCTGCAATTCAGAAGCGCTAGTGGTTCTTAAGGTTACCGTTGCCACTGGGTGGCTTAAACCTTTTCGGCAAAAACCTTAATTCTAAGGGCAAGGAGACAAGAAAGTATGTAATTTTTAAACAGCATTTGCAAGTTTGTGGGTTTAGTCTCAGAAAGAAGACTGAAAATGGTGGTCCTTTCCTTGCCTTACCACCTGTACTTGGCCTGCATGTTTGATGACTCCTTTTGTTTTTTGGTTTTTTTTCCTGTGCATGCCCTATGGAACAGAGGAGTCAGGGAAGAGGTTGCTGCGACTAAAGTGCTATTCAATTAGCACTAAAGTGCTATCCAAGTGTGAGCTGAAGCAAAAGGACATGAAGCTTCAGAGGGAAAACCAAGACACTCTCAGATCTAAGATATGTGAATCAATAAGTGTTAGTTACTCTTTAATAAAGAGAACTTAAATTTTCAGAATATTCAAAGAGTATACTGGTCAGCTGGGAGGTTTACTGTATAGTTTATTTTGATGGCTAGAAAAATCACCAAAAACACGTGGAAGAGCTCCATCTCTATTATTCACATGATGTTTTGTTATCTTCAAGACAAAAACCTGTAACTGACAGAATGGAGTCAGGTTTCTGGACCAATCCAGCCTCATCTGTCACACTGTGACAGCCAGAGCTGTTTTGGCTGGTGCTGGTGGCGGAAGTGCTGTAATGACACAGAAGGTGTCACGTTACTCATCCTCCTTTTTAATTTGTGTAAGCTTACAGTTTCCTGTTGATTTCACAAACTCTGGGGATTGAAAATTTCATTGTCCAATTTAGTTAATTGATAATTGTCCACATCCAGTCTCTGTATCATGAGTTTTTAACAGCAGTCTGTTCGTGTATTTTACACTTGATGCTGGGCTGAATATTTTGTTAAATTGGTCTGTGAGAAATTTAGTTTTCCTTATTACATAGAACTTCTGTCCAACCTTCTATGGTGTTTTGTTTCTAGCATAATCACTCTTAGTCTCTTCAATAATGAATTCCAGAGTTTCAGCTGTCATTTTCCGAGGATCTCTACCTAAAGGCTTTATTATCTATTTAAAATTGATCAGTGCAATTCATATCAATGTCAGTGTAAGGAAGGTCTAGTGGAGCCATAACTGGAAATATCTGAAGCTGTTTTGTGAAAGCAGTTCTTTGAAGGAAAGGCAAAGAAGGGTTGTTTACAGTTTATAAATAGTTCTTGTTGAAAAAGTAGGTCTTCTAGGATGCATCAAAGATTGGTTCCTCATCCCTGCATTGTGTGGGTTTACGATGCTGGCAAGGCTATTGATCTTTCAGCACATACCGCTCTGCAATCGACCCTTGGGATTAGTGCAGTTGATCGATACAAGCCTGAACTCACAGTTGTGTGTTAACTACTTAGGTAGGTAATCCTCTCTGGTATGCGAGTGCATTGCTTAATGCTTTGACCCTCTGACTTGGTTTGAATAAGCTCATGTTCTGTGTCCTTAATGACCTTTTGTAGTCAATGTAGTCTTGTGCTGGGGTCTCCATCAGAACCTGAGCACTGGGAGCTTTCCCTCTCTCACGTCATCAGATGTATTCCAGATCCTTGTGCAAAAGCTTTTTTCTTATGTTAAGAAATGCTGTCTTTCCTGTGGATATGAAGCTTTTAAAGGACCTACTGTATCCCCAGACTCGATTTGGTTTGTGTTTTCTTAACTTTTGAAAACTACAGTCTTTCTAGAATCCCTTAAGTTTGCAACATAGTTGAAGCACAGAATTATATCAAAAGGGGAGCACAATATCATTGCTCTAATTTAGGCTTAAATCTTCCCTTCTAGAAGGAAAACGTACTGGTTAAAAATGTCATGTTGCATTAGTAGTATTGCAGTTTGTAACTGACTGAGCTTCTATTAGCTGCATGTAGTGTCAGAAATTCTTACATAAGAGTAACATTTTAAATCAGAAGAACGTGAGTCCCATCCAAGATGTAGTCAGTTCTTCATCTTGAGGATGATCTGCATATGAGTACAATTAACGTATTTAGCTGTTCATGGTTGGTGTAGTGGAAAGTAGTAGTAAAGAGTTGTGAGCTCTTGTTTGGCCTGTGTTACTGGAGCTCAGCATTTTTGTAACTATATACTAGATTATATGAAAGATATTATTGTTAAGCCCTTTCCTTATGTATATGTTTGTGCTTGCACCATTTGTCATCTCTAGGCTAGCAGTGGAGGAAGCCCTGACTGAAATGACTGATGAGATTTATTCCCTGGTTCTGAGAGGGTGTTTTTCAAAGGGTGCCTGTTACCAGAATTGCTGTATCAAGTTTTAGCCCTGTGCCTAATTTAGACACAGGGAAGTGCTTGTGTGCTCAATTTGGTACACCTCATCAGTTCTGAGTGCTAAAATAAAACTAGATTCCTAGTTTATTAACACTCTCCAAAGTAGTTGTTAAAACTTCAAGTGTTTCTTCTGTGATACAGCAAAGGCACTCAGGGTTCCACCCTAATGACTAATTCCATCATGTGGTGTCCTTGCATAGCAGTGTGTAATAATTTGACATAGAAATATAAGAGGCACACATAGCAGGGAAGGGATTCTTGAATAAAATCACCATTAATCATCTGGAATAAAACTGTGTTTAATGAAAAAGGGCAGAAAAGCTTTATGCTGCATAGCTTCCGAGAAAAGAAAGTGTTCTTAATCTTTTAATTAAGTATTATGTCACCACAGGCAGTTTGTTGACAGTCTGTTTGATGTCTTGGTAGAAAACAGGTGAAGGATTATTGAGTCTCATTTTGCTTGCTGTGTTTGTAACATGTACAAAAGCACTGTTTCGAGGAAGTACCTTTTATTCTTTATTAAGAAGAGGGGGGAAAAAAAGTACCTGTAGTTAGAGGCTTCATTCTTGCTTGTGGGAGGGAGCCTAATACACTTTTCTGTTTACTTACCTGGTAGTAAGTGCTCAGTAATTTTTTCTTAGTAATTTTTCTCTTTTGCAAAGAAAATCCAAGAAAAGACAGTAAAAGGCTTGTTGCTTTTAACTAACACTGTTGACTATTTCTGAATTTGTATGCAAAGAGAGAGCTATTAAATTGAAGTATGAGTATAAAAGTAATACTGTTATGGTCTGTAATCTCATCTATATGAAAGTTTTCAACTGGAAAAGCTTTAATAAATGCAGCTTATAAAATCCACAATTGTATTATAAGATGAAAGATAAATGAAGGAAGGTAAAAGTGAAGAAATTGATTTTGGCTAGAATGGTGAGGTGGTCTGAGCAGCTTCTGAAGTTGGAGGTGAACTCTGGAGAACTCTGTTGGGAAAATGACATGATGGCTGTTTTTGTGACATGGTCATGTCACCCTGTTCATACTGAGCTCCCATATTGAATATGCAGTTATTGTACAGTTCTGAAGGTCTGCCTGTCTCTGGGAACGTTCTGTATGTGTATGTTCTGTATCTGTATGATATTGGAGATGAACACTTGAAATGTAACCTTGTTTAGTGCCGGGGATCTGGCTGTACTCTGGATAAATTGATTCTACCAAGTAATGGAAAGGATTTCTCACTTTCCCTTCATGCTGGGAGAGAGGCTGTGTATCCATGTTATACCATTTTATATTTTATCCATTTTATATTTTATAGTCTTCATTCAAGTCAAATTTCTCCTGTAATTTAATGTTTCTGCAAGAATCTGAATGTGATACTCGAGTTCTGTTGTTAGGCAGCACTGGATTAATTTCCTAAAGTAAGCTGGATTCAATCAGACATATAGGTTATGAGAGGGGCAGGCTGGGACTGATTCTCAGGTGGCAGGAGAAAATCTGATAGCCCGGAGGAGGAATGGTCAGCTCAAGTATTTCTACTTTGCTTCTTAAAAAAAAAAAGTCTTGCTGCTGTGTCATGGTTATTATGATGGTCCACTAAGAGAGATCTCTGTGCTGTCAGCAGTCCTGTGTTCTTGCCAGCCTTAAATGTTTGGAGAGGAGAAGCTGTGGGATGTCCCTTGTGTGGTCATAGGGCAACTTGATCTAGCAACCTACTCAGGTCTAGTTACAAAATAAAGTAAGGCTGAAGCTGAGTCAGATCTGTCAAAATGTCCTGAGAAAATTAAGCTAATGCATCTGTGAAGGTTTCTTTTGCACATAAAATGAGCCATTTCTGTTTAGTTATTCATTGCTTTAAGTGTTCTGGGGCTTGCATTCATTGCTCTATCTGCTGAAGACTTTACTGATGTGCAGGGAAAAAGTTTATAGTGCTAAGTGAGACAGGATATATAGTATACAACAGAATTACAGACTTTAATTTTAAGTTTCTACTTCTAATTAAAGTTTGGACTACACCAAATTTTATATTCAAATCTGAAGTGCATCCTTGGGTCTTTTATAGTGAGATGAAAAAGACTGAATAGGAGTAATTTGATAGGGAATAGATACTGTTCCAAACTTGAGAGACTGCAGTGAGATTCCTAGGGTAGCTTTGGGTTTAGGATCTGGGAAACAGGTTGTGTTTGGACTTTGCTACTGGCTGAGCTGGATGACTGCGGGCAAACTGCTTCAGTTTTGTGCCTTATTCCTCATACTGCAAAACAGGGACAGTTTCACTGCTGGTTAAGTGCCTTGGCAGGTATTCTGGAGTCTCATATAAGAGCTAAGCAGTATAAGGGAATTTCAGCAAAACTACTTTCCCCTCAGGCGAAAGAAAATGAATGAGAAGTGTTTAATTCCTGGCATTATAAATACCCTGTAGGTATCTAGATTTAATCTGAAGGCAGTGTCTTTCTGTGTCTTTGGTTTATTTTCTATTTTCCATTCCACTTGAGCACTGAAAGTTCAGTATCCATATGCCCTTACTGTTGGGAGGCTTGTAATTTTATGTGTGTGTATGTCTCCTGCTACCTTGCAAGTCTGTGGATTTTGCTCTGTGCATTTGTGATAGAAAGCTCACTCTCTAAGTGCAGACTTTGACACTACTCCTTAAACTTACCTGCCTGAATATTAACTGCAAGAAGGGTTGCAGTGTTGGGAGGGCAGACTTGTTGTCTTATACAGAGGGAAAGTACACCTCAACAGTTTTTAAGTGAGAAAATTTAGATCTTAAAGGTAATTTTAAATGGAAACAGATGGAATTAAGGTATGTGAGTGAGGAGATTATTTTATGATGCTTACGGACTTACCGTACTTTGTGTTAATGTGGGAGGGAGGAATGACACCTCTAGTATAAAAAGGCTTTTTGAGGCATTATGCGAAGGTGATTGTAGCAGCTGAGCATCCTTGAAAGATACATCTCAGGGATTGAGTGGTTGCTCTGCTTTCCTTCTTGAAGGGTGAGGATTGTCTGCATGTTTGTGTGTCTTCACTGCTAGTAATCTCTAGCCATGGCAGTTGGACACATAGAGTAAACCTTGTTTAAGAGATGTACAATCTCTCTTTGGTTTTCCCCTCTTGCTTGTGGCTTCCATTCCTGAATTTTTCAATCTATAGTTGGATTACAGGCTGAACCATATTTCCATTTAAGCAGCTCCTAATAGAAGGGCATTTGCTATTTGAGAACTACAAAATGAAGAGATTGCAAGGAAGATGTTTCTGCTCAGAGGAGAGCATGCTGCCCTCAGGTAGTGTAGACCCATGAAGTTTTCTTATATAAAACACAGCAAGCAGCTCACTTACTTAACATGCTCTTTTTTTTGTAATAGATCCACTATAGCTGAGGGCAATCTTAGTTTCATTTCACTGCTCAGAGGTAAATTTTAATTTTTCTACATTAGACAAGCTTATTCAAGGCAACTTAGCTTCCTGTGTTCCGAATTAATTGTTTGAGAAGTATACTCAGTGTGGGTACCGCCAGTTGGCTGAGCTGTTCAGGTGTCTGCTGCTGTGTTCATATATGGAGCATTTATTTTTTTTGATAGCTGGTAACGATGCTTCTGTTACTATATGTTTTTAATGGGTAGAACATCATCTTTATACCAGTTCCAGCCTGTCCTAAAGTTTACAAGCCATTGCAAGATGTAATTAAGAGGTTACTATTCACTTTAAATCAGTTTCCTGCTCTTAATTCTCTATTATGCACCACTTCCTTATTAATTAAAACGAGTGAAAATTTTTTCATTTAAAAGCATGACTTGTGGTGAAATTTAATTTGGTGTTGTCTACCCATAATATTTCCCATCTAGCTCATCTTTTTTAGGCAGTCATTCAGTCCTGCTTGGACTAAGTGGGAAGACTTGAAAGCAGGATTGATTGATACTATGTTTGGAGATGAAGCAAGGTTGGGTTTTAGGCATTACTGCATTGGGACCATCTTCTTACTTGCTTGATACATTTTTTGAATTTCAGTTTGACTCTTTTCTTCTGTTGAGTTGGTCAGGTAAGGAGTATGCCCCTGATGAGGCTGCAGCTCAGTAAACATATGACAGTAGCTGAAATGAATGTTCATGAACAGTGATAAGGGTTTTTTCTTTCTGGTCTTTTAGTTTCATCCTTCAGTGCAACAAAACCTAGCATTTTTCAGATGTGTACTTTTGTCTATGCTTATTTTCTTGTCTCAGTCTTGATAAAATGGGTTAGATGAAGACAGATGCCTATTGCCTAAACAGGAGTGACACATGAATTAAGGATAAAATGAGTTGGCATTGAAAGCTGAGACTGTACCAATGACATGTTGATGTGTTGGAGAAATGCATAAACCCCAGAAAAAGTCAAATAAGCTTGTAAAGAATTCACACCCATGGCACCTGGGATGGAATTCAAGTTTCTCACATTAGCACTGTCAAGACAGAGGCAAACCAAGCCTCATGAGGTATGTTTTGAAAATCAGTGAGATTTAAGATGCTCTAAGCGGATGTTGTCACTTCACAAAATAATGTTTTGGAGACCACACTTTTCCAGGTATCCTGTGACCAGCTCTTAGTTGCTTCAGGTGTATGAAGTGTTTAGGACTTTTCCTTCCATGTATCTCAAAGTGTGTATTTGGACAAAGATTAATTTATGGTGAATTGGTGTGTTTCCTGGAAAATGGCAACTCTGAAAGATGAAACTGAAAAGAGGAAAGATTGAGATTGAACACAGGGGAGAAATTAAGGTGGTTAAGAGCTTAACAGGTTGCCCAGGGAAGCTGTGAATAATTCATCCCTGGAGGTGTTCCAGGACAGGTTGGATGGGACTTTGAGCAACCTGATTGAAAAAAAGACACTCTTCCCTGTGACAGCGTGTATTAGCTAGGTGATCTTTGAAGGTCCCTTCCAACCCAAAACGTTCCATGATTGAATCAAGTGAATTTGCAGGGAATTTACATTCTTAGGATGTGGCTCTTTTAGTTGAGAAAAATAAGATGTTTTAGTGGGAAATAGGGACATCAGAAGGCAGAAATAGTTTAACAGTTTTATCCACATGATGGGAGAGATCCTTTCAAAAATGGGAGAAGGCTGTTGTTGACCTGATGTGTATAAAAGCTGCTTGGTCTGAGTGTGCAATCAGGGTTTGAAACAGTGGCTCCCATGCTGAATATCAGTGTTTCAGCCTGTTTGCTGAAGGGCAGGCAGGGTTATTTGGAGGTGGAATAGTTAATGTAACAGGTTATTTTTTCTATCAGTACCACACTGAATTTTGCTGAGAAAATATTAAATGTGTGGTAACAGTGGGTAGTGCATGTGACCCAAGTATAAAAGGAAAAATTGATGCATCTATATTAGTATAACACTGTTGTCATTATTCTTGTACAGAGGCACATATTTTGGCTGAGATCCAATACATGGAATTGCAAGTGATGTTTGACCTGCTGGCAGATTTTATTTTTCCATTTAAAAACTTCGGCTAACTTGATTTCCTGATATATATATTTTTTTGGTCTGCTTTGTTAAAGTAATTCCATAAGTGTTAATATTTCACCAAATTTATAACCAAAACCATAATTATCAACAAATGTTTCAATTTCTTTTCTGAGCTTTAACAGGGAAAAGATGACAACCTTATGGCTTTTTTTGGAACAGATTTTTCACAAAGTCATTTAATTGTAATGTGTTTAAACGAATTAAGTTCTGGTTAATAAGTAAATGAATATTGAAAATTAATGAATACAAATTGCTTGATGTACCAAAATAGTTTGAGTTTCTGTGTTGGTATTGGGAGTAGGTCCTGGTATGGTCAACAGAGTTGGACTTATTTCTAAGTAGTAAGATCGGCTATCTGTTATCTCTCTTGGTTAAAGAGTATAAGAACAAAAAGCTTGAAACTGCAGAGATTCTGTTATTTTTGAATTAAAAAGAGTATGTTGTAATTAATGGATTAAAAGCTGTTTTACTCTTTTGTGCTGGCAGCTATTTGAGAGTGTCTGTCTAGCTCTCATAACTGGGACAAGTGTAAAGTGTTAATAATACTCAAGTACTTCAGAATCAGCTTGTTGCATATTGAAGTACCACTGCAACAAACAGAGCACCATTTTAATTAGTTTATGATAGTCTGGGTTGCAGGCATGCATTCTAAATGTACAGGATATTCACTGCTTTTTCATGCATTGTTACCAAAAGAAGTGAGTAAGTGGGCTATTTAGTTGTTGAAACTAGCAGTTATCAGTCTCTCTCACTCAAGAAGAGTTGTGTTGAAATATTAGCCACTTCTAAAGTGCTCTGGTTAACGAGGAAAGTTAATGCACATGCTGGCTCTAGCTAGTGCTAAGATTGCTTAGAAAAAAATTGACTCTTTTTTAGTAGTATGAAATCTTATGGTAATTAAGCTGAAGTAGCTACATTTGTTGATAGTTACCAGATGCTTACCATCTGACAGTTTCAAACTCTCAAAACTGGTAGGTATTTGCTATCCAAACTTCAGATATAGGAAAATAGCAGTTAAAATCAGTTCCTCAGGCTTGTCAAATTTGGGACTTGTTTCATTAATGCATTGAGATTATTGCAGGCCTCATTGCTGGTATAAGTCCTGGGTTATCTTTTTAACTTTTTACTTAGAATGTAGGAATTGCATGGCACATTTGTATTTTTATCTCTCAATTTTGTCTTGCTTCTTTTGTGCCTCAAGGAGGGGAAGTTAGTCCTCTATTTCTAGTTTACCTTTTTTTTTTTTTTTGGTGGTATTGTAGTTTGCAGATTAGTGAAGCTGACCTTGAAGTAAAAACAAAAAAGAACGTGTCTCTGTTCTCTCAGATGTTTTGTTTACATGATCTTTAAATAACTTAGGTAAAAATCAGGTAAAAACTGCCCTCTAAAATCCACATCTGCTCTTGGATGAACAGAACCTGCACTATGCCCAAGTTTCCAGAGTCTGGAAATCAGTCCAGCCTTACGTTTGTTGCAGATGGTTTTCTCTTATGACAGGATTGCATTTTCTGGAAAGAGTCCTTTTTAAAAAGGCCACCCATTTTGCTGTCACAGTTGAATGTGAATTTAGAATAGGTGCATCTTCCATGCTGTTGTTTGGCATGTCACTGTCTGACCAAAGGAAAAGCTTGCCCTGATCTGCTTTGACCACAAGGCTGCCTTTAAGTACTTTGCTGTTTCCTTGTCCTGTTGCCTGTGAAACTTGTATTTCTAGAGGTTTGTGTGATGTATAAACTTGAACTGTGTTGGAAACCTGTACAGCTCATAAGTCGCAAAGTGACTAAAAAATTGGTAGATCAGTGTGTTTCATTTCCACAGCCATTATAGGGTTGTCCCTGATTTCTGGGCGAAGTGTATGGCAAATTACCTTATCTTTCAAACGTATAGTCAGGATCTTAAAAGAGGAATGGAGCTGTCTGCTCTCAGTTATGAACCTTAAATCCTTACCAGCCAAACAGTATGTGCTTGTAACAAGTCCAGTGTCTTTAATGAACAAAGTGGGACATGACATGAGGATGGCTGGAACTGCAGGTGTCTGATGTCAGTGCCATGAATCCAAATGGAAAGACAGAGAGATGCCATGGCTCTCCGAGAGCTGTGGACGTTGCCAACAGAGAGGTCTTGGACCAAAAGGCTGATTGCCCCCTATGTCACTTTAAGCAATGGCACAGTTTGAGGAATCAATGTCTCCTGATGTTTATCACTGCTAGGAAGATGCAATCGAACATCCACATGGAAAAACTCCATAATGGATTTTGTGACTGTCACTAGTGTTGTCCTGTAATCCAGTAATGTGATCTGCACACAGTCCTATTCTTCAGGGTCTTTTCTCCCTTTCCTTCCTACTCATGTATTTGAAAAGTGCTTTAGAAAGCGCCATTTTATTTGTTCCTGTCCCTCAATCATTGCACTAGTAATAAAAAACTGCATTAGTTTGATGTAGGCTGTTCTTCAGATTTAGGTCTCTCATCACAGCTGCTTGGACTGTTAATCCATGGGATATGTATGCAGCAGGGATACCTCACACTTTCCTCCCTCAAGCCCCTTCTTGTCAGTGTAAACCCTCCTCTGAATGGTTAAATGTAGGGCGATGAACACTTGTATTTGTGTCCCATACGATGAAGATATAATTTGATTTTTTTAAACTGGTGTCCCTTGGAAATTGGATAGCAACTTTATAAGAGTGTTAGCTTCAAAGAGGGCTTGATTTGTTTTTATCAATCTTAAAATTTAATTTACTTTATCTCCTGGATTGTGGTAGCACTTAAGAGGAATTACTATAGATAAAGTTAGAACTTACTTTTCTGTTAGGACTGGTGAAAGATTTTTTTTTACCTTTATGAGATTTCGGTTTGGGGATCGTGGAGTTTTTTGGCTTTGGTTTTTGGTATAGTTTCTTATTATTGTTTTGCTTGATTTGGTTTTTTGGGTTGTTTTTTTTTGAGGAGGGAAAGAGTGTTGTAGGCATGTAGTTGCATTACATCACATGTAATTTTACAGCTTCATCCGGAGATTTGTTACCAGTGGCTCAGTATCATGGCTTTATTGTGAGGGTAGTACCTCCACATGCTCTTGTCTGCAGAACTCTTAAAGATATAAAGTAAAGAGATTGCTGCAGTTGATGTCATCTACTTGGATACTGCAGTAAAAGGGTGGAATCTGTTTTGTACTGGAGTGAATTTACCAGCTTTTTGCTAAGAGAGATTATGAGAAATCTGAGCTGTGTAGCAGTGGTTGAACACTTACATAGACAGGAAGCTTTGTTATGAGAAGCTTAACTTTTGTTTTGTCTTAGCAACAGGCACTGTTGACTTCTATTTTTGCTGTTTGAAGTTATATATACAGAGACCTGATGTTTCACTTGCACTGAAACAAGTAGGTACAGTGAAAACTGAAAATGCTGTCTACATTTTGAACACCTGTGACCATTCGAAATCAATCACTTGAATCAAAGTGATTTTTACTTTTTTTCTTTACTGTAAAATCTGTCATTTGTGAATGTAATGTAGGCAGGAAAGTTTTTTTTACTTTTTCAGCCTTTTGTTTTCAGTTCAACCTTCGGTTTTCAGACTGAATGGTGCATCCTTAATAGTGTGTAGACTATACAGTGTGTATTAGCAGGTAATACGGAAATTGCAAGATCAAGTCTCTCTTTGAAAATCATAGATGTACTGATTTGATTATGGTGGATAACTTGAGGCATTTTGGTTTCTTTTCACCCATAAGTTATTAATTTTTAATTTATCTGAATTTTAGGTGGAAGTTACATCAGAGGATTTACATGGTCTGGAATCTCAACATGTTTCTACCCCGAATTCAGTAATATAGCAGCAAGAGTCCAGTTCTTCTTGCCAAATAGTTAAATTGGTTTTTAGTTATCATGAATAAAGCAATTACAGGTATCATTAGTGGTAGGATACTTGACAACTTGTCTAGTCAGATTTCCTTCAAAAGAAAAGGAATGAAGATGCAAACTCAAGGGAAAGTAGAAGAAACATTGGAATTGTAGCAAAAAAAACACCCCAACTTCCCAGAAGCTCTTCATGAGTCAGGCTTTGTAATAATTTTTTTGTTCTCTTCTGTTGATGAGACTCTCCCTTTGGCATTGCACTCTTGCACCAAGTCATACTTTTCTGTATTCTCCTTGTCTGGCAGCACAACTAAATGTCATTCAGGTCTAAGTGATGACGTACCCAATGAATTGCCTTGGTCACCTCTGTCTCTTCAAGCCATTCTCCAGCTCATCACCTCTCTGTGCTAGTTGTTGCTGTCATCAGTTTTTCCTTGCCACTTCTGTTTCTGCATCTTTGTGGTGTTGTTTAGTGTTGTGGTTGTTTCCCTGTCCCCAGTCCCCTTCTGTCCTCTGCCCTCATCCTGGGCTCTTGCTGTGCTGTGTTCATCTGACTGGCTCATCTTAAGAATGCTGACTTGCTGCCTCAGTGATACTAAGTAAAAAATTATACAGATGGATAGAAAAGAGTTCACATCGGGATGCTTCAGTTCCTTAAAACTTTTAGGTACTTGCAGCCCTGATCTTCTCTGTAGAGAGTTGGCCAGAACCAAGAATGAGGGAGTGAGGCTAGGGAGGTTAACATTTACAGAGGAGAGCTTGTAGGTGGCTGTAATAGCACTCTGTAGTACTGTGCAACAAACTGGTTCCTCTAGAGCAAGAACGGTGTTGAAAAAGTATTTTTGTCCTGTCAATTTACAAAGTGCAGTAAAGTATCAGGCCAAAATCTGTGCCACCATGTGCTGTTACCACCAATGCCCTTCAGCATCTTGTTCTAGAGTCTGTAGATCAAAGGGAACAGTGGTAGGGCTGCACTTATCCATCATCTGATTTGGAATAAAGCTTTGGAAGCAGTCCAGATTTCAAATTAAATTTCAAAATGGGTGGAACAAAAATAAGCAAACTTTTACTGCACAATGTAATTAATGTTCAGATAATACCCAGAATTATAGTAACAACACGAGTAACCACCTAACTTGATGCAAATACTGCTTTCCCAGCCAGGACAACAGCAACAGCAACATGCTTGTAAAAGTGGTCCCTGACTAGCCTGTCAAATCTGGTTAGTCTTAAGGCACTATTTTAATTAAACCTTCTTTGAGAAGGGGGTGATGAAGTCTGGCTGGCAGCTTGTTCTTGTGTTCCTGTGTGTGGTGCTTAACAGTTTTGTTTGCTGACAAGTGCCTTGAAGTAATAGTAACTGTCTTAATAAGTGCATACTCAGAGTGCGTCAGCAAGACCTGTGTGATATCAACTTAAATGCTATGTGAATCTAAAGTGACTGGCTTTGGAAATGATCCATTTAATGACTAGCTTGCTGCTGATGTGCCTTAGCTAGTTCTGTGTTTAATTAAGGTGTTGCCTATGGCAGAGGAATTATTTTTCCACTGAATCTTGAAGTTAATGCAGACACAAGGTCAGCATTAGGATTTTATTACAGGATTGGCAGCAAAAACAAGATACATATACCTTATGTGGGATGATGCTGAGACTATGCAGCTCCAGAGTGATGGGCTACTGCAAAACTCCTTGGAAGCTGGATGGGCAGTTTTGGCTTGTTGGGATTTATACTCATTGACACTCATGTCCCTGGAGCAGTAACCTGTAGTAACTGGTGCTGCCTTGAGCAAACCTCCTTATCAACTTAAGTTGGCAAAGTGAGGAGGTTACTTTCTCTAATCAGAAGTTTTTTAAATCCTCTAAAAAGGGAGTTGCTTTTCAGTATGATAGTATAGTAGTAACTAGTAAAAGGAGCTTTGAGAAATTAAAGTAAATGTGTAGAGGCTTTGTCCTAAGTTCAGTGGAGAGTGGGCAGTACTTGTATGCAGTGCCACATTGTCTCCAGACAGAGGACTGGTTAGAATGTGAAGGCTGTATGATTTTACATGTCACCTGGCATTTGCACTAAAACCAAATCCAGTTGATGACTTAATTGCTGCTCTCACACAGAGGAACTACGAACACAGCAGCTTGTCTGGAAGTGAAACCTGGGTCTGAAAGTGCAGCTGTTTCATTTGCTGTTGTCTGCCGTCTGCGCACTGGGACTGGTAAGGCTTGTTCAGCTCCAGTGGTTGACATGCAGCTCTGCTGGGTAGTCAGGTGGCTTTGCCCTTGACATCCTTCCTTGGATGGCAGGCTCAGCACTGTTACACCTCCTTTTCTTTGAAGCCTTAATGTTTTGTTTGTTTCTGAGAACCAGGTGCCAGAACCAGTTTCTGGCTCAGTGGAATAGTTTCAGATATAATTGCACTGCTGAGAGAGGTTGGTGAGTTCTGAAAAGAACCTGACAAACATTGAGCAGGATGACACACAGTTTTTATGTGCAGTGTGCACCTGGACTTGCCCAGCATGACTCACTTGCCCATGGCCCAGCATCTGCCCACTGTGTTTCACAAAGTCTGGTTGCACGTGGGTGATCTTCGTACAGCATTGGCTTTTGCTTTGTGTAGGATTCCCGTTATCCAGGGCTGGTTCATCTGTTGATTTCAACATAATGTTGAAAGGCATCTTTGCACTGCAAAAGGGACTTTACTTGAAACTTGTCCCCAGTCCTGTCAGCAGCAGCAAGGAGGAAATAGCTAAGCTGTGTAATCCTAACCTTCCTTTAATATGTAATGTTTGCAGTTGGAATCTGCAATGGAACAGTGAGCCCAAAAGTCCTTGACTGGGGAATGATGGCCGTGAATGTTAAATCTGCCTCATGTTGTGCTCTGCTGCCTGTGGGGATGTACCAGAGGCCTCCATGGTTTTGAAGACCAGCTGTTGGGCATTTCAGTCTGTGAGCCAGAGAACTTCAGAGACAAAGGGCAACTCTGAGTTTTTGTCATGCACTTACAGATGATTTCAGTTACTCTAGGAATTATGTTGTGGTGTCCTGAGATAGACCTTGTGATGTACTTCTAATCTAGCAAAAACTCCATGTTATTGAGTATAAGCATCCTGGGGTAGAGTTTTAGCTGACAGCTAATTCTATCTTGAACAACTCTTCTTGCGAGGCAGGCCTACTCTCTGTTAGAAGCTGGCTAGGCGCTTCTGTGTTTAACATCTTGGCCATGTAGGATTCACATCCAAATTTTAAAAGTTGTTCCTGAATGTTATGGGCAGTGGATGGGGCCTGTTCTCATTGGTTTGTTGTGTGTATCCAACATATCTTCCTCATAGTACCATTTATTTTATACCTGTTTTATGCATTGCCCAGTGTGTCTAGATGAGTGCCATGATGGCTAACTGGCTGCATACCCATTAAGATAGTATCCCTTTTTTAGAGCAGCAGGGATTAAACAGAAGAGGATCAGTGTGGTATTTCAGTAGGAAGAGCTATTCTTAATGCCAGGGAAGGCAGGGTGTGTTTCATGAGGCTGGGACAGAGTGGCCTCTGAGTGCTGTGATCTGTAACTGTCTTCCTGATCACCCTGGTTCTGTCTTGTGTCTTGGCTGTTTGCTGTTTTGGCTTTTAGGTTGAGGCTTTTTGTTTGTTTTGTTTTTTTTTTTTTCAATTGGCAGACCCTGGACTAAGTTATTTGTCTGCTCAATTGGTTTCAAGGCTAAAAAATATGCTTGCTAATCTGTCTTGGGAACAGGCACATCAGGTGTCTGCAGTGTGTTCCATAAGATAGAGATAAGGCTCTGGAACTGCATAGACACATTCTGTGCTACATGTACAAACTTGTTCAAGCTGTTTTAAAATGTTTTTCAGGTTCTAAATGGCTTCTAAGAAGTTGGGATCCGATTCTCATGGTAAGTGAAATTTGGCATCCTTGTTTTTTCAACAGGGTGAATCCTGCTATTGCTGCTGACTAATGTCCTAGCCTAGACCATCCATAGAGACTAATCTGTTTAGCCTCTGAGTAGTTTTTTATTAGGAATGAAGTGCCTTGGCTTCCTTCTTGCATAGTTGCTTGCTGATGATGTGTTCGCCTGTTCTCTGATTAAACTGAAAAGCAGTCTCTGGCTATTCCCTGTTCATTCATGGCAGAATAACACGTTCCCCTTCCCCAGCAAATTACACTTCAAAATCAAACCTGCTCTGGTGTTTGCTGAAGTGGATACTGGATCTGTGGCATCTTCTTATGGAAGTCACATGAGAAATTGAATTGATAGTGAAGCTTTTAATACAGCATTGAATTGTGCTTTGTTTTTGCTCTTCCATGAATTTGTCTCCTAAATTGGACTAACCTGGTTCAGAAGGCAGGTGAAGAAGAGACTCTATTGTTCTGTCTTCTACAGATGAGATTCATGAAGTCCATGCAAGTGATTGATATCATAAAAGTTATTTGCCTGTAATGTCCTTATTTTTTAGAGAAGGAAGTGCAATTTGATTATAATTAATATTGCTGTGGAAGATTAAAGTTCAGTTTGTTGTATGTAATGTGGCTTCCTCAAACCAGTAATCACAACTTTCCAGGCTATCAAAACTAATGCTTTTAGAAATTCAGCCTTGATCCTTCTGGATAATTTTTCCAGTAAAAGGGTCTTGGGGAATTCCATTTTTCCTGGACTTTTTTTATTCAGTCTTGCAAGTGTAAAGTTGAAGTTCAAAATAAGAAATGCCTCACTTAAATATGGGGTTACGGATTAATAAAAATAGCCTATCAAAAATTCCTTTTTAGGTTGTCTCCTCCTCTGCTGTGGCCCAGTGACTCTGCTGCAAGACAACTAATTTTTTCATTTGGTAGTTGCCAGCTATTCAGCAGTTGCTCCTGTATCTGTAAATAGTGTCTCTGAGCACTCTGATCTGCTTCTCTTTTATGTCTGTTTTTATTTTTCTCTTCTTCTTACCTAACCAGACTAGCAAAGGCTGCTCAGGGCTAGAATTCAACATGTCTTAAATATTTCACAGAACAGTATGGTGTGGTGGAACATGCTCCTGGCTTCCAAATAATAAAGTCCAAAGTAATGGTGCTGTGAGCTGCCTGGTTAGCTTGTCTTCTCCTTTGTGTTCCCTCTGTTCCTAATCACACTGTCACAGTACTTTTTCTGAGGAGTAGTGGAGCAACTTCCTTCTGTTAATTATGTCTTGAGAGATCAGCAGGGCAGTTGTTTCAGTCTTCTCCAGCCTTGTTATTTCACTAAGTGAGTTTTGGTTTGCTGTAGAGCATCCATCCCCCTGGCTGCCTTCAGCTCCATGTCTCTGGCAGGCTGATGAAATCGGTCAATACAGTTGATGATCTCTTGTGATTATTGTTGAACTGCGTATTAGAGGTCAGAGGGCTGTCACTGAATCACAGAATGGTTGAGGCTGGCAGGGACATCTGCAGATTGTCATGTCCAAACTTCTGGCAGGGTCACCTAAAGCAGGCTGCTCAGACCATGTTCAGATGAAGATTGGAGCACAAAGGTATGAGTGGAGAGAAAGGAATCCCTTTTCTTGTGTAGGTTATGCCGAGTGTGATGCTTCAGTATTTCAGTTGTATTTTTGCTGTCGTTATACAATTTCAAAGTTTTTTAACTCTGGTTTCCGACAGTTACGTAAGTGGTTTGTGTGACCACAGCAACTAAGTTACACATGGTTTCAAAACTGTTCCCCATTCATAACTGCTAACTGTTTTGGTTATTTGTTTGTTTTCCTGAAGTGTTTCCATTTTGGTGCCAAACTGAAGGACACTTCTATGAGTTATACTGAAGTGGAGGGAAATCCTACTCTTGTAGAAGTTTTCTGTGCCAGAAATGTAGTAGAGAGCACAGTGCCAAAGGTCGGACTGACAAGTGCACTTTTGCTAGGCCTATTCCCAGAAATTACTCAGTATGCTTTTAACTGATACAAGGATGAAGTCACCAGTTTGGTAAAAACTTCAGTCTATTCACTTGAGCGTGTGACTGTTGTAACAATGTCTTTCATAATAGCTTTTTTTTAATGTAGGTTTTAGTTTTTCTTACTCCTCTAGATGTACATTTAGCAGCTTTTAGCAGCATTTGCACTCTTTACTCCTCAGTGTGTTCACTGTGATCTCTTTGCAAAAAGAAAAGGATTCCTGGCTCTCTGGAGAAGATTTTAGCTTCACCAAGCTAGTACTGTTCTAACTGGGCTGGAACAAACGGAATTCTATGTGCAGAGATGTTTTGCCTCACACTTTTTGGCATCAAATGTCCTAAACTATTTGAGGTGTTTTTAATATGTGCTTACGGGCTTTTTCTCACAGTTATATTCAGGATAAGGTTATAGCAAGAGTTGTTATTAAAAAATCAGTATACTGGGGAAAAAGTAGGAAGTTTCTATTCATTAGTCAAGCATCTGGAGCTAAGCTGGCAGTTGTCACTATAGCTAGTCTAGGTGTGCTTAGTGTTTTTTATTTACTGTGGGAAACGAGATTGCTGGGATGTAGACAGCAAAGTTTATGCTTATACCCTCTTTGGCAGGTATGTGCTTCAGGTGTAGTTGTGCAAGGGGAAGTCCCCACTTCATATTGTCAGTAGGTCTAATACGACAAGGATTTGCACACTGAGCAATTTGGGCTGGGAGATCCATGTGGAGAAGTAATCTTGCTGTGCTTGGATCATCTGGCTTGGAGCAGGACTTGTGTCAGTGGGCCTGCCAGGCCGTGGTAGCAGCAGTTGGCAGATCTGGTTGTCTCTGACCTGGCCATGATTTATCACTCTGGCTGCAGAGGCTGCCACAGTTGTTATTTCTGTATAAGCAAATGTTTTGGCACATCAGGCTCTCAAACTGCCAGCTTAAGTATAACTTGGATGCTGTGTTACAAAGAGTGGTAGTGTTGGCCAAGTGAGATGCTGTCTGGATGCCGTGCTGTGCAATCCTTGGATATGTGATTCCCAGTAAGGATCACTGAAAATACTGTTCTACTGAAGCGGTTTTTTCATCCTGGAGGTGCAGGTGGGATGTAAGTTGTTCATCCTGATCATTTCAAACTGTCCTAACAGTGACCACGCAGTATGTGCATAGCATAAGAGGTCAAGTAATGACAGCATGTAAGCCTTTAACTGCAAATTGACAGGATGTTCTTGTTTATGAAAGCTGCTCAGCCTCTGGGAGTCTGTGGCTGCCTTGTAGATGAATCAACAGCGAGGGAGCACAAACACTACTTAAGCTGCCATCTGAGTATGAAAATGGGTCAGATAAAAACAGCAAGTCACAGTTCACTGAGTGAGGGCTTGGTCACTGAACACAGTCTTAGATGTTGCCTCTAATGTCTTCCTGTATCTGTGTCACTAAGGGAAAAACTACAAGTGAGGCCTAGAGTCACTCCTCAGATTGTTACACATGCTGGAAACCTTGCCTGTGGTTCCAAAAGCTTAGAGCAGTGATCCGAGAGACTGCTTTCAGTTAATGGAAAAGCTGTTTAGTTTGTATTTTGGGTTTTCTCATACTTCTTCACAGTTGCTCAAGGAAGACACATGAATAGTCTGGCTGCTTGGAGATGGTTGAGCTCTAAGTGTTTTTTCCTTGTGAATTTGCAGGAAAAGTGTCATCCTAGAAAAAACAAAGACAGGTATAGGGACTGATAAAGTTAAATTGCCTTATTTCAAAAATTAAAGTTGTGCTAAAAAGCCTTGGTATTTCACCATGTTTTCTTTAAAGTAGAATGGCTTTGGTTCATTGCTTTGCCTTTGTGACCACTTCTGTCCAAATGCTACTTACTTCTTGTATGTCTAAACCTGGATTGTAGTTTGTCTTATTTGTTCTAAAGCTGGGTAATTTTAAAAATCTGTTTTCACTATGACAAAAAATGATGGATCTTTTTATAGAGATAGAATACAGTGTTCAGGAGAGCTTCAGCATCCACTTGTGTAGGAATAGTGTTATCACAAAGGAAATTAAGATAATGGTCGCATTGATGTCAAAATCTGGTGCGTTGTGGTTTTGAGGGGGTTTCCCTTTAAAGTTTTTTGTTGGGTTTTGGTTTTTTTTGTCTTAAGACTTACGGGCTAGAATTTAGGAATTAAACTCCGACCAAACTCCCTAAACTAAGCTGAGACACTGAAGTCCAAAAAGCTTCAAACTCCATTTGTGTTACTATCTGGTGTAGATGCTGCAGTAGAGATAGAACAGTTCCCAAATACAGCAATGTGAGCCTGAATTGCAAGTGTGAGATTTGTGAGTTGTGGGGATTTTTTCTTAAAACAATTTCTGCTTCTGATTTCAGGGCCTTTCAGTTACCTTGATGATGTCCCATTTAAGATAGGAGACAAGTTCAAAACCCCAGCAAAGGTTGGACTGCCCATTGGTTTCTGTCTGTCTGATTCTTCTCAGCTTGTCAGAGAAGCCCAGGTAAGTGATATTTTGCCTTCCTGTTCTCTTTCTCCTCACCCCTGGTCCCAACCAGTGGTGCTGTACATTCCAAGTTGTCACAGTATGCACACACACAGTCTTGTATTTCTAGAAGATCTGTTGGGCTAATCGAAGGTAAAATATGATGGGTCATGCAAAAAGCTTCTCATTTTTACTGCCTTAAAAAGCCATTGGGCTTTTATTTTTAAGCATTTATTTTAGTCTGTTTGCTTCAAAGAAGCACAGTGGTTTTGTGTAGTAGTTAGTTCTAAATGTTACCTTGATGAAATTTGAATATAATTTTTAAGGAGAAAAATCCTAAGAACTGATACACCCAGGCAATGGCATATTTTTCAGTTCTTGTTTTCTGTGTAGTTCTTATGTGTTCTTCTGTGTAGTTCTGAGTGAGAATTCTTTCTAAGCTGTGGGGCAAACAGGTTACAGCGTGGTATCATCCAGGTACATGCATGGCTTCCCTATCTTGAGGAGCATGTTCCTGGTAAGATAAACTGTTAGTAGCATAAAATCAATTGCTTTAGCATAACTGTTGGAAATCTAATTGCCAAATGCAGGTTATGATGCAGGGAGTCTAATTGAATTACGTTTTCTCATTTGGATCCATGATTTTCCTTGACCAGTCTCAATTGATAATTGTTTTTACTTTGTGACAGATTGCTGTAGGTAGTTCTGCTTTTTTTTCTTGCTGTTTTTGTTTTCTCCCTGCTATACATTTTACAGTGTTATCCTACTTCATGGCTTTTCACTCATCACCATTAAACGATTACCTGATTTTCCTAGGACCCATATTTCCACTCAGTTAAGCTGGTGTGGGACAGCCAAAGAAGATGTCCTGTTGCTGTCTTGATTGTGCTGTGTCTCCATTTTACTGCCAAGCTGGGGCTCAGCCAGCATAGTGTGCCTGTTCAGACTGCAAGACCCTGCACAGTGTGGACTGTGCATCTCACAGTGGAATTTCACTCTTTTTACAGCTGTAGTGAGTGCTGTTAAGAAGGAAGACATGCAGGAAATATAGTTTCCTACCCATTTTTTTAGTATGAAAAAATATGTGGATATTTAAAGATAGAGTTAGACACCTCAGAATTTTGCCCTTTACAGCTAAGCCACTCTGTGTTCAGTACACTGGTAGTGAGTAGATGTCTCCCTGTGCTGATCTGGCCTTAAAGGACCTGATGTTAAATGGGAAAAGCTTTTGAGGTCCTGTCACATCAGTAACTACAGTAAAATCTAGTGCTGCCTATACAAGTTGTCATTGGTGTAGCCACTGTATTCCCTTTGGCTGGTGAGGCACTGCACTGGAGTGGGAATGAAAATACTGCCTTAAACCAAGGGAGTAACACTATCTCAAGTCCCTTAGGAATCTTTTAGAGGAAACTGAGTCATACTGTACTGGCCTTTGAATGCACAATTACTCTGCTGAGTGACTTGTCGAACTTGTGGACTGGGGATAGCTTGGTGGTGCCACATCAGAGTGTGATTATTCATCTAATAACTCATTAGACATCCCCTTGCTGCTTCCCTTGTCGTGGGGGAAGAAGGTGGGAGGGCTGTGAAACTGATCTTGGGATGATGAGCAGTTCTAAAACAAAGCCAAATGTAGGAAGGAGGCAAAATACAGTACTCTAATTCAGGTTGCAGCCAGATTTTGCTGTTAGTGGCAAAATTAAGTACTTTTGGTGTCTGCCAGCTTTGTCAATCTGCAGGTTGTGAAAAAAATATTGCTGTTCCAGGTAATTAATGTAGCTCTTACTCTCTTTGTGTTAATTTATGTTGGTGTTAGAAGTAGCAGGTATGATTCTTATAACTTACGGTTTGGTTTGTTGTTTGTTTTTTTTTTTACTTCGCCTTTTCTGTTTTCCCCTCCACCCCTATCCAGTATGACTTCTCACTGGAAAAGAAAACGATTGAGTGGGCTGAAGACATCAAAAAAATTCAGGCTGCCCAGAGAGAAGCTGAACGCAAGGCAGAAGAAGCTCTAGCAAACTCAAAAGCAGCTCCAGAGGACAGCACCAGAATGGGGTTCTCAGAGGGACCTTGTCCTGAAGCCATGCCTCCTCCTATTAACCCCATCCTCGCTAGCCTGCAGCACAATAACATTCTGACTCCTACCCCAGCCAACACCAGCTCTGTGAAGCAAAAGGTCCTCAGTCCACCTCGACCAAAGGCAGATTTCAACCCAGCTGATTTTGAATGTGAAGAAGACCCATTTGACAAACTGGAATTAAAAACTATTGATGATAAGGAGGAATTAAAAAATATCCTTGAAATTCACGTTGGTACTACTGGGCCAATTGTTGCCCAGCTGTTAGATAATACTTTGCCTAAAGGAGGATCTGAGTCTGTGTTGCAAGATGAGGAAGTTCTGGCATCCATAGAAAGGGCCACGTTGGACTTCAAACCCCTTCACAAACCCAATGGCTTTATCACTTTACCACAGTTGGGAAACTGTGAAAAGATGTCCTTGTCTTCCAAAGTGTCCCTTTCCCCCATCACTTCAGTGAGCAATATCAAATCCCTGTCATTCCCTAAGCTTGACTCCGATGAGGGTGATCAGAAATCATCAAGGCTCACAAGCACTTTCCACAGCACTACCTGTCTCCGCAACGGCACTTTGCTTAGCTCTTTGCAGACCTGTACTCAGAGTAAAGCCAGCGAACTGAATGGACACCATGTGCTTGGTCTTTCCGCTCTAAATGAGGACAGTGGCAGGGAGACATTATCCTCTTCATCCAGGCTGTCTTCTCTGGCTGTTTCGACTGTTTGTACAGAAGAAGAATCATCTCAAAACACATCGACTACGGTAAACATGGAGTGGAACTGGGGTTGCTGGTGAGAGGTGGAGGTGCAGAGGCAACTCTTGCCTCTAAATTGCCCCTTTGCTTTGGTTATAATTTAATTTACTAGGAGTGAATTGTACAGCCTTTTAATTTAAGTGGCATACTGATGAATCCAGCAGGTCTCTCTGGTGATAGTTCTCATCCTCAGATTATTACCCTGCATTTTCCCCCAAATTTGACATTTTTAGACCAATTCTAGTGATCTTTCAGCTTTTCGATTCTTATTTGTTGCTGATAGTTGCACACCTTTGAGCTAAGCATATAAGGCATCTTCTGTGTACAGTCCTGCATTTTGTCCTACCCAGATGAGATATATCAGATTCTGAAGTGCTGTTAGGCTTTGAATCAAATCTCTTCTGGTTTTCTTCCTTGGTTTGCTTGTTTATTTGCCGGAAATAATGGGAGATGCAGGCTTCTCAAGGAAAAGAAGTAATAATAGGTTAAAATACACTGATGTGCTGTGTCATTCAGGGAAGAAAGAAGTGCTTGTGGTTGACCTGCAGTGAAGTACGTTTGTTTTGTTTTTTTTTTTTTTTAAGTTTCAATTTCTTCCTGAGATCCTTTAACAACCTAAACGTTAATGGGAAAAATAATTATAGTGATGTGAAATCTCATATTCAGCCTTTCTTGTGAAGGAGAATGGAATCAGTGCTTAGTGGAAACTAAAACCAGCCTTGAACATCATCTTATATTTTTAATGTTACAGTTGGTCACCATACAGTTCTGAGATGGGAGATTGACTCTTCATTTCCTCAGTCTTGTTGCAAGTTCTAAAATTACTTTTAGGACAGTAACGTCACATCTGGTGTTGGTTTTGTCTCTTTGTGAATAAGAACAGAGATTAGAGTAAGCTTGTGAGGTTTTTTTTACAAAGAACCGCAGATCTGGATACCAGTACTCATGAACTGTAGTGAAAGCTGTGCAGTCAGATCCTCCAGCTTGTTCTAAAATAATCTGGGGTTTTTTTCTCTGTCCGATATAAGCAGTGTTTCAGTGATTCTGTGGCTTTAGTGGCATACTGAAGGTTTTTGTGTGACACCATGTGCTCTGAAACAAGTGATGCTGCTTCTCCCTCCCCTTTTGTCCTCACAGCTCTTTTCAGGGTTAGGTAAATGCACTTGTAATTGTGAGGTATAGTGTATCTGACAGAGCACAGCAGAACAGCTGTTTGTTGATGACTGGAACAAATTAAATACTTTTAACTTTGGCAGTGTGCTGAGCACCTGCTCACTGCTGCAGGTCACAGGTGTGAGAGGGGCCTATATGACCTCAGTTAGGGACCACATAGCATCTCTGGGGAGGAAAGATCCCTTATGACTAGATAGATTGGTATTAAGATACCTAAATTTACACTCAAACTATTCAAATCTCTCTGCTGAATTAAATTTTTTAAAGACCAAGAAGAAAAGTGTATTCTTGACAATGCTCTAAGGGAAGACGCAAACTGGAAAAAAGTGTAGACTTACTAGGAGAAGTAATAAAATTAATTAATTAATTTAAGACTATTTATGTTTTGGAAGTAATGAATCAAGAAATAATTAAGATGACAGAACTTAGTTCTTTATGTTTAAAATACAAGACTTCAGATTATACTTGTTTTGTTTCCACAGTGTAGTTCCACTGGAAAATGATGGCTGATATGCAAGAAATTTAAGTAAATGCAACAAAAGAATTTAAGTAAATGTAACAAAAATCCTCAGAGTATGAAAACAGTAGAAAGAAGTCATCTCTGTGGCTGGCAGCAGAAGGCTCATATCTCAATATATTCCGTAGTGGTTTTTTTCTTTTCTTTTTTCTCACAAGATTAGAAATTGTGACTTTGAATTTGCAGTTGCCATGGGAGTTTTTGCTTTACCACTGAATTGGATCTAGAAATCTTTGGATGGAAATAAGTCTGTGGTTTCTCTGAGGGTGCGTAAGTTCTGTGGTGGTCCCCTCTCCTCACTTTTGTTTTTTCTTGAATCTCAGTATGTTGAGTTTTGCAGCTTTAGCGGAGGTAGAAATGACTAATGAAGACAGCAGGCTGAAATTAAACTTAAGTATATTGAGTAGGAGCAGTTGACTTTCCCAGACTGTTAAATTTCTGGTGTCAGAAACAGTTTTGGTTTTTCTGGCTGCAGTGTTGATAACAAAGCATTGTCCTTCAGTTTGATAACCCACTAGCTGATTTCAGGGCTATTTTCCCTATTTCAATGTATCTCATATTCCAGTGATTTTTGTCCTTGAAAAAGTGTCTGGAGAAAGGATATGTGTAAGGAACATACCGTGAGAAGAGATTCTTTGATACCCTGGTGCATCAGAACAAATATGATGCTGGTTTTCTAGAAGATAAATTCTTAGCCTGGAAGATGTTTAGGAATGCAGAACAAAATATCCTTGGTGGTGGTTTGGGATCTTTTTGTAAATAAATGGAATTTGTCAAAATCGTAATAGATCTTTTCAGAATTGGTTTTCTATAGAGGGTTTTTTGTTGTTCAGTTTGAGAACTACGAATGCTGTTCTGAAGGATGTGTACAGGCTTTCAAGCAATCTGTGATGGCATAATAATATTAAGAAATGCTAAAAACTGTGGTTCTTGGTCCACAGTCATTTCTTACAGTCTGTTCTAACTGTTTAAAATGCAGGAGTTCTAAATGTATTGAACTGAAACGTGCAGCTGTGGTGGGGCTGAGGCCTGACTGCACTGCTGTTAACTTGGGCGAGGTTGTACAAAGTGGTGGGGTGGTTCTGCAGAAGCAGAGCAGGTGCACAGCAGGGGACATGACCCAGCCTTGCTGGTGTGCTGGGAGTGGGATGAGTGCTGGGTAGAAAATTCACGTGCTCTTTGGAGCCAGGATGGCCCATGTTCCTGTGTGGAGTTCTGAGGACAGAGCACTGAATGGAGTTCAGTGCTTCGGGAATAGGAAGGTGGTGTACTTTCTCTTACCCCTTCACATAGTCAGAAAGTCCAGAGAAGTCTTTAGGCAATGACTTCAAAATTATCACTGCTATTCAGGCAACGCAGACTTGGTCAGGAAGTGAACTGGGGATATGTGAACATGCAGCTGTTAAAGTGACAGAATAAATTTATAATCTTATAAATATTGTGGGGGTAAACATATCCTTCTTGGAGTGTGATCCATATGTAGGTGCTGAGAGGTGGGATGATCCTGATGATGTATAGCTGCAGGCAGTGGGTAATGTCAGCATCTCATGTGGAAGCCTGATCGGACCCTAAAATCTCCCATCCTGTGGTAGAATCTTCTATAAAACCCTTCTCCCCCAGCTGTCGCAAATTCTGGTGACTGGTGCATGATGTTTATGCTTGATTTGTGTGTTGTCCAGCAGGTACACCCAGACTACCAGGAAACAGAAATCCCTGTGGTAAGTTTCCAAATACACCTGTGTGCTTGCTTGCATTGAATCATGTTTATGGTAATCTTGATAAGTGGTGTACCTTTGAGTACAGAAAACCATAGGTGATTAGTAAACCTGAGGTGAAGGAAGCAGTCTGTGCTTCCTTTGAGGTGCAGAGTTTGGCTGTATCCCAGCCTTCACTGTTGCAGGGCTTAGGTGTTCAAAGGCTTTGTCATACCAGTTAGGAGAGGGTTCATTTTGGAGAATCTGGATTGTTGATTGTTGCTTTAAGGGTTAAAAGAATAGGGTGGGAATCAGGCTACTTGGTTTCATCCTCACAGTGTGTAACTTCCCAAGGGCACTCTAGAAAACCTTTTGGATTAATTGCATGGGGTATCATGGTTCTGGCACTAGGCAGAAACAGGATGTGGGGATGCAGGAGATGACCATCACCTCAGCTTCTGGGTTTTCCCCCTTAGGTAACACACCAAAACTTCGCAGTGTCTAAAGTGCCCAGTAACAGCAGCTGCACAAAGCGGCCGGGTGGTCTCACGGCCGAGCTGCAGCAGGGCCTCTCCCCCAGCGAGAGGCACTGTGTGGAGACCGTGGTCAACATGGGCTACTCGCCTGAGAACGTCCTGAAAGCCATGAAGAAGAAAGGACAGAACATAGATCAGGTAAGAGCTCATGCATTGCAAAGAAATGCTTGATTGCATGCTGGTTCTGCTGGGAAGCCATCTTGGGTTTGCAAAATGGGTGGGGAAATACTGTGTCTCTAATAGGGGGTTGCAACCTAAATCTTGTGCTTTATTTCTGGTGAGAGACTGCTAGAGTCAGCCACACCTGCAGGTGCTGGGTTGGAGCCATGCTGAGTTTGGGATGGGCCCTTTGCTCTATGTGAAACTGGAGGGAGAGATTCTGAGTCTCCCCAGGAGCCACAAACACATCCAAAGGAAGATTAGCATGGCTCTGTGCCATGCTTAGAGCCATGTGACAGAAATCCAGCCAACTTCCCTTGTACTGAGCGTGAGGGTTTACAATGCTGACATCTCTCATTGTAGAGAGACTGCTCCTGCAAGGCCCCACTGACCGACTTGTGTGTGCCCTGTGCTGCCCCTTCCTGCTCAAGTGCTGCCTCCCACGCCTGCTCAAACCAGGTCACTGGGCACAAAGTGCTGCTGGGCAAAGCGTGGCTCTGCTTCAAACAAACACTTCAGTGTGGGAGAATGTGGCCCAACTTCCCGTGCTGGCCCTCAGCAGGCTGTGTGCACAGAGCATGTCCCAGGGACTCCTGTCTGTGGGACTGATCTGCTGGCCCTCTCCCTACACACGGAGAATGGCTTAAGCTGTGCATTGGCGTGAACTGTGGTATGAAGTGGAAAAAAAGGTCCCTTAAGAGGGCAGTTTTAAATCTTGCTCTACTTGCAAGCTCTGTTCTTTCACATACCTGACTTACCTGACCCTTCCCCTTAAAGCTGAGGATGGATAAGAAATTTGGCAGCAGTTTGTGTGTGTGAGCTGGGATTTGCAGCTCACTTGCTAGTATGCTGAGTTGATCTTCAAAGGCTGACTGCTCTCAGATTGCATCAGCTCTTGTGGCTGTCTGAGAGGAAGCTGAAAGCAGACATGTCCTGACTGGTGGACCTACAGTTTCATTTTTAGAACTCGTAGTATAAAAAGCACAATGCAACTTTTGCTTTGCCGTCAGAGGGCTAAAGATACACTTCCAAGGCTGCTTTGACTAGAACGAAGGGGATGGTCAGAGAGCACAGCAGGACAGAAGGGTTTGTCTGCTTTTTCTGCACAAGCTCTTGTATAACGAGTGTCTCAACTCTTCTAGGAAGGACTGTATCTCTGTCCCTGGTGAAGCCCTGGGCAGAATCATGCTCAGCCTCCCGCATGTACCAAGGTGACATTTAAATGCCTGCTGCAAGTGCCTCTCTGCAAACAGTTTTTCTTCATTCCCCACAGGTTTTGGATTACCTGTTTGCACATGGACAGCTTTGTGAGAAGGGCTTTGATCCACTTCTTGTTGAAGCAGCTTTGGAAATGCACCAGTGTTCAGAGGAGAAGGTGAGGGTTCTATGTGTGCAGGAGTAGAAAAATGTGCTATGACAGGGAATTCCAGCAGCAGTTACTCTGGCTGATGTAATTCTGGCTTTCTTGGTAATGCTGCCTTGTTTCCAAAACTGATTGCCAAAAGACATCTTTGTGTTGATAAAACTAAAAATTGTTAGAGCATTAGAATTTGTCTGTGCCGTTCTGTTAGTCTAATTTGCATCCCTTTTTATGGGGACAGGATTTTTTTAAAGACCCTGATTATTGTGGTCATACTGTTGTAAATGCCCAGAGTTTTCTTGTGGGTGAGGTGCTTACCTTCAGCAGCAGCCAGTTCTTTCAGACCTTGCCAGCCTGCCCTGACCATGAATTTTCTCCCTTGTACAAGTGCATCTATCTGCCTGGCTGCTCAGCAAATTGGGTTAGGGGCTTGCTCTGGAAAAAGACAGAAAACGCATGTTTTGGCGTCTGCTTCATTGGCTGCTTTACCGAAGCACCAAAGGTACAGCAGGAGTGGGTAGCAAGGGCAGAGGACAGGAAGATCTTTTAAAGTCTGCCAGCTTATCGTGTGACAGATTATTACGTGAAGTCTTTAGAGGTGCAACCCAATGCCCTCAAATATGGATATGCCTTCCTGTCTTTCTTGGACAAGTGATAATCTTGTAAACAGAGCAATAGGACTATGAGGATGGAAAGTAACTGAGATTGAGAAACCCATTTGCTATTAGCTCAGCCCCACAATTGGAAATGGCTCCTGTCCTGCTTGCCCATTTCAACCTGCTTGTTTGGGATTTTTCCCTCCCCTGGAGTAGAGCAGATCAACTGTAAATGCCAGTGGGTTCATAAGAGCGATCAGCTGACTCACTTCTTGCCATTTTATATTTCAAAGCTCAGGGAGGATTCACAGTTTATATTGGAAGTATCATATGTACACAGTGGGGTTTGTGCTAATGCCCCAAGTTTGCCCTAGATCTGAGAAGCAAATTGATAGCAAGGGCTACTGCACTGTTCCCAAAGTCCAAGTGACTTCAAAAATCTCAGGTGCAGCAGGAGCTGCTAGATGGGGCAGCTGGGTGCCACTAATGAGCATTTTTGGGATCCCACATTGGGCCAGACTGATAAATATCCTTCTGTGAGAGACACACCTCTGCAGACTGAGCTTTGGTGTGCTGGTTGAAGAGGGTTTTGGAAGTGAAGGATGGCAAACAGAGGGGACTGAAGGTCCCTGTGGCTGTTGTGCCCAGAGCTTTGGTGGCTCTGGTGTGAGCAGACTTTCTGCCAGCAGAGCTGGAATGGGCTGTGCTTGAGGAGGAGGAATCCACAATCATGGCATGCCCAGCTGCTGAAGGCAGGCTCTGTGCTAAACCTCTACCAAGCATTGATCCATCTGCTTTTCTCTTGCAAATAATAGGCTGTCTGTCTTTCAGATCACAGAACTTCTCCAGTTAATGAGTCAATTTAAAGAAATGGGCTTTGAACTAAAAGACATTAAGGAGGTCTTATTATTACACAACAACGACCAACACAATGCTTTGGAAGATCTAATGGCCCGTGCAGGAGCCAGCTGAAGACACATTCCTGGATTCTTGGCGTGCATTGGAGCAGGACCAGCCCCACCACCTTCGTATCCAGTGTGACTTGCTCTCAGTGGGAAGGAGTCCAGCTTTTTGCATAAAAGGGAGAATGACTGAGCAAGCCTGCCTGCGTGCATCACTCCAGCATTTCTCTTTCCACTGAGGGCCAGCTTTCATTCTTAAATTAAATTTTAAAGTGTCCTTTCCTAAGTTTCCTTTTTCCAGCTTGGCCACGGAAAGTTGAGACTGCCCAGCCTCGACTGGAATTGTACATAGGTAGAGTTGGAGTGGTTCCCCCTCATTGTTGCACTGGAGTTGGACAGAAGAATATTAAGTTGGTTCTGAAACTAGGATGCTTTGGTTCTTTGAAGCTGCTTTCATGGTGTCTTGTCTGCTTGTACTGAATTACTTGACTGTGTCACAGTCCGGATTACCTGGTTAAATTTGACCTTTAGTGCAATGGAGTTTTATTTTTTGGTTGAAAGTTAGTCTGTAACTTAGTAAAACACTGGTTCAGAAACTGTCACTATGCATAAAGAGAGAACCTTGTTTTGTCCTCTTGGTTTTTTTTTTTACCCATGCATCCAACACTTCTGCCAGACACGAGTGTCCAGTGCTGAGTGGTAAGTTCTCTTGAAGCAGATAAGCTGTGAACTCAACCTGGACCTGCAATTGTTTTGGTTCTTGAACCTGAAGGCAGAGAGCTGGGGCTCAGTATTTTCAATCCCCTGGGCTTGTAGGATATTTAAGACAATGCCCTGCTAGAAAGTCAGTTATCTTTTTGTTCTAAATAATACACAGTGTGATGCAGGAGGTTTCTTTCAAGCACTTTCTTTAAAACAAATATACTCACTGCATTAGTTCCATTTTTCACACTGCTATAGAATTACATAATAATAACATCTAGTACTACAAATCAGGTTGGGGTTGTTTTTGATAGTTCAAAGTATTACATTGTACATTGATCAAGTTCTGAATACATGAAATATCAGCAATCTTGAGGAATCTCTAATTTGCTAAATATTTTGATTCTGCAGAAGAACAACTAATAAAACCCTGAAATGTAACTCCCAGTGTCATGGTTCCCATCTCTCATGCTCTTGGCTGTATAGCAGAGGAGGAACTTGCTGGATCCTGCCCACCCAGGTGCTGCCAGCTCCTATGGGCACGTGTGAACACTGTTGGGCAGAACAATCAGAGGTCCCTGGGCTGCAGCTGCAGTGGTGGAAGTTGCTGTGCTTCTCTGTGGCTTATTTTTGTTTTATGTAAAAATCCCAGCTTAGGGATCCAGACTCACATTAGAGCCTGGAGCTGGAGCATTGGACTGCTAGAGGGAAAAATGTCTCAGCTCGTTGCATCAACCTATGTTTTTCAGTAGGAGGTTTCAGCTCATCAGGACTCCAAAGGAGATGGCATTTGTCTCCATTATGTTGTTAACTTTCTATGACCAAAACATTTAATTTGGGCCCAGTGTGCACTCCTGGAATTCTCAGTGGGGTGCCCAACTGTGTGAATTGCACACATTTATTCAAAATGATGCAGGAGAGGGATCTGCTGGCAAGTGTCCAGGAGATGTGGAGAGGGATGATGAGGATGAGCAGGGCAGGTTGCCTTGCACATGTCCCATAGTGTTGACCTTCACCATTTTCTAGTGGTGGAACTGAAATGAAGCTTGTCTAAAAAGGACATTCAGCAGCTGTGAGTGCAGGTAATGGCCAGCTTTTCTTCTTTCCCAGGTGAGAAATGCAACAGTGAAGTGAGGAAATGGGGTTTCTGATTAATTGGAAAACCTTGAAAACAAAATTCCAACTGCTTTACTGTCACTGCTGAGAGGATTCAGTTGTGCTGCTTGTTCTGGTTTTCTCATAATTGCTACCCCAGTGAGTTCCTGTCTGGTACCACACAGTCCTGAAGGGGCAAGAAGTCTTTGCCACAAAGAAACAACTATTTAGACCAAACCTCTGAATAAAATAATCTCTGATTGTATTAGTGTGTGTTGTTTTTTCACCCTTCCCCTCCAAGGTCTGTCTCTTAACCCCATAGAATAACCACTCTGCTTTTGGAGCTCTTGTGGAGGTGAGAGCAGAGTGGTGAAATGGGAAGTAGCAAGGTCTTACTTCAGAGAGCTGTGCCCACCCGGGTCTACCCTGGTGACACTGCTCCTGCTTTGGCAGTGACATTTCTGGATTAAAATCATTGGGTGGCTGAAGGCATGAAGTGTATTCCTGTGTTGGCATTTCAGAGAAAAAAAATACCAGAGTGAGGGGATTAAGGGGGTGGCTTGGAGAAGAGGAATTGCTGAATGAATGTGTAACAAGAGATCCAATGTGACCAGAGTTCAATGTGCAGCACTTGTTAATCTGGTACTGTTCTGTCCAGGCACAGTTCATTGTGGGTGTGGGGAGGTCCTGCTGGCTGGAGCAAGGCTGGGCTCCGCCTTGCTGCTGGCTGGTGAGATTGGCTGCACCCCTGGTCACACTTGCCACCTTGGAGCTTTTCCTGAGGCTGTCAGGTCACACTGATTTATGTCCCTGCTCTGCCTTTGTCACAGGTTCTGTCTGAGATCTATGTGCCTGGGTGGGAAGGCCGGTGAGAAGTGTAGAGGCAGAGCCTAAACTGGTGGTTTAGCTTTCAACAGGAGCATCTTCGAGCTGCCTCCTGCTGGTTCTGGGCTGCAGAGCCGTCCTTCGCTCCTGTGGCAGCTGAGGACTCCTGATCCTGCAGTCGAGCAGTGGAAGCTGCAGCTGCCCCAGTGCCCCAGGGCTTTTTTATTGCCCGGCTTTGTGGCTTCTGCCCCAAAAGATCTGCTGGAACACAGAACCTGTGTCAACAGCTTTCTGTGGCTGCTCTCTAGGCCAGGAAGGGTCATTCTGGCTGTGAGTCAGGGCTTCTGAAACTCCACACCAACAAGCCCTGTGAGAAGGAGAGCTCGTACAGATTTCCAGCCTGACTTAATCTTTTGCAGTCAATCAAATGGGCATTTTGATCATGTTTTCCCAAAATGATTTTTACCAGAGTTCTGTAGCAAATTGAATTTTATTTTAAATTCCATCAACTGTTGAAATTAAGTATTAAGCCTCTGCTAATAAGCATTAATAGTCATTGTTGCATCTGAATACAAAAGTGAATCCATTTTAGTTCTGTGTTTATTTGATTGTACATGGCCAAGCTCTCTCAATCTCTTAGATTGCTTTTATGACACTTTAACACCTGTTTGTCAAGTTGAAGGAAAAACCTTTTGTAGCAGTAGTCAGAAATATCAAACAGTAGGAAGGGGATGACACTTTAAATGTTCATTTAGCACATTTTCACACAAGAATTAAAGCAGCAACTAGGTAATAACCCTCAAAGAGGAGAGAAAAATGTTACCATTTCTAATAGCTTGATAGTTTTGTTGCATAGGAGGAACCCATTGTTGGTATCTTTAGGGTGAGCAGCACTTCAAGTACGTCTATTTCATTGCCATGGATGGGCTGATTTTCACAGCCAGATCCTTTATTTCTTTATTTTGGTCAAGTCTCACCTTCAGTCGAGAAAATAAAATTTGGAGAACAGACAAAATATATTTAAGAAGGTGTAGTCATGTGGATTGGCTGGATAATCCCTTTACAAAAAAGATAGTATCAGATCTCCCTCGGAAAATTGTGTGTGGTTATTTTGATTATTTGTTGTTTCTCAGTGGACACTGAGAAACTCCTGGCTGTTCCTCAAGGGAGCAAATAGTTCCTGTTCTGGGAATTGGTGCTGGGGCTCAGATCTGCCAGAGAGACTTTTTTTTTTCACAGTAGATCAGATGGGCTTCACAGGTGGCTCCAATCTGGCAGCTGACTTAACTGTCTGCTTGCAGAAGTTTTTGGTCACTCATCTGTCTTATCACAACTGTGCCTGCAGATACCGAGGTTAGGATATGGTGCTGTTGGGTTGTGCAAATGATTCTTGTGTGTTGCTTAGGAATGTCCAGCTTCTGTAAGACACTTGAAAAGCCTATGAACATACTTCGCTCACCTGCTTTTTAAAAACTTGAAAGAGCGATCAACCAATGCTCATCTCCCAAATGTCAGAGTATGTGGAGGGAGAATTTTCCTCCTTTGCACTGTTTCTAACTGGACGTCATATTTTTCTGTGACCTGTGCACACATCCTACAGTCTGATCTTTTCCTTGGTTCCAAATAGACTTGCCAAACTCCTCATCTGCTCCCTGACAGCAGTGTTTGCTGCATGCTTCTGAGAACGTGCTGGGGAAACTTAAGTGCCCACATCTAATTTATGGTATCAGGAAGACTACCCAGCTGCCTCATCTTCCCCTCACCTTACTCATAGGAAAGCTCTCCCTGGCCCCAGGAAGTGGAGGGAATTGCTGGTTTTAAACACTTGCTCCTCCCTGTGTGGTTTTAGCAGAGTGCTGATGTCCCACTGCTTTACAGCTCTCTGGTGGCTGTCAGGCAGCACTGCTCTGTGCTATGCAGAAATCCCAACAGTCTTGCTCCTGGGTGCCTCATCTCTCTGGGTGAGTGAGTGAGGGAGGCTTCTGACCCAGGTTTACGTTTGATTTGCTGCTGGCCTGTGACCAGGACACACAAACCGTTCTGAGAGCCATAACCTCAAACCCCAGAGAAACTCTGCTCTCTGCTCCACAGAGAAATCCAGTCTCAGCTACAATATGGAGACTAACCAGTGCTAAAAACAACCCAACAGTCAGGGCAGGGATATGAGATTTGCTTCTGTTCCCCAGGCCTACACTGGGTGACATTCCTGGGAGTGTTTGCACCAAATATGCATCCCAGAGTGTCACTGCAATTACTGTCCTGCTGCTCAGTCCAACCTGGGCTCCGTAGGGACGCTGTGCAGGCAAGGCAGCAAAACCCACAGCTGGTCAGACAGCAGTGTTCCATTCCCCTTGGCATTTCTGGCTACTGAGCAGGCTTTGAATGAGCTACCACAGGCATTACTGAGGAGACACAGAGATGGATGAATGTGCTGCGACAGCCCTAATTTTGGAGTGGGAGCGCTCACACAGCGCGTTGTCAGCAAGCATGTCTCAAGGTCACTTGTGCCTTCAAAGCAAGTGGACTGGCTTTGTGGTTCAGATGAGATGCATACAGCACTACGGCTTCTGCAGGGCTCCAGCTGATGGCTCCATAGCTCTTGATTCAAATACCAGTTTCACATAACAGTGCTGTCAGCAGCTTCTGGAAGCCCAGTGGCTCCAAGCAGATCCCCTTTTTGTGTGAGAAATCTGTTCAGCTCTGCTCAGTGCAGGCATTAGACGTATGCAGCAGGTACAGCTGCTGGCGTCTTCCTCTGGGTAGCAGCATGAAACCCATGTGCTTATTAATGTGCCAGATGGAATCTTTGGTATGAAGTCCCTGCTAAAACAGTCCTTGTCCATAACTTAAAGCCACCCCTTTCAGGAGCTCTGGAGAGTTCATCCCAAGAAGTAATTCAACAATAGGCTTCCTCCTGAAACTGACAGCACTTCTAACCCTGCCTTGACTTCTGAATACTTAAGGTCCAGTCATGTTACTGTAACAACCTCTGGCTCCTCTCTCTTTCCTGGCTTCTGTTTGCAAAGTACAGCAGCTTTTCTGGGTAGCTTTTGAGCATTTCTGTTCAGACCTGTTTCTGGCTTCAAAGCTGTTTCCCTTACTTGGCAACACAGATTTGCCTTTAACATGTGAGAAGCTGCTATGATACATGAACATGACTTGTATGCTACTTGGTGAGATAGATATTTAAAGGCTGCTGAATTGTTAATGTTCAGAATGTAGCTTACTGTTATTAATGAAATACAAAGCTTATGGTGCTAATTAGTCATCTCTCATTTACTCAGAATTCTCTCCATCCTTGTATAGAACACACACTAATCACAAACATCAAACCAAAAGCTATCCCCTACCACCCACACTCTGCAGCACCAAGTGCAGCACAGGCTGGGGTTTCCTGTAGCTGCTCCAGTGCATGTGGAAGCAAAGAAGGTCTAAACAGGTGGAGGTGTTTGCAGTGATGTGTCAGTGCCAGGGGAAGCTAAACAGAGCTGAAGCTGGGCTCGCATCGCCTGGACACACTTTGACTTCAGTACCAAGATTTCATCCAGCATGGTCATGAAATTCTGAAAATCCTGGTGAGGAAGGCACAAGGAAACAGTAGGGAACAGTATCAGCAGGTTGGAGAAAATCAGCATATTTTTTACACTGCAGCAGAACGTAAAAACATTCTGCAGACTAGTAGATTAAATCAGCATTTCCTTATTAAAGTCACAGCCCTCACAGACAAAGGTCAGTGCCTCTAAACATCAAGGTTCACTGATTCTGGTAGTTTTATCTATTGGTGAAATTACAACTCATATGGTGACCTAAAATGTATCAAATAGCTGTTGTTGCTCTTCTACTCTGGTTAGATTTTCAAAGGTTTTGTACTGGGACTGGTCACTCAGTTTTACCATGTACTGAACTCTGTTCCTGACACTGCTCATGCTGGATTTATCAATTATGAAAATAAATGGTGAGTTAGGCCACAATGGATCAGGTATAATATCCCAATCTTGACAGATGCAAGGGATTTATTTCCCATCAGGTCATGGGGCCATGGCTGCAGGTCTGCCATGAGCAATACACTGTCTGTATCCAGCCTCAGCCCAGGGAACTCTACCTTCCATAATCACATGGATAAAAGGCAGTATGGAACTGTGATTAAAACTGAAATGGAGTTTTAATCCTTTTAAAAGTAGGGCTTGTATTAATAAGGGAGCACTTGGATGTGCTCCGCTCTCCAGCTGAGAGTAGTTTGGTGCCTTTGTTCACAGGTCTGTGCCTGAGAAGCTGGGAGGTGTCAGCATCCCCAGGGCTGGGAAATTCAGCTGCTGGGCATGAAAATCAATCACACAAAAGCTTATTTGGCAGTACTCCAGCTGTATCTCCTGCACTGAATCTCTGTCCTGCAGGGAAATCAGGACAGTGATGAAGACTAGCCTAGCTGCTGTGGCATATTTTTCTTAAGCACTTTAAATATTGGGGTTTTTTTAAAGTGTGTGGCTGGTCTTGGCAGGAGTTTCTCCTGCAGCCGAAGTTGCATGGCTGGGGAAGTTGAAACCATCTGAAAATGGAAGGAGAGAGGCTGTGCATGAAGCCCAAGCATATTTCATTACCCAAAAAAGGTCATGCTGTGAAATAAAACTACAGGGTATGTTATTCACACACTGCTGGTAGGCCTGGCAAGCTTGTCAGAATTCTGCTAGCCAGAAAATAACTGCTTGCTGCAAGGGGCAAATAAATGGCGGGGCAGAGAGCTGGTGTCCAGTGACCAACAGACTTATGAAGAACAATCTCAGAAGATGTAAAAAAAAAATTAAGAAGATGAAAGATAGCTTTGTTTCACTGCATTGTCTGCCACAAAAATAATACAATTTATGTCTCCTTTGCTGCTTTGTGAACTGTATGTTATGTGTAAAACAGCATATGCAGCTTGAAATCACAGTGAATGAGCCACATGGTGGACCAACTCCAAAGTCCCTGAGGGAAGAGTTCCTGTACTTCAGATCTGAACTGTGATAGGAATTGAAATGATTTGATAATGCTATGCAGCAATGGAGCTTGGCTTTACTGAGAAGATGAGAGAACTGGGAAGACAGGAGTTCTCACTGGAAAATGTTCATAGTCTGTATTTACACATAAGTGTGACATGCATCTGTTGGGATGCAGGAGAAACAGAACTGGGATTGCCTAGCTAGCAGTGGGGCCATGCAGGTGCCAGATTTTAGGTCTAGGGTACACTTCTGTCATCTGAGGCAAAGGTAATCCAAGAAACATGTGCGTAACCAAAGCCAAGAGCGTGTGAGGAAGAAGCCACAGTGGTCAAAACACTGGAGTAAGCAAGGTCTGGGTTGCTGGCACACCTGCAGTGTGATAGGCAAAGAGGCACCCAGAGGGAAGAGCCAAATGCCACCAGTCCTGCCCTAGGGGTGTGCTCTGTTCCGTGATATTGGTTTACTTGTCCCAGGCTGCAAGAACTAAATCATCACAGGGACAGATGGCCTGTCTGTTACAGTCTACCCCGTGATGCAAGATAAGGGAAGACTCTCTTATCAGACAAGGCCTCAGGGCTAGCCCTTCTATCTCCTGCTCCCCAAGGTCCTGTCAGAGTGGAGACTGGCAGACACAACAGGCACTGAAAATGAGACGCCTTTCCCAGGACTAAGGCTGGCTTTGGAGAAGAGATTAAACTGACAAGGGACATCACATACCAATTCAAGTTAATAATCTCTAATATTAATTTATACAGGTTCAATGGGCACCAAAACCATCATCTGAAACACTTACCATTGCTGACATCTGATTTATCAAGCACTCCTCTTTGAAGCATAGGCATGCCATTTCATCCAGCTGCTGCCGATGAGCACGAATTACAATCTGCCTGATTAACACATAACACACACTGGTTACACAGCCTGTAGTGTAATCACTGCTTGTAATCACAGCTGGCCTCAATAAACCTTCAAGAAAGAGGAATACCCAGAGGAAGCCTTGCTGTCTTGTGTCCCTGGCACTCAGGAAGGGCACACCAGTGTTCCATGAAGTGCAGTGGACTGCACTTGTTTGGGCTTCAGGATGAACTGGGTGGCTGAGGGCTGCTCACAGAGGAGTGACAACAGCCCTTCCTTAGAACAGGCAGCACACAACTGCTTTTCACAGTAGGAGAATCAAGAAGCACAACAATCGTCTAATTAATTGGTGAAATGGCTTATAACCATGAGTCTGTAAGTAATGTCAGTGAGAAACAGGCCAAGCAGGAATGCAGTGCTGCTGTTGATTCCTCTGAGCAAGTTTCACTGACCAACAATGTATTTTCAAGTCAAGGGAATGCAGTCCAGTCCCTGAGAGCTGACAATGGCAGCTCAGAGTACTCAAAGTTTGTATCTACATCTTCAGTGACTGCCCAACTGCTCTTGCAGCTTTTCTTTTCATTGATGGAACAGCTATAACCTGATTCTTGATGGAAGGTTTTGATATATTTGAGGTACTTTGCAGCTCATAGTAAGCCAATTAATTACTGAGAACTGCAGTTTTTATTATATTTATTCCTCTAGAATTATCCTAGAAGCTCTAATAGAATAATTGGCTTCCTGTGAGATTTTAAAATATCACTAAATAACAAGCAACCATATATTTTTAAGATAATTACTATAAATTATGACTACTCTTATAATTATTTAATAGAAGATTACCCATTGGTTTTTGAAGTACATGTAAGTATGACATACAAATAAAGGTAAATGTATCACATGTCCAGGATTTCTAAGCTTCACTACAAACTTCATGATGAGCAAGACTTACTGTGCCTTTTCTAGGGCTTCCCTCTGCCATTTTGCCATCTCTGCTGCAGCATTTGGAGAGCTGTTGCTGGACATGTGTGAGGGGCACTTTAGATTTGCTATTGGTTTATTATCTTTGGTTGCAAATCCTGCATCTGCAGCAAGAGTCTCTTGTGCAAAAATACTCTGCTTTAACTTGGCTTTTAGCAACTCTGTTTCCTCATTGCCAAAAGATGATTTGGAAGGGTCTTCAGAACGGGTGAGGTCCTCATTCCTCAGTCCTGCCTTGGGCTGCAGTAGCAGGCTGCTCTCCCGAGAGGGGGACTGGGCTGCATAGCTCTTTTCAGGTATTTCAGCATTTATTTCCTCAGCATGGTGCCCTTGACTTGAGTTAGACTTCCCTGAATTACCAGCATTGTTATGCTGATTAACATCAGCACCACACCGTCTGCCTCCCGAGTGTTCTTTGCAAGGGGAGTCACTGCAAAGCCCCCCATTCTCTCTCTCTGGCCTGGGGACCGAGGATCCAGCTGTGGATCCAGCTGCGGATGTTTCCATCGGGTCATGCCCAACAAACAAACTGCGCCGGACTCCCTGCTTGGATGAAGCCACTCCCAGGCGGCAGCAGCACGGCTTCACACGGCCGCAGGCGGGTGGGAGCCGCTTGGGTGAGGCTTGAGAGGAGCCCAGCAGGGCACAGAGCCTTCCCGCGTGGCGGGGCTGCTCCCCCAGCTCCAGCATGCTGTCGGTCAGGGATCTGCTCCTGGTGCGCTGCCAGCCCTCCTCCTCAAACCTGCTCTGGGTGTCACTGTCCGGCTCCTGCTTCTCGCGGGGGGGCTTCTCTTGGCTGGAAGATGCTTTCTCTGTTTCGGTTGTGTCCTCACCATCAAGAGGGGACACCAGGAGAGGGGCCATGAGCTCGGAGGAACAGCTGGAAGAAACAGAGAGGCTAACTCCATTTCGAGCTTTCCATTTTACACCTCCTGCAAGGGCAGCCTTTTTATCCAAAGGGGATTCTTCCGTCTCCTCATGCTGGATATCAATCTCTTTGCACTCTGGAGCTCCTGATTTCAATACAGGAGATACATTTGGGTTTGAAGCATCCTTTTCTGAAATTGAAGTGGCTTCACTGGAGTAAACAAGACATCTGGGTTTTGACTTGTACTCTTTATGATTAGATAGGAAATCCTTGCCATTTCTCCAGCTGCAAGAAGGATCTTCCTGCAGGCAGTAAGGTTTTTCTGCAGTGTTGCTTGGAGAGGATTCTACATCTAAGTCATAGCTCCAGTCTGCAGGAGTATTGCTGCAGCCCGCATTTTTAATGGATTCCTCTGCCTTTGGGCTACCCTCACTACAATCCAATCCATGATCTTGCATGGATATTGCATATTTAAAAAATAAGTCCTGTCGCTTTTGGCCTTTTTGCTCTTCTTCAGTTCCTTCTTCTCTTTCGTGAAGGAAAAATGAATGTTGACTGCATTTGTTGGTATTTCCTCTTTTCACGCTCTTTTGACTACAGACAGGTGAGAAAGAATCTTCACTGAAATCACTGTCGTCCAGATCTTCCAACTGCATCCCCTCTTTGCTCTGCACCTCAGTTAGAGTAAGGCTCAGCTCCTGCTGCTCTTGAATCTCCTCGGGCTTGCACTGCATTAAAAACCTCTCAAGGGGCTGATAGTTCAATTTTTGCTTTAGAATAGGGGGCTGCTGAAACTGCTGGTGATAAAGACGTAAATGCTCTTCCCTTTCCTTCTGAAATGGAGGCAGATATGCCCAGGGTTCAACAGACTGTTTAGCAAAAGTATTTCCCCATTCCTGTTCGCTGTCAGAGGGCAGACTTCCATCTCCAAAGGAATTATCATCTCTAGGAGCAATCTGTTTCTGAACAGGTTGTACTGTCTGGACTTTGAGGCACTGGACAGGTGTTCTGTTTTGCATATACTTGTCTTGCTGGCCACTCTCTTTTGTTTCTGCTGAGGCAATGAAATCCTTCATGGAGGAGCTCTTTTCAGAGTGGGGGGATAGATCATCATTTTTCTTCTTTAGGGGATGTGTTATCCGTAGGAGTCCCTTAACAGGAGTGGTGTGGTGGAAGCAGGGAGTGCTAGTATTTCCTTTGTAGGCATGTCCCTTGCCAATTGCCTTGGGGGTAGAGGTAAGAGGGACACCATGTGGCTGGAGTGCTGCAAGATATGCCTTTGGTTTTGTAACACCTGAGGGATGCTGAAGGCCTAGCTTCACTTTCTTTGGAGAGCTCTTTTCCCCAGGTGGCAAAGAGGGAGTGCTTTGGACACGTTTTGGAGATACATTTCTAGCTCTGCGACGCCTTTTTGTGACAGGGGTAGAACATCTAATCCCTTTCTTCAGCTCTTTAACCCTGCAAAAAAGAGAATGGATTTATAAGATGTCATGATTTCAGTTAAGTAACAGCATCTTTAGAACAAATCAATGCTTTCACATACTAAGACTAAATATTGAATTCATGGTTTGTTTTCTGTCTGTGATCTTCACAGGTATCAAAACCCCTCTGCCAAAATGCCTGAACTTTTGGAAAAATCTATAGCAGTCTTTTTAAGTGCTTCCTTGAGCAGTGCATAATGGGTCAAGTGAGTGGAAATGGCCTCAGTTTCAGTGCAAGGGGATGGCATTTCCACACGTTACAATGCAGCAGAACAAGCTGGTATACTTCACAGCACGTCAGAGAGTCCCACAAGGCTCAAAGTAGGACTTTTGGAGTAGTTGAAGTGGGGTGCCTGAGCTCAGGTGATGTGCACAGGGCTGCACTGCTCCTGGATCAGACTCGGCAGTGCAACTGTGAAGAGCTGATTAACTGGTATCACCCTTTCCCCTACCTCCCTGACCCTCAGCTGTTCTTTTTGCTCTTCTTGCCCCTTAAGTTAGCTCTTGTCCTTTTAAGACCAGCATTGCACAGCCTGTAATTTAGTTCCTGCTCTGTCGGAGGGAGGGTGAAGGATTGGCACACATTGTAAGCAGAATTACAATATAAAGCTAAACCAAAACTTTTGATTGCTGAGGTCAGTAATCCTGCAGTTACAGGGCATACAGTGATATTTTCATCACTAAAGACGGTCATCAGAAAGCATTTACAAGACCCAAAAAATTTTAAGACTAAATATGAGTTGGAATAGGCAACGATTTATTAGCTGCGTAAAGATTCTGTTTCTCGCCTAAATCGATATTTTCAATACAACTAAAATAAAATATCATGCATTACTTTTTACTTTGTGATTTTCACTCTGGCAAGACTGAGTTTCACCTCCTACCTGTCAGCATATCGCAGGGTGTTCAGGGTGTGCTCTGTAGCTATGTGGCTCGGTGAAATATTGGCTATCATACATGTCTTAGAATTGCCAATGAAAGAGTCCTTTAGCACCTAGGGTTCAAAGGAAAAAAATTGGGTTCTTAGCAGTTCATGTCCCTTGCACATTCTGTAAATTAGTAATATCTACAGAAGAAATTCAACATGGGGTACTGTTTTGGGTTTTTTTTAATAAATTTAGTCCTCTTGTCTCAGTTTTTCTTGCCTTTATTTATTTACAGTTTAAAATTAATACAAGTTTTAATTAGGGCTCTAAACAAGCCCTTGTTCCAGACGCCTCAAGGGTGCAATATGGTTTGAGGAATAAAACAGATGTTACAGCTGAAGTCAAGAAATATTGATGAAAACTCCCAGGACACTGAGATAACTGAATAGAATATGCAAGACTGGTTTCAGACTGGAGGGAAATGGATGGTAACTCTGCATGAATCTGGAAGGTGGTGTTTGGAATTTTGTTTGGTTTCAGTTTTTGGCTTCTTTTTCTTCCCATGCCAGTCCCCATTCATGGCTGGAGGAAATTGGCAGTTGGTTTTAATTCTGTGATTACCTTTAAAATTAAAATTTACAAAAGCTATGCATTTCCTCTCTTTCTCAAGAGAGGAAGCAGTTACTGAACTATGCCATCTATTTATCTATTTATTTATTTATTTATTCATTTTTTGCTTATTTTTTTCCTCAGCAAGGAAACCTCTCCTTTTGCCTTTCTGCTGATTTTACCTGAGTTAATTTGCTTTGCCGGAAAGGAGTATGTGTGTGTTCCTGATCCAATGCCCGAATGCATTCCTTTAGCTACCAAAAGAAAGGAAAAACAGAAGGGAAAATAGATCAGTCATGCACTGGCAAGGAACTGAACCGCATCAAACCAAACTTACCCAGGTCCTGTGTCACCTTTGACTCCTACCATGTGTTGTCCCTTGCAAGGTCAAATTGTGCCCTGCCTGATGACTCCGTGGGCTGCACCAAATGCAAGGAGCTGGGTAAGCACACACATTTAGCATTCACGGAGCTCCACGGAGCTCCACAGAGCTGCTGCCTGCACACATTTAGCTAGTCTGAAGCCAGTCTGGGTGTAGCCTAACTATGCTGCAGCTTGCAGGGCAGGTGTACCTGAAGGACAGAGCTTTTTGAGCTACATCTCTTATTTTATTTCTTCTGGAGATAGAAGATTACTGTATTGTCATGGTGATACTGCCATCAAGCATTTATAGCCTGTATACATTCTACAGACTCCCACTGAAAACGACACTTATTTCTCACTTTTACAGCATTTTATTAAAAACTGCACCTTTAACAAGTAAGAGATCAAACTATTACAATTCTTTAGTCTGGCTCTCATAGTTCCAGTGTTTGAAAGTCTTCCATTTGAAAACAACATGAATATTCAAACCAGCAGCAGACTTCAAATCTCATGGGTTTAAAGGTATGAAGAAAGTGTTATGATCATTGAGGCCAGAGCTAGGTTTTAACAGGCTGCAGGTTACGAAGATTTACCCAAAGATGCTTTTTATATTTAATTCAGTCACTACTTGCAGACTTTTCAGGTATCTTCTTAATTTCACACAATACCAAAAACATACAGACTCTGACTTTACACCTTCTTTTAAAAGACTTTCATGGGCTTACACTCAGGATACTCAGGAAACATAGAATTGTTTAGGCTGGAGAAGACCTTCAAGATCAGATATCTTTCTACTCAGGTCCCAGCTCCCCGTGACACTCAGTTATTCACTAGCAAGAACTCAAGAAAGAACGAAGTACAGAAACACATTCACTTCACAGGCTACCTCCCAGCACAAATACTCATATTCCAGAGCAGGAAAAGCCTCTGTGCAAAACAGCATTCCGAAAGCAGAGCAAGCCAGCTCCTATTTACAGCTCCTATTTACAGTTGTGTGCACTGACTTCTGCATTGCTGGCTCATACCCAGGAACCTGTATCACCTTCAGCCTTGCTTAAAGAAGCCCCCAGTCACCACTGAGCTTTGCTTGTTTGCATTAAAGGCAGTGCAAAGCTTTCTGCAGCGTTTACACGTACAGGCACTTCTGCTTTATCTTAGATGGCATTTTTCTGCTCCTTTGTCCCTCTTTGCCTGACTGTGGACACTTATAAAGACAGTTTGCCTTAGCAGTGCATTTCTTCCTGTTCCTTCCTTCCTATGCATAAATTGCTAGTTTTTATGCTCTTAAGTCCTTTATTCCTGATTAAAAAGAGAAGCCTGAGTTTAAGTGGTAAAAAAAAGTGGCAGGAACAGATGTACTTTTATGAAACAAACATGGCAACTCCAAGCCAGTATTCTTTAGAAGGCACAAAACCTTCTATATAAAATATGGGTCACCTACTATACTACACCTAACATTCTCCATGCTATGTTTACCTGTATTAAAAGAATGTATTAAAAATACTTAATTTTCATAAGGATATATCTTCCTTCTTAAGTTGTTTTTCAGTAAAGAGACAAATTAAATGGAATATACTTAGTACCTTGGTTATCTTCTCCTCTTCATGGAATACATACATACATTATTCTGTGGTTCATTTTTATCCTAAAACACATGCTAGTAATTAATTACAAAACCTTCCCCAGACATAATAGTAGCTTACTGCCAAAAGACTTTGGTTTATTTCTGCTCCTTCCATTTTTGTTTGTCGATCCGAGTCTCTGGCATCAGCTGCCCTTTCACTGCCAGCCAAGTCAATGAATGATATCCTAGAAAAAAACAAAGTTGCATTTATCTTAGGGGCTTTTTTTCCCTCTTCTTTTTTTCACTAGATCAGCAGGCTGCAACACATGGCATCAGAAGAGTGATTAGAAATTAATACTTTTGAACAACAAGAAACATCCACTGGAAATATCTGCGATACCAAAATAAGCATAGCAGCAGGAACAGTGTCAGAGCATCTTAACATTAAAAAATAGAAAGTGTAGTTACATGTGATGACAGTGCTCCACAGTTTAATGGATAAGCTGTGTAAAGTGCAACACATTATCTCTCCACATAATCACTGTGTTTGTAGTTTCCTAAAACACAGTTAAAAGAAATTGTAAGTTGCTTGATTTCTCCTTCCAGGTAAAACAGAAAACTGCCATGTCAAGTGGGAATTCAGGACAACAGGAACAGTAATTTTCAGTGTAGCAAGTAATACACTGAGCTTTCTGTTTCTTTCCACAAAACTCCATTACTCCCTTTCACACTCCCTAGCTCTGGTTGCCAGCTGCTGTACTGACTGTTGCACTATATCTTTGTCCTTCCTCTTTTTCTGCAACAGCCCTGACTTCTTTTAGAGGCACATCTTGGCACTCTTTCCTCAGTTCAGCTACAGCTCCCTTTCAGACATACAAAACCCCTGCAGTCCAGATGCCACACCTACATAACCTCTATACTTTTATTTCTACGCCTGCCTGTTCTGTCTTTTCCTCTCTTCAGTGTTTGTGACTCTCCCATTTTGCCTTGTGTTCAAAATTAGATACTGGGAAAAAAGACTGTGTGGCAGCTAATGGAAGGTTATGTCAGCAGGGTTTTGTGACACTCGGCAGTAATGCAGATACACAGACTTTCGTCCTCAGACCTATTTCTTGAGGTTATTTAGTCTGAAGAAAAGATGACTGAGAAGAGGCACAATTAGTTTTTGAATACATAAAGTGGATGCCACAAGAGTAAATAAGCTTCTCTTTCTGTCTGCTGCAGAGAGCTTCAGAGTGACACACTCAAATTATCAAGGAGGTTTATGTGAGGTACTCTGATTCTTCTGACCAAAGGCAAACATCTGTCATGGCATCATCTCCACCTGGGCTAGTCATGCCACACTCCCTTTGTAGTCAATTACAGGACAAAAATGCTTTGAGGGGCAAATGCATCTGACCTAATTTAGGTCACTCTGCAGCAATCCCAGAAGTGACAATTTCATTCTACTGACTTCAAAGGTGATGAGTTCATATGTGGATATGTCCACAGCAAGCATCTACCTTCAGCAAAATTAAACATCAGAAGATGCATTTGATTGTCAAACTCCTTCACTGGAAATTTGTATGAAGAATGTTGACACAGCTCTCACAGATGTGCCTAAAACATTTTCCTTGGAAACAGAGAAAGGACTGTGGAACTTCTCAATGTCTCTTTTAACCCTGTCTTCTAAGTTAACTCACACTTGTGCACTAACACCTCCTCGTTGTCTCTTAGATGTCCCTGGGTTTGACATCTGCACTTCTGCTTCTGGTCTTACCTTCCAAATGCCCTGTTGGCTGTGTCTTTAATTTGAATTTGGATGATGGCATGAGACCGAGAGGAATCTGCATTGACTCCAGTGGCTCCTGTGCTACGTTCTTTTCCCCCCTTCAAAATTACCTGCAAAATCCAAGTGAATTGCAAATAAAACCACAGTCTCTCAGAAAGAGATCTTGTCCTCCTAAGATGAGTTCATTACAGCCTTAAAATTTGGTGCAAGGCAGTAGAAGTAGACTGGATCTCTTTCAATATTTCTTTCAGAGCTTTGTGAATGGATTTGCTCATAGTGACACTACAAAGCTTACAGAGCACACTGCAAGTAAGAATCTGTTGTATCACACGCTCAGTCATATTTGCAAAATATCCAAATTATAAAATTAAATTATTTATTACATTGCTGGCATACATTTGTAGTCCTATAGACACAACCTAAGAGACTCAAGAGAATGACCATTTGTTGTGTTCTTTTAAAATTTCACTTTCTTTTGTAGTAGATGAGTACAGTTATCCAGAAAGTCACACAAAAAGATATGAACTGCCAAAATCTTTTTAAATTTCCAAAACTAAAAACCAAAATTATGCCAGAGTAAGGGACAAAGTTAAAAGATTAATTCTATTCAATACAACAATAAAATAAGAAAACAAGGGAGGCAAGGCAGGACAAAGGCTCCTTCAAGATACAAATCTGGATAATTCATTTTTGAAAACTTTAAAGGACTGTTGCAGAAAGTCTAGCATTGACTGCAGCAGGGCATTCATAGAACAGTCACTAATTTTGCTTCTGGTTGCAAGAACTAATTAAAATATTGCTAGCAAAATCAACACATTCTCAGCTGATAGAAGTGACTTATTCATGCTTTTCAGTGGCCAGTTCTCAATGAGCAACATAACCAACCCCTGCAGATTCTGACCTTTGTATCAGTGCTACTAAGCACAGATAATTTCTGAATCAAAGCCAGTATCAATGAGTAGCAAATAACCAGGGATGCATTCAGAGCTCTTTCCACATGTCTGTTGCAGAATACTCAGAAGTTCTGAGCCAAGACAGTGACATTTCTGTGCTCAAAAGAGCCTGTGAACAATCTAATTTTTCCCCCAGGATATCTGTAAGAACTAAGTAATTTAATAACCCTTCTGTTTGTGGAATGGGGTAATACCAAGGAATTGTAAATCAACCAGATAGTAAATTTGCACTCTAACTTGCAGAAGCATCATCAGCTTGTCCTGAAGCTTGGAGTTAATGGAAGATGAACAACTAAATTAAGTGCAATGTAAGTGGACAACACTATGACAATTTTAATGGGTCATTTACAATATCAGGTACTTGTAATTAACACTTCCTTCCCCCAAAAAAACCGAATTAAACTATGCCAAGTCAGGCTAAGTAGAAAGTACATTTAATCAGCTTGCTTGTTGCAGGACAATACAAAAAATTGTCCAGTGTCCTTTAGAGCTCAGCCAGGTAGGAAGGAAAACTGAATCCTTGTTCATGGTGAATGTCAGCTACCGTTTAAAGATCTTAATTTTACTTGACTGTTATCATACATACATGTAAGCAGCATTTTAATCCTAATTCAGACAAACATCTCAATCTAAATTATTTTCTAATTTCTGTTTCTAATAATTTTCAAATTTATATATTCTGTACCAAAACCACGTACCTTTTATATACAAAAATCTAAGTTCATAGAGCCCCAAGATACCACACTGAGAGAAAATACATATCCAGCTTTCCAGGTCCCTAACTAGAACACTATTTTACTTCTGGAATCTTTCCCTAAGGAATGGCAGCAGAAGCCACAGCTGTGAATCAACTGCTTGCATGTGGCTAACATAAGAAATAATTTAATGAAAAAAGACACTTTTAATAGACACCCTTGGTGCTCTGCTGGGGTTGCCAATTTCAGGGCCTTAAACAGCAACATACACTTGTAATACACAGTAAATAATCTCTGTAAGTGACACACCTCACAAATCAGCAAATCAGGCTGCAGAAGACAAAGAACAAATCCCAAACATTACCTCTAACAGCTGATCTACAGAATCCACCTGAACCTCCCGCAGTCCAACTATCTGAACGACATGGTTGCCATCTTCTCTTGCAAAAAGTCTGAAAAGAGAACAGTATTTAGGAGATATCCTAAATCTCAAAAAGCAGCAATGAAAACACATGTCCGTGCCATGACACTGAGAAAAAGCAATCGAGGCTACTGTCAATTTTTTTTCAGAGCTGAAGAGGTGCTTCTTTTATAACAAGTACTACTGACATTTCACTGCTAAAGAGACATTACCAGTGCCTTTCTGCTAGCTCAAGAATATAATAAAGCAGGGAAATAAATAACATTTTAGAGTTCCTGTCTCTCTTTAAACTACATCTTAGGCTCCTTTAAGTCCTCATCAGACTGTAAATTTTGCTCTGTTCATATTCTAAGGATTTTTGCACAGGATTTTAAAGCAGCTCCTTACAACCCTGAAAGTCATATTTCAGCATCACCTCCAAAGGCCTGCTGGGCTGAGTCACTGGACTGCCAGGTAAAGGTGCCCAGGGAGAAGGTGAGCAGGCTCTGCATAGTCAGGCAGGTAGGAGATCAACAGATCTTCAGAAAAGGGATTGGCAAGAGCCAAATCCCACTGGCACAGCAGGAGGGACAGCCAGAGTTCATGCATGGCCAGGGAAAGACAGGGACTCCACAACGGCTGACACATGACAGGCTGTCCAAAGAAGTTGTGGATGTCCCATGCCTGAAAATGTTCAAGTCCAGGTTGGATTGGGCTCTGAGAAACCTGGTCTAGTGGACATTGTCCCTACCCACTACAGAAAGGGTGGAACAAGATGATCTTTAAGATTCCTTCTCAAAATATTCTCTGATTCTAAGACAGGAACTTCTGGCCACAAGATGTTTGTTTCTCTACCTATGGATGTTCAGCTATTATCTTATTACAGTGTAAGCAAGAGCCTGAGCTTGTATCTCAAACGTAAGTCCTTATGTTATATAAACCAGGAGTACCTATCAAAGTCACAGTATCGACCGTCAGATCTTGCATTCCTCCCTAAGTAGCTCCTATGAACAACCCTAATTAAATACATAACATTTGCTATAAATGCTAGTATGTTAAATGGAACGGCATGAAAACAGTAACTGATTTCCAAATAGTAACCAACTGATTCACAGCTACAGGCTTATAGTAAATTAAGTTTTTACTTAAATACCTTTTCCTTTCATTTAGTAGGTCATAAAGCTGTCCGCAGTAGATCTCATAAAAACTGATGAGAACAATAAGATCTTTCCTGGATGGTGATGTTTCCAGGTGCCTGAAGATGTCCTTGGCAGCCAGGGCGTAGAGTCCTGGGTTCCGCTGATTCCCTATCATGGTGTAAGTCTTACCAGCACCAGTCTGCCCGTATGCAAAGCAAGTTGCATTGCCTCTGTGAAGACAGCACATGTATTTAGTACCACACCTGATTCGTTCATATCTATTAAAAAATATTCTGCAATGCTGGTATTTATCTATAGTGGCCCCTTAGCAATGAGGTTTGGTCTGCTACCCTCTCTGGGAAACTGCAGAACGCTTAACAATGATTTCCAAGTATACCTATGGAGACCTGATGTGGCACAAGGTGCTGGCTCTCTTCCTTTCTTTTCATTTCCCTGCCCCCCTTCAAAAAAAATACTTCCTACCTGGTTCAGTACTCCTGGCAAAGGAATGGGTAAAAATATAAGGCTGCAGTAATCACAGTGAACAAATTATTGCCAGTCTAGATTGCAGATTGGCCTCACCATCGTGTCAGATTTAATGAATGTCAGCAGGAGGGATGGAAAAGTAAGGGAAAGCTGGGTAAAAAATAGCATAATCTCTTCTGGTGGCATTACTGGATTAGCTGTAATGTGAATTGTGGCTTTAGTGATTATTACACAGCAAGGTACAAGCCTCATTCTCCGTTTTCACTTTCCTTTTCTCAAGAGCATGATACTCTGTCTCTGTTGAAGACACTTGGAGATTTTCAGTAACAGAATACTCCATTTAGTTAACTTTCAGCATGGATATGCAATTTTTTCCTTTAAAGACCCAAAAAGGTATTTATATTCAAGTATATATTTAATATATATATAGATATAGATATAACCTTGCATAGAAATAAGATGTCTCATGTAATGCCACCATCAATTTCACATTAATCACAAAGTATGTAATTATGATAAAATCTATAAGCAAATATAAATAAATGAAAATAAATCACAAGGTTATTCATAATTTCTATTACCTTGTGAACTGTAAAAATACATGCAAACGTATCTCTCAGTAGTTTCAAGAAAGAGGTAATATTATTTCTCTACAGATGAGTGTGTTCTGCCACACAGGAGTCTTTGTTAGAGTGAAGATGAGAGTTCAGAAATCCTGGGACACATTGTTTTATTCTAGGCTGACCATGCTGTCTCTTTGCTGCACCTGAGGTTTAGTTTTAACCTTCTTCTGTAACTGAGATTGCCACCAAGTGTGAAGAAAGTTTTCCCTGATTTATTTTTGTCAAAACTGCAATCAAAGATATTCTGAAAGGAGGAAGCTTTGTGGCAAATGTGAAATTAAGGTACGTTTCAAAAGATGAAAAGCATAAGGGAAAATTCAGGCAACACATAACATTAGAAAAGAACAAGGCAAAAAATAACAAATGTAAGCACTGCTGCCCTACCCGTTAAAAATATGCTGAATGAGAGGATAAGCTGTCTTCATATACACATCGTGATTGGTACATGACTCCCCGAAGACTTCATCAAAATAAAAAACATGCTGAAAAACAGAGACAATCTTTATATGAGAATGAATATATTTCACTTCCCCTCCAATCCAAAGGCAAAATGAAATAATGGAAGTCTTTCCAGTGGCTTCATATGGCTTTGGATTAGGTAGAGAGTGATCTAGCACACTTAATATGCAGCACAACCCATGTAGGAATACACCAGTCAAGAGATTCAGGGTAGGGGAAAAAAAAAGGAAACAAAAATGCCTCAGTCTCTCATCATTCTGAAGCATACCATACCAGAGCTTTTAAATGAGGGAAAAAAAAAAATCAAAAAGTTAATTAAAGAAAACCTATTCATGAAATGAATCATCCTACAGATGTACTGTCAGACTGTAACAGTAAAAAGAACCGAGAGTCAACTCTTGACTCTATCAAAATTAGTTCTCACTTGTGACTAAGTTGTGATTAATTGCCTCTGTTCTTAAAAAGTTTTGTGCCAGAGAAAAAAAAAAGATGTTCCTAAGCAAAACTAGATTGTCAGAACTCAGAAGGGGGCAAGAAAATCAAAACTTCCCACACTTCAGATCAGACTCAAAGAAGCAGGGTCTGGGGAAATGATGCAGCATGTGTGTCCCACTGTAAAAGGCAGTACATGAACTGGGCCTGACAGAGATCCAAACTGAAATTTTACCAGATATTCCAAACAGGTGTTCCTAAGACCCAGATGGTAAAAATAATACTCAGGAGAGTGAGAATGGCTTTCTGCCTCTACCAATCAGTTCTGCTCCTGGTGCTGTCAGTCACAAGTGAGAATTCGAACTATGACAGCACAAAGTATTTCGGATTAAGAGACAAAGACCAAAAGAGAACTTAATTTCCAAAAGCATTTGAGAAAAAAGGAAGGGAGGGGATGAGGGTTTATGTGATTCATTGAAACAGACCTACAGTGCTGAAACAGTGAAAGGGAACTCCTCACTGAAGCACCCTGGAAAGCCATCAGCAGGCATTTCTCCTGCAGCAATGTAGCAGAGGGTTGGTTTTGCCACATAGAAGGCTGCAAAAGACATACTTATAGAGCTTAAAATTCTGGGCTCAGGTTGCTGTCACAGTCTGACACAAATCAGAAGCAACTCAAATATAGACAACTCTGAGCTAAAAGAAAAGTCCACCACCTATTTCAGTGTAAGAAATACTAACAGTCCTTTTCTGTTTTCCCTCATGGAAACTCCCAAGCACAATAAGGTTTACCCTTTCATGCAAGTGACTGGCCCATAAGCACAACCTTCAATGGAGGATGTTACCTGTAAAATGTATTGTGTAAGATCAACTGCCTCCTTCTTCTCGTGGAGAAGTAGGGTTTCTTTATCTTTCACTGTGATTATATTAACCTCCCCACGTCTCTCCTCCCTCAGGCAGAGAGGACGTTTTCGGACACACACTCTGATTTTTTCTCTCTCTGTCCACGGAGTCTCTTTGTCGAAAGTACTGGATCTACAAAAATAGTGGAGGTCCACATTTTAAAATCAGGTTACAACAGAATCTAGAATATGTCTGAATTTGTTACGTTTATCAGAGAATGTTTCTGTCATGAATATCTATCAAAAAGACTCCGTGACATATCTCATTTTTACATGGTGCATTTTCTTTTAAACAGATTGATGCTTCCTGTACACTTCTGATAAACAAACAGTTGTGTTTGTACAGCTACACGCCTGAAGTTGTTGCTGGACTGACATATTTTCAATTGTACACAAACATGAGATGGAAGCTGGCATAATATCCAAATTAACATAATGAAATTTAACCTTGTTGAAATTATTTGCATTCATAATTAGTCGCCTAATTATGTACAATAAAAGTACAAATTGATCTTGAAAAAGGAAAAGTACAATACTTAGTTGCTTTTCCTTTCATGACGGAATTTATTCTTCCCATTATAGACTGTCCAACTGGTTACAAGTAAATGACTCAAACTGGCAAATGAGATAGTATCACCATGTTCCTGTTCAGCTCAAAAAGAAAAAAAAATTAAAATATTGATCTTATCCTTGTCTCTCCTTTGGTCTTTTTTCATAAAAACGTTATATGGTTTCAGACTATAAACAAAGTTGTGCTCTTAAGTTTCAGCAATTTTACTTTAGTCCCCTTCCAGGCACCTCAGAAACAGCGGGTCATTTCATGTTTCAGAGATTAACCTGCTGTGTACAGCATTTTGTGAATAGAATAGGCTTGAATTAACCAAAGTGTATTCATTACATCTCTACTTTCTTCAAGTGTGTTCAGCCAGATCAGTAATAATTCTCAGCCTAGATTTGCATTTTGAATAATCAAGCCCCAGCTTGCCCATAAGCAGTGTTTCTGCCACACTGTTCAGATGCCAAAATCTCTTAGCATAGCAACTGAAAACTCGTGTATATCAGTTGTCTAACAAATCGTAACCCACAAGTTCCTCAACATCTCACTAAAATCCACAGACTTGTGGTATCATTGCTGTTGTGCTCCATGACCCCCCACAAGCACATGAGATGTATATTTAAATCTCAAGATGTGTCTTTGAAGACCACACATGAGCAATCTTTACTTGCCACAAGAGTCCCTTTAATTTTAGTACAGCTTTCCTGAGCAGTCCAGGATCAGGCCCTGCATTTAGATGGAAAATTCTTTCGTCAGAAAAGAATGGCAATGACACTTGAAATAAGATGCTTCATAAGCTGGTGTGAGCTTATGAATATCACTAGCCACCAAATGTTGTCCGACAAATGATCAGAGGCTCTGAAGCTTAATTCTCATGCCAGAGGGCGCAATTGGCGACCTGCAGCAAGAACCTTTTGTGCTCTAAGAGCTTGAAGCAGAAAGGATTGCAATATTTGGAGAAAAGAAAAACTGAAAACTTAGAGACTCTGTTATAGAGAAAAAAGGAATAAATTCTCTCTAGTACAGAGGCAAATTTTGTTGAGTATATTTTGTATGGGAATAGAATGAGTGTTAATTCTATATGCTGAACCCGAAGTTTGTATTTCTCACTAACTCTTTTAAAAAATAAATTGCATTTTATAATAAAATAATTTTTCATTACTAGGAAAAAAGTCAAACAAAAGTCATGACACAGATCATCAGGAATCTGACTAAATAATAGGTTAGAAGACCATTATGTCTTTGTAAAATCCAGTTATTTGCTGTGGGCAAGTTCAAATTTATTTTGAACATATTAAAAGAGCTCTTTGTCTTTCTGCTATCTGAATGTCTGTGTTTTCCAATATTTCTCATCGATGAGACTAGACAAGCCTTCACAGTGGTAAAATCCCAAGCTGACATGGGAATGGATGGATTCAGCAAAGCAGTTAAGTGCTTGCAAAACAGGAATCACAAACCTGAGTGTAAGCATACTGCTCCAAGCCTGCCTGAAATGCACAACTCTCCAAACATAAGAAAAGTAAGTTGAAGCATATCAGGAGGAGGATGCAGAAAGTCCACAATGTGAACCATAATGCTAGGTACAGAAGAATGTGCTTACAAAAGAAGAGAACAAGGAAAGAGAGAACAACTAAGAACATGACTCTATTGCAGGATTAAAAATCTTTAACTCCTTTAATTGAGCCATTAGGTTTAATAATGCATCATTTTTTAATTTGCCAAAATTATAAATCCTGTCCTTTAAGCTGCACATTGGCTCAACTTCCAGAAGACACAGAGAATGTACCCAATTGGAGGTTGGTGCACTTCTCCAGAAGGTGGAAATTATTTTTTTTTTACCAGCCAAGGGGAGTTATAAACCTTTGTCTTGCATTTCACAGTTTAAGTGCTCTACCTATATGTTACCGTAGTACTTTTCCATTGTGGCAGCAGCATCTATCCCTCCAGGCTACGTGCAGTCTCATTGAGAGCTATAATTGACACCTCAACTCTATGGATCTTTCCCTGTACCAAGTTGTTCCCCACAGCCTTCCCAGACCAGGCTTAACTTCATAAAATTACCTCTCTTCATTGCATTTTAACTACCATGACTGCATTGCAACAAGCTAGATACTGGTATTACATGTACAGAGGCATATGTGCTTTGCTGCTGAATCAGAAAAAAATATTTGGTGCTTTAAAAATGTTGCCAGGGTAGATTTACCAGTGGTTCATGATAACCACAGCCCCACCAGTACCAAACACTGGGAAAAGTTGCAGATCACATGCCTAAGGAGCAGCTGCAAGGCATCCCTCTCACCACCAGGTCTGTAACCCTTCCCAGCTATATTCATTCTGCTTCCTTTTAAAGCTTCACTTCAGATATTTCTTTATAAACTACTATAGCCATCACGCCTGTATCCATTTCACCAGGAAAAGCTTGACAAATTTAACATCAGGCAATGCCCTGTTTTGGAAAAAATAATGTTTTAAAAGATAGTCCCACTGAAAGACAAAGATCGGGTCAAATACCAAGAAAACAAAGCCTTAAATCCTGAAAGATAATAAAGACTATTCTTAGACGGCCTTGGTGAGTAGCAGCTGGTCAAATTCAGATGATTCCTTCTACAAGACTTGGAGAATTGCAAATGCTTATTAATATCTCTCTTGTCTGTAAGGCTTTGCATTGATCTGTAGTGCTTGGATTGCTTATTTGGAGATGAGGAAGACAGATTCTCCTCCATAATTAAGAAATAATTAATTATGACAAATCTGAAGTACTAGCAAAATAAAGGTGATTATTACCTGACACAGGAATGAGGTAGTCCATAATTATAACCTGAAATATGAGTTACTCTTTGTACAATAGGAGCTTCAGAATCCCCCAGGAGAGGAGCAATATCATCAGAAACTGCTGGACAGCTCAGGTCATTTTTTGTACCTATTCCAGCAATATTTAGGTCTCTTCTAGTTAATCTGATCGCCTCTGAATCGTGTGGTAGAATGTGTCCCAGCATTTCCCCTACACTGTTCTTCTCTTCATTGGCACTGAAATCAGGTGAATGATACAATTCAGATTCACAGTCTTTAACAGTTCCCTCATTTTCTTCACAGAAGGACTCAAAACGCAGCTGTCTACGGGGTCCTGACCTGGTTACCTGAGGCTGAATGAAAAGGCCACGTGGTTTTAAGTCTTGCTTGCTTAAGTCTGCAATGCCTTCCTCTCGCATAATTTTTATTATTCTAATGAGCTGAAAAAGACGCTTGCGGTCATTTATGTCATGGACCCCCAGCTTGGTGTAATCTTCCATGGAAACTTGGGCAAGCTCATCAATTTTCTGAAGACCAAAGGCGGCAAAGTGGGGATAGTACTTTTCAAGTTCTGCTTCACAAAGGCATTCATAAAGGCATGATGCCATCTTCAATCAAGAGCCTGCAAGAAATCAAACAAAATAAACGTTAGAATCATATGAAATATCACATCTGACAAAGTTACTAATGAAGATATTTGTTTCCTGATGCCATTACTTGCAGTTAGGCTAGAAGCTTGTTTACCTCCAAGTTTATCACATATTAGACTGACAAACACTATAGAAACAACATATAATAATATGTATATAGCAATAACAATAATAAACTAAAACATGAAACAAATCTTTTATCCATGAAACTGTATTTTAAAATTATATACAATACACAACATGTAAGAAATGCACAAAGTGCTATTACTCACTGCCACAGTTCCTACAAGCCTGATGTCTACTTGATGAATGCCACAGCTACTGAAACCCTGTCCTCAAGCTATAGAATGTAAAATGCCTAATTTTAGACACTCAATTTAATATCAAGGCACGTGGTCTAATGTGGTCCAGCTACCCCATGGTTAACTAACCAGAGGAGAAAAAACTGCACTTGTCCTCACCTCAAGCTGTCTAATTAAGACCATTCATCTTACAGATGAATTATAGCAAAGTTCTAGTTTTGTTGTGCAACCTTTTCTTTTATGTCATGAATCCTGTGGGCATTTCTGAGTCTCCTTGACAGAAAATCCAAAAGAACAATTCTGCAAAATCTGAAAGATAGCATTTCTCTAAGTCTATATATGCCACTGGAATTCCATACTTGCATTCTTGGGAAACCCAAAAAAGAAACATGAATCACTGAAAAGTATGTCCCAAATCCCCCAACTTCTTCACTTATGTCTTACTGGCAATGCACGGTGCAGCTGTCTGTATCCAGATGGATTAATATCTGCAGATATTTTTACTTGTTCCATAAAATACAAAAATGATAGCACTTCAAGTATCTGTTTCCCACTGCCTTCTCATATCTTTGTTCAGTCTAGGACCTTAATAAATAATGCTCTTACTCATGTTTGCAGGTCACAGTAAGACTCAACAAAAACGAGTTGTTTAACTTTTCCTCCCTGTACTTCAGGGTAGATACTTTGTGAGGATTTTCAAGGCTCTCTACAGGGACATTAGAAGAAAATAAAGTCATCCCGAAATTTGAGTCCCTATCATTAATCAGTACATTATGTTGAAGTAATAACAACAATAAAATCATAAAGATAAATATATAAAGTGCTAATTGTGTAAGATATTACAGAAGCCAAAATATGCAGTGGAGAACATCTAAAATTACTTAAGAGTCCATGCTTTAGGTAAAATATGAGATTCAACAACAACAAACCCCAAAACCAAAAAATTCACATGTAAGTGTATTTATTTAATGTGTATGTAACATGATTCTGAATCCTGATGTAAAGTTAGAGTCACTGCTGAGGCTGCTACATCCTGGGTGGGGGAAATCAAAACTGACAGACAGGACAGAAAACCCAGAGATCAGGGAGACTAAATGCCATATGTGTGCAAGAGTTTCACAAGCATTCACTACTTGCCAACTTCTCTAACATATAAAAACACACAGGAACCTGAGACTTCATTAAAAAAAATTACATTTTGGAAAAATTCCCTTTCTTACATAAGGTAACTTAAAATGTAAAATCAGTACAGGTGCTGTGCAACTCTCTGTATGCTCTGCCATGGGAAACTTCGTTTTGGTGTTTTGATGACTTCCTGTTTGTTGAAATGAGCACCTAGAACTCAAGGCCAAGACATCAATCTCAAAAGTGTTGAGAATCTGTTAAAGACAAAAATAATCGAATAAATTTATTTTGTCTACTCTCTATCTGTATCCTAGATTACACCTATATCTTTATATATCCTTATATTAAATAGAGAGTGTCCAAAGACCCTAATTTTAGTGTTAACCTCTGTTCAAATTATAATGGTGGAAACACTTTCTAAAAAAAGAATGGCAGACAAGGCGAGAGAATAACTGAATTCAAAGTCAAGGTTCTAATTAAAAATTAAACAAAATATATTTAAATAGCTAGAAATTATAGGTTGGTATTATATGGAGTGACAAGTCAGGAGAATTCTCAGCACTAGGAAAATCCAAGTAATGTAGGTACTGCAGAACCTACAAGAGCCACGTAAGCAGCTCTTTGTGGCTAATTGGCTAAGGCTCGGTGCCATGTGAAAGCAACAAAATGTTTTCTTAATGAGATCTGTCCTCTTAATGAATAATCAGTCTGCCTTCCCAGATATAATAAATCTTACTGGATCTAAGTCGTTTCAGGGATAGCTCCAGCAACTCCTTATTGACAGGACAGGAATTTCACAAGCTAGGAAAACAAAACATTCACTAATAAAGGAGTAACGAATTAATTAAACTGAAAAAAAAAATAAGGGTTGGCATAACAAGAGGTTCCAGTATTTTTGATCACTTTAAAACTTGAGAGTAGACAACTACTAAAAGATTTTGGGTGGTTCAAACATGAAAGAACTCAGGGAAAACTGCAATTCCCAGTGAAACTGTTTTCACATTTCAATCACAGATGACCTAGAAAAAAAGGATATCTTTCTCCTTATTGAAAGAATACTTTAATTCATCCAACCCAGTAAAGATCTTTGTGTCCACATCCTAACAGATATACAATTCTTCAAAATAAATTTGCTTTGTGAAAACTAAAAGGAGGTGTTCAAGAATCCTAAATTGTTTTGCCATCTTCTGGCAAAAAAACGTAGAAGATTTTAGCCTTGTAACAGCGAGTATTTCCTCAATTATTTGTTTGTTCACCCATGAGAACAATGTGTCACAGGGCAGAAAAAACATTCTTCAGTGTGGTAATTTTGTATCAAAAACTAGGTCTTGTTTCCCACAAAGATATGGGTAGCTTCACTGAAAACAGGGTGGACATAAAAGGGTGGATACGTTCTTGAAATAGTTTGGTATCATATATTTGGAGAAAGAGCCGAGTGTGAAGATAATCAATCTCCACATGCACCCAGCCTGACTCCTCTGTGTGGCAAACATGAGCTCTCTACAACTTGTTTCTTATCCAAGATGTTTTACAAAGATCTGAAAAGGCTTCCAGATGCTGCTAATGCATAATTGCTTGTTGTAAAAAAGCATTAGAATTATATATAAAAGGAACCAGCTTAGCCACAGAATTAGATTGGAGCTTGCCATCAGAAAACGCTTTCTCAGCTTCAGTGTTAAAGTTTTTTTTAAAGGCCATAAAGCCGATGAAAAAAAGAAAAGTCAGGTGTAAATAATAGAAAGGAGTGGTTACATTTTTCTGTCCTGAAGGAAATTAACTTACAACAAAATTACGCTCTAGGAGCTGACTCTCCATTTAAAAAATGTTTTTAATTATTAATTACCTCTTTCACAAGATCTTTTCCTTCTCAATGCACTTTTCAAGGTGGAGGAAAGGTCTTCAAAGATACTTGGTGTCAATCACTGTATATAAAATAAATTATATAAAAGCCCCATAGAGATTATTTTAAGAATAAAGTAGCCTTGAACCTTATTAACTTCTGATATATTAAAGATCTCAGCACCCCATTTACCTGAATAACCCTTACATGTCCTGTTACCCCACTGCAGCTCACTCATATTCACCTGACAATTTTAGATTTAGATTACTTCCTGAGTGTCACTACTCAGAGAGAGAACACATTTTATCTATTCTTTAAATTAGGAAAATAAAGTGAAGAAATCCTACATGACACTCCTACAAATGCAAAATATACATTTTGTCATGCATATAGTCTAAGGAAATTACTCTGAATCATAAACTCTGGCCTGACCATTAAATAATTTTATTAATCATGATCTTGAAGCGTATTTGATAAGCATAGAAATTGTTAATCATACAAAACATAAACACCACCCTGTTTTCTGTGTAAACCATCATGCTCTACAAGTAACTTATAAAAATAAAACTTAAGAACTTTAAAAGTTTGTAAATGTGTCTAAATGTGTGTAGGTGGGTATTTCATCTCCTGATAATAACTACAGCAGCACACTTACTTATTACTTGCAACCATTTTACCCCAAAAAATATTTCAGTGCTTCAGCACAGGTTCTGTTCATGCCAGAGTTTGCAGGATTTTTGAAATACAGAAGCAAAGAATGAATAGGGAAAAGGGAAACCTATTAATTCATATGACTACCCATCCATCTTCACTCCTTATTCATTTGAACATTAAGCTATTTTTTTAGGTGATCCAAAGCCAAATCTGACTTAACCCTCCAGAAGTGAATGGTTAATTTGCTTTCCCAGAGCACCACACAAAATGCTTTACCTTTTAATCATTCTGACCCCATTCCTTGGGAAATAGGGCATTCCTGTGAAGAACAGGGTCAGGCTGAAGTTGCACTTTTTTAAGACAACAAGAGATAATCTGTACTGTAAAACGAGCCCATAATTTTAATTTAGCAACAGGTAGGGAACTGTGAAGCCATGGTTGACGTTGCAGCAGATCCCTTTGGAAGATCATAGGATTACTCTACCCTGCATGTAAACAACAGGGCATTAAACGTTCCACTGCTCCTTGGAACAAGAGTTGAGCTGTTTTGAAGCTGAACACTGTCAACAGATAACCACTTACAGCTTCAGTACAGCAGAAGTAACTGGAGAGGAGGGAATGGTTTTAATGGTAAATGGCAGCTATTTTACAGCTGGAGCTTGACACAGGTCTGCTGCTTGCAGCAGCAGGTAAGAAATGGGGGTTTCCTTTGCCACTAACATACCTTGAGGAAACTACTAAAACAATTAATGTCATTAAAACAGGCTTACAAACAACTAAGCATTGGGGATTTTTTTTTGTTTCCCCACAAAGTATTTCAGAGTATTTTATCCCTCTCTCCATACTAAGAATAGCCTGGTGACCTCAGCAGAAGAGGCCCCATCCTGCAGCTGATCTCGACAGCTGCCAGGAACAGCTGCATGGAGAAGGGGAAGTGTCCAATATTGGGATATGGAATATTGGAAATGTCCAATATCCAACCACGTGCCGAGAAAATAACCCACAAGTTAGAGCAGGGTGCCAATTATTTGAAAACCGTGCCTGAGCTCATCCTCCCAGCAGGATCTACCAAATGCCCCTTATGATTTCTCTTATAATTTTAAAGTTTCATTTAATTTTCAAAATATGAGAACATTAAAAAAATGTTTTATATATTATATAAAATATATTAAAACTATATTTTAAGTAGTATTTAAGCATTTTATATATTGTACATAATGCATAAAAATACATATTTTTAATTGCAGTTACATATTTTACATGTTACATAAATTATGTGCTATCTATAACATATATAAAATACCTAAGTGAAAAATATTTTGTAATTATAAAAATGTAGCAAGACAAACCGCAACGCGTCCGGACTTGCACCGCGTGTCCGAAGGGGGGGGGATATGTCTCATCCTTCCCCGAGCTGTCCCACCACGACTTTTCCCCGTCCCGAGCCCGGGGGGGCCGGTTCGGGCGGTGTCCCTAGAACCCTCCCTGACCCAACTGTCCCCGTCCCCTCAGAGCTGGGACCCCCTTCACTCACCGGCCGCGCCACCGCTCGGTGGCGGCCATTAAGCCGCGTCTCCATGGCAACAACGCTTTTCCCGCTTCAAACGCCCGCGCGCAACATCGCGCGCACAGCCAGCCAATAGAGAGAGGGGAGAGAGGCGGGCGGGGCACGTATCGGCTGCGAGAGGCCAATCCGAGGCCTTCTCAGGTATAGGGGCGGGACCTAAGGGACGGCGGGAGGGCGGGACGAGAAGGGCGTGGCTACCGCCCTCCGCGCTGCCGCTGCGATTGGTTAACGCTGACGTCAGTCATGCGCTGGTCCCCACCCACTGCCGGAGCCGGAAGTAGCGGTGAGGGCGGGGGTCTATGGTGGCCGCTGTGGGGCTGGTGCATGTCCGTGTTCCCAGTGTCCGCATCCCTGGGCACAGGGGCGACCCTCTGCGGGCGGGGAGGAGAGGGCAGGGCAGCGGGGCCGCGTGGCGCCAGGCACCAGGCACCGGCGGAGGGGCCCTGCTGGGATTTGTCCTTGTCCTTCCAGGCGCGCACGGGAGGTGGTGCTGGTTCCCCGGGCTGGCCCCGGGGCTGTGGGGGCCGCAGCGGGTGTGTTGTCCTTGTTGTGGCTGATCGGGAACTAAAGGAAGCGGTTGAAGTGGTTGACCAAAAGTGCTCAGCGCTGTCCAGGGACGTGGTTGGTGGTGGAGGGCTCCGTGCTGTGGTTTCCCGTGTTGGAATCTGGAGGTGCTTGGTAATGCCGCTCTTGGTGTCCCAGGAAAAGACGGTGTTCTGTAAAGTTATTTACTGAAGTATGCATTTCTACCAGAAGGCAAAGCTTTGCCCGGAACTGGGGATCGGCCAGATTTGTGGATTACTCATCTCCATTTTTTTCCCCTCTTTTTCTATATAGGACTATTCATGCTGGCTGTATAACTTTTTGCTGACAATATTTATCACCTAAGAGGTGTGTTCCTTATTGTTTATATCAAATCAGTGCTTAACACACGTGCCAAGAAACTTTTAGTTTTGTATAACAGCCTTATGTTTAGGCAAGACAGTAGAGAGCCTGTCCTTTGTCATTCATTGTCTCGGTTTTCCCTCTGATGTCCTGAGGAGTCCTGTGCTCTAGAGAAACTGTCCAGAACAATTATTTCTATATGCCAGTTCCAGTAATGTTGAGGAATTACGTCTGCATAGGGCCTTTGGAGTTTTGCAGTGGAAAAGTTTCAGAGTGTTAATCCGTGGCTTTCCTTTTGCTTTGTAATTTTTTTCCCCTCCCCACAATATGATTTCTCATCTGTCAATAGCAAAGAAATGACATGCAGGTCATTTTTCATGCTTCTCAGTAAGATTCTTTTTTTTTTAATGCTTTTATCTAGGTTCCTGTTTCCCTGTTTTATAAGGAAAGTTTGTTATAATTCAAAGGTAGCTAATAAGATACAATTTAATTCTGTAGTGACTTCAAAGGCAACTTTGTAGTTGTTCAAAGACAACTGTTTTACTGTGCTGAGATCTGTTTGGTGGCTAAATACAACTGGTCATGTTTGAGCCCTGTGTTTTGTGCTGTTCCACAGCTCCTGGTGTGGTTGGCAGAGGGGAATGGCGGTGAGAGCTTGTGGCTTGATCATCTACAGGAGGCTGCAGCCAGCACCATCCTCTAAGGTCACTGACAGCATCGAGTACCTCCTGCTGCAAACATCCTATGGGACCCACCACTGGACGCCGCCCAAAGGTGATTTTTGTTCTGATAACACTCCCGGAGGTCATTGGTGTCAGGTTGCAGAATGGTTTTTGGCTGAGATCAGTTTAGAGGGGCGGTTACCACCTGAGACTAGCTGCTGGCTGTGCTGTTTGTCTGATGGTGCTCCTGATGCAACTGAGGGGGGAGTTTTGAGGCTGAAATCCTCTGCAGGTTGTGGCTGCATGAAGTATTGGGTACAGCTGATTTGAGTTGCGGCAGGGGTTGTCACCCAGCCGAGCTTCTCGAGGATTTGATGTTTCTGGCAAGATGTGCACACGACTGAAGTGAGGTAATGAGGGCATGTTCTAACCTCTTGCCTCGGGTCTGATTCTTTACCAGGCACCAGTGTTGCCAGTGCAGGATTGTTTGACCCATGTGTAATCAGAGGGATCACAGTTTGCAGGAAGGCAAACTGAAATCTGTAATAGTACAATTTAATACACCTTTCTTGGGAGGTGCAGGAGATCACTGATGAAGATCACTTGCCTAGTGCAGGTATGAGAGGGACAGGTAGGAGAATTAATTACCAGCTGTTCTTGGTTATCAGTGAGGCCTTAGAACAGAAAACAAGCCCTGTGTCCCAGGACAGAGCAGCACCTCCTCCATAAAGGCACGTGGCAGAGCAGTGTTTGGTAGCACATAGTCACAGCCCTGGTACCAGGAAAAGTGCAACGCAGGAATACTTCAGGTTCCCTGTAGATCTTCTTGCATGCTGTTTTTTACTACCTGAGATTTCTTCCTGGAAGTTTTTACTTCTCATTCTGTAAAATGCGGTGCTTTCAAAGTGTGGTGCAGCAGTTTATAAATCAGAACTTGCAAACTGGGGTAAAAAAATCTTTTAACAGTATCAGTTAAGCTCTCCTATTAAGGGAAAGAACAAAACTTTCCAAACCTCCCCCTTTGTCTACTTCTACCAAGAGCCTAGGGGAGTTGAGCTTGCAGCCTAGTGGAGAGCTAAAAAACATCTGCTGGGACATGATTGATTGTTGTGAGAAGAAACCCTTGTGGAAAGACTCCCTGGGAACACAGAAATTCTGGATAAGTGATTTAAATTACTTGCAGGTGTTTTGGTGGGGAGCTAATTGTCTCATAAGCATACATCTCACACCCAGAACCACAAAACAGTGTAGGTTGGGAAGGACTCTTAGAGGTTGCCTAGTCCAAGCCCCCACCATTGGGCAGGAACATCCTCAGCTACAGCAGGTTCCTTGGAGTTCTGTCCAACCTGGAGGTTTCCAGGGATGGGGCACTCACCACCTCTCTGGGAAACTTGTGCTAGTGTTTCACGACTCTCATAATAAAATCAAATCTTCCTTGTCTGTAGTCTGAGTCTGCCCTCTCCTAGATCAAAAGCAGGAGCCCTTCTCCTGTCACTCCAGGCCTTTTTCAAAAGTCTGTCCCCAGTTTTCTTATAAACCACCACCCTTTAGCCTGCAGAAGGGATGCTAAGGCCTCCCCAGAGCCTTCTCCAGGCTGAACAACTACAACTCTCTCATCCTGTCTCCAAAGCAGAGGAGCTCCACTCCCTGATTGTATTCATGGCTTCCTCTGAACTCGATCCAACAGGTCAATGTCCTTCCCTTGCTGAGGACTCCAGGGGTGGATCCAGCATTGCAAGTGGGGTCACACCAGAGCAGAGGGGTAGAATCACCTCCCTCAACACACCACTTAAGATTTTAGAGATCAAAAGCCACAATATGATGGTAGCATATAGTACAAGCTTGGTATTGATTTGGGGGAATTTAATGAAGAGAAGCCATTCAATTTTATAATATCTCTGATAGGAGTGGTCTTCCAAGGTGGCACTGGGGTATGCAATGTGGTAATGTAACTTGTATGTGATGCTGAGGTAGATTCCATGAGGCAGGAGCCAGAAGGAGAAGTTGTAATTGTCTCTCAAAGCGCACACAAAAGGCAGTTTACAGCTACAGCTGTACCTTGTTATTTTAAAAGTTCTCTAAGCAGCAGCAACTCTTATGGGATTATAGGGGTTGGACTTGCTTCGATCCCCTCACATGAACCTCATAAGCCTTATCTCTACCCCTAGGACTGTGACTTTGCACTAGCTGAGGCTGATGGGAAGGGGATGTAGGGTTCGTTTTCCTTCTCCATCTATTGGAGCTGCACTAGTGGAAACAGGTGGGAGGATCTGGAAGCTGTAGTATGTAAGGTGCTGCCTGCAGTCTTTTTCTGCCCTCCAGGTAGACTGTGTTGCACAAACTTGGCAACTTATCGAGCTTAGACCTGTGGTTATCAGGTATCAACATCAGATGCTGTTTTCTGCGCAGCTGCTGCTTGAAAGAAAAGTGTATTTTACATTTGTATTTCATGGTGTGAGAGCTATTCACACTTTCAATACACCGGCAGGGGAGTAGGACTTGTTGTGAAAGCAAAACAAACTTCCTGCATAACCCAGTTGTGATACTAAAAGGGGGCTTTGGGTACTTGGGACCTGAGGAACGATTCATCTCTGTGATGAAATTATAACTATTTGCAAAAAGCTACATAGAAAATAGAGTGACATCAGGGAAAAAATAGAGCTTAAACTTTTTTTTTTTCTCGTAAAATGTCCCAGCTCTTGCTATGTTGCTTTTTTGAGGTATTGCTTGGCTTGTTCTATTTATGTTCTGGTCTGGAGCTTTCATGAGAAAACCAAATCTGACATTTCTCAACAAAAGTATAAACGGCTGGGGACGTGTTATATTTATCCGTTGTTTGTAGTGGCACCTCTTGTTCTGAGCAATGTAAAATAAACCATGTGTCCTAGGACAACTACCCAGCTGGTGAAAGGACTGGCTTTTAGTCTTGTTGCTTGTTTCAGAGGGGAGTGTGGAAGAGAAAAAATCCCTAGCTGCCTAAATGAAACCCACCTTTTAAATGGTATATCAGTGCCTGGTCCTGTTGTTTCTGAGCTGTTGGCACAAGTAAGAGTTTTGCAGAATTGAGTCTTAAGCTTATGTGAGAGGACATGGTTGAGAGAGGATTATGACTCTCAGATGACCTGTCTCCACTCTAACTGGATAAAGGAAAAATGAGGGACTCAGTCCTCCTTTTGGGTGTAGAGTACTCCAGAAGTGGAGGGGAGGAGTGGGAAGAAAAGATGTCTGGTGCTGAGAGGCCGATGGAAGTTTCAGGAGGTGAGGGATAAACAGTGATCCTAAAAGCCACACGACAAACATAAATCAAGACACAAGATCTGGAAAAGCAATCTCTGTTCTCCAATTTCCATTTCATCCTGTGTCAGCTACCATGTACTCTCATCTCTGTCTCCCAGTGCTTCCCAATTAAAGCAAAATGTGAGTTTTCCTTCTGGGAGATTTACTTTTCCACCCTCTTGGCAGGCCACGTGGACCCAGGGGAGGATGACCTGCAGACAGCCTTCCGGGAAACACAGGAGGAGGCTGGTCTGCAGGCCAGCCAGCTCACCCTCATCGAGGGCTACAAGAAGGAGCTGCACTACCCTGTCCGTGGCAAGCCTAAGACCGTCGTGTACTGGCTGGCAGAAATGAAGGACTGCAACACAGAAATCAAGCTGTCAGAGGAGCACCAAGCTTTCCAGTGGCTGAAGCTGGAGGATGCCTGCAAATTTGCAGAATATGAGGACATGCAAGCAACACTGAAAGAAGTGCATCAGTTTCTCTGCTCCAGAGAATAAGTGGGTTTTTTTGAAGTATAAGGGGATTTCTTGAGGAGATGGGTCTGCTTTTTATGTTTTAAACTGGAGGAAGAATTATATGGCTGCAGAAATGTAGATTTCTTTTTTTTTTTTTAATCTGTAGTAATTCAGTGAGGATATATGAAGCTTTTAAAGAGATTGTGCTTTTGTCTCCCCTAGTAGCACAAAAAAGCATAGTCTGATTGAACTCTAAGCCAGAGATGTCTGAATTGAAGCCCAGAGCTAACAAAAGTCTTCCTCTCTCTCTGTCTCCTTTACTTTTCCTTTTTTTTCCCCTTTCTTTTTATTCCTTGAAGTGCTGAACCACCACAGGTCTTTTTGAAAAATCAAACACTTGATATATCTTGACTTGCTGATATAAAGCTAGAGTTGAGAAAATGAGCATATGGGGATTTTTAATAACAAAACACTGCAGAAGTCATACCTTGAATTTCAAATGAGGAAGCAGTAGTTCTATTCCCAACTCTTCCAGTGATATGCAGTGATAACTTGTCAGATCATTTCAGGTATTTTTTGTTTGTATCATGAATTTATGTACATCCCTAATGTACTGTTATGAGAACATTTTCCATACAGAGTCTTAGTAAATGGTTGAGATATGGTATTTAAGTGGTAAATTGAAGTTCTTTTGTCTCTTTTACTTTTTGATCTTTAACAGACACCTTAGCTATACATTTTCCAGAGGGTTGGGAAAGGGTACTTAATTCACTTTCTGCTCAGGATATCCAAGCTTATGTGCAATCTTGTGTCTGTTTCATACTATCAATGCTTCTATGGCTGCAGCCACTTATCTTTTGGGGCAGCAAACATTAATAATGTTGGTACAAGTGTGACAGTAGTCTCTTGCTTGTCACTCCATTATCTTCCAGTGGAGTGCTTTAAAATTGTTTGCATTTATATTTTGAATAAAGGGGATGCACTATAAGGAGGCTTATATATATATGTATATATATACACACACATTAAAAACTTCAGTGCTCCTCCACATTACAATCAGGCTTTATTTTGATTATGAACACTGCTCAGAAGTGTTTAATTCAGATGGTGGCAGAGAGTGTAACAACCAGTGAGAGTGGGAGAGAAGAGTTAAAAGCCTGTGCAGCCTCAGTCTTGGTTTTTCATTATTGTTTGAGCTACCATTTATTCAGTGCTGTGTAAACAATGGTGTTGCTGCCTTTGTGTGTATGAGCAAGATTAGCATATTAAGCTGGAGTTAGAGAGTCATTATCAAGTCATCGGTTCTGCCCATTCAGCAGTAATGAACACAGGCACTTGGTGCTTTGGAAAACACATTAGCTCAGCTCCAAGCCAGTATTTCCTTTTTGATGGCGCTGCTGAATGCTTGTAGTGTTCCCAAGGCAAGTCAAGGTTTTGGAGGGTGACCAGTGCTGTGCACTGTAAGATGATGTGCTCCTTGGACAAAATTCCAAGGGATGTAACTGTGATAATCGGTCAGGCACTGTGTGTGCATTTTAAGTGATTTATGTATAGAGTGTATCCCCAACAAATTTTGTGAGTAAAATGATTCTTACACATTTTTTGATCCCAGAGTCTTTGGGTTTCATTTAAAATGGAAATGTTGGAAAGTCAGAATTTAACTCTGATTCTTGCTGTTCACTGGTGGAAAAAGAGTTCTTCCTCTGCCCATGTCTAAGAGTAAAATATTTTCCCAAGGAGCATCTGGGAAACCCTCCAGCAAATAATTTTGGAATAATCTTCCTGGCAAAGATATTTATTTCCAACCTCTATGATATTTATGCCCTGAACCAATAGGATTGGTGTTTTTATTTTTTTTAGACTAGTTAAGTTTTTGGTTATAATAATACCTTATGACAGTAAACTTTCTTACCATTAAAAAAGAAAATTGAAAAAAAACCAAAACAAACAAACAAAACCCAGAGATTTTAAATTCCCTGGAGAGACCTTACTTCTACTGTGAGTTAAATAAAACCAAACTCAAGAGAAGTCCAAGCTACACTGAAATAGCAGAACAGCTTAATTTATGTTAAGTGAAAGGCGTTGCTCTAGTAAGAGACGTGAGGATATGGTTTCCCTTCCTCTACTGAACAAATACACTGACACAGCTCATACTTGTAATTTCCTGGTGTTATTGTTTCTTTCTCCACATAATTCTTGACTTATAGCCATGATTACATCATCTCAAAGTCAGAGAGAAAGAAAGCATACATTCATGAATATTAGTAAAGCGCTAAGACATTGCAAATTTCACTGAGAAAAGCTTAGGACTGAGTGTGACAGTCACGGTTAATTATGCTGAAACAAGAAGTGTAAAGGCTGAAAACAATGTCTTGCTGCTATCTAAAAGAAAAATAACTGTATTACTGCTCTGGTGGAGCAATGTATCTATTCATGACTATTCCATATGATTATAGAAAATCAGAGACTGAAGCTGGTATAAAGTGGCTCTATATGCAATATCCCCAACAAGCATGACTGACATTACTTGCCAGTCTATATAATAAAAGAGGATGTGTGTTATAATAAGGTTTAGTACATCCTAAATAGGGAAACCTTTTGAGAGACACATGCTCTCTCAGCAGGGCTTTTGCAGTGATGCAGAGAGGACAGTGGAGTGCTACCTTTTAAGTTAGGAAAATGGCTTGCTGCTACTTGATTGACAACTTAGTGGGGATGAATATTTTGGCAGATACCTGGAAGAGATTTTATAGAAGGTGGTGCTTATTAATTATTCTCACACTGACAATATAATTGATGGCCTTCTGTGTCTATTGGCAGCTAGTTTTATCTTAAAAAGAATTTAAGGATCATCAGGATTTCTGTTTTTCACCTTTCACCTTGTCTTCAAAGACTTGCTTTTTCATATGCTCAGTGACTTTAATTTTGGTTTAATGGGCAGCTGCAGCCGGCAAAAGTTCCAGCTTCATTTAGGGAAACCTGGGGTTTGTTAAGGGTTAAAGCAGCTCGGGAATTGCTAAGCAGCATGTGCCTATACAAACCAAACAATCTACTCTGCTTGCTTCAACCTTGTGCTGTGCAAGGAGATTGTACTCAAGTGTTTTGGAAAAAAAACCCAAACAGTGCATCCTGTCAAAACAGCAAGGGCAGGGAGGAGATCAGCTGTGGTGGCACTCTTCCTGGTGGGAGCAGTGACACGGGATGGAACAAAAGCTCTGTCATTTTGGAGCTAGTCCACTTGGTAATTGATGTTGTCAAAAAGAGGAGTGACAGTCCCGTCTTTCCACTCGATGAGGATCTCTCCACGCCTCAGGGAAGGGGAGCGGGATGGCGGGAGATACGGCTGGGGGCCTCTTCGTAAGGGGGCTGGCTCCCGTAAATCAACTCTGCTGCTGTTGGCTGGAGAGCTCTTCAGAGCAGAGAGGATTTTCTTCTTCCTACAAGAAGAGAGAAGAAGAGAGTAACTGCACCTGTCTGTCACTTGGCTGCTTCTCCGCATCAGCAACTGTAATGCCGCTCCTTCAGTGATGGCTCAAGATGTGTAGGAGAGGAGGAGCCAACATTAGTGGCTGCATTTGGGTGGGTCAGAGAGTGGGATGGATAAACAGGGTGGCAGGGAGGAGAAATCACCAAGGGTGACACACTGGTAGCCAGACTCATCTACTGAGACCCAGCAACATCAGGTGTGGAATGGGGAAGGTTGCCAATACCAAGACTTTTGTTTTGAGATGTTGGAGTTTTTCTTTAAAATGCTGTTCATGGCAATGAACCTGAATCTCACTTACTTGTTGTAGTGAACATTGAGTGTCAGTATTATTAATCCTAGTATGAATGCCAAGGGGCTGAGAACCAGCATGGCTGTCTTCCAGTTTGTACCTGAAAGGGTATGAGAGAAAGCATCACATGTTTGCTGTACATATCCCTGTTCTTATACAATAGCCACAATTGCCACAAAAAATCACCTGTAATGTCCCTGAAAAATGCCAGATAACAGGAAAAGTGCTTTGTCTACAAGATCAACATCTTACAGCTGCTTTTACAGTGCACAGCATCCTTCTATTGAAAGTGGCCACAAAAGCTTTTCTTTCTTGCTACAAAGACTCTTCTCCACTCTGCGTCTTTCTGATACAAAATAAGAAGGGCTGGGGAAAAGCAGTAGTGCTAGCAGCTGTCTGATTCTCCTGGGGAGCTGGGACAAAGCACTTTCATGTTTTTACTAAATTTTTATCACAGGCCTGTGAAGATTTGTTTAATCTTTAAGAAGAGTCTTTCTGACAGGTAATTTTTTGCCCTCATTCCCTATTGAGCATCCTCAATGGTACTCCAGGGAAATGTATCTCTATCACAGTGGGAAGGACAGGGGGGCCGATGAACTTTTATCTACCTGGTCCCTTCCTCCTCTGGCTGATCCCCAGACCTACCTGCAAGCCTGGCCCCACTACTTTTCCCCCGATTTCCATGCTTCTTGGAGTGGTTGTGGGATAGATCTAGTGGAAGAAGCAGAAAAACTCCAATTAGCAGCTTTCAGTTGGACCAGTGGCCCAGATTCCTCATGAGGCTTCACTATAACCAGAAATCCCTTTTGTATGAGACCCAGAAAGGAAAAGGAAACTTTATGTCTCTTGGTGTTTCCCAGCCACAGCTTAGTTTTGCTCCTAAAACAGCTGGTGGCTATGCTTCCAGGTTAAGCCTGTATCACTGAACTGCTTGCCAAGGGAAACTCCTCAGTATTTTGGGTGAAAGGACTCAGTGATACACATGGAAGTTCTTCAGAAATCCTCAGGTACTTTTCCACTACTGAAAATAGCTGAGTAACTTCGAAATGCTGTCCACATTTTCCTTCCTGCTGTTCTTATTTATGCATTCAGAAAAGTGCTCACCCTCATTTGCTGGGAGCTGTGCCTGTTTGGTCTTTAGCGGAGACACTGTGCTGTTGAACTTGTTAGCCAGGGGGGAGTCAGTCAAGCTCACAGAAGACTCTCTGTCCACAGCATCAATCTTTGATGAATCAATGGTTTTAGCTTGGAAGGAAACAAAGCAAAGATCTGTGTGATTATCATTTACTTTTTGTACAGGAACCTGGATATGTTCATTGCCGAGCAAGGAAAGGGAGCCCAGCCCTGCTGGTTTGGTTCTCTGCCCTGCAAGGTGAGTGGGATGGTGCAGGAGCAATCATCTCCTTCTGTGCATCACGGGCTTTCAGCTGTCACAGATTTTAAAAGTGAGATGAACCTCTCAAGATGGAATCAACAACCAAAGCAGAGCTTGTTTTCTGGTGGTAGATGTGGTCATTGGTTTTAAAAGTATGAGTGCAACACCAGCTGTTAAAGGATGATGTGTGAGGAAGAGGCAAGTGGAAGAATCACAGGTATTAGCAACACTGCAGATATAAAAATGGGATCCAAAGGGTGGTAAGTAGTCCATACCTCTGAAGGCTCAATACCTTTCTTTGCCTTACAGTCCTACTGCAGAGTAGGGTGTGTGGGGAAGCAGCTGCTGCTAGAGAGGAGGTTGTGGGAAGTTTGGTGCCAGCAATTCACCCCTCTTCTTCAATGATGCACATGCCAAGACCAAGAAAACTGTGACTTCAGGGCTCCCTGCTGCCTATCCAAACCCCATCCCATTCTGTGGCACAAGCACCCACACCATAGCTACACAGGTGTCATTTATTGACCTGATAACCTACCAAAGTAGAAGTTGTCTGTTGATGATCAGCTAGAAGTTAGATAAGCAATGCCTAAACAAATATAAAGGACTTTGATGTTGTTACTGAATAGTCAGAGGTTCCCTCCAGTAGACTGAACTATGGGATTGATAGGAAAATTATGAGTTTGCATGAGATGCACTGAGTGCCTCAGCCTGATTCAAAAGCTGCTCTATGTTTACCCTCACAGCCTTATTTGGGGATCCTGGCCCCAAGGCAGCCCTGGGCTGCCAGGAACACTGCCTTGGGGAATGAAAACGCTCTTTTCACATGCCTTTTTTCCATATCTTAAATGTTGCACGCATTTCCTAGCCTATATTTAACTACCCTAATACGGTATTTAATTTGTATGGTCCATATTTAACGTAATGTTAAAACACTAACACTTGTAACTATTGTGATAATTACATGTTGACCTTCTAGTTGGCTAATTAAAAACCTCGAGGGGAAAAAGGCCACCTTCTCTGCACATGACAGCCAAAGCAGCTGATGTATCTCTTTCTATTTCAAATTAGATACAGCTTCTCTGTGCCAAAAGATTATACTTACAATCCATCTGCTTATGCCAACCAGATACATCACATTTTCTCTTTACTCATTTCTGCAGAGCTCAAAATCTCATTGGATCCATCATCCTTAAGGTAAGGAATAGCCTCCTGTCGGGAAATAATTTTCCCTGAGGAATGTTGGGAACTTCATCAACTACAGAGTGGACAAACATAAAAGCCATTGCAAACACCATCTCTTTTTGGGTCTCTGGAGTGGTAGAAAGGAGAGGAGGGGAGGGATAGAATGTGATTTTCAGGTCTCAGTTCTGCACACAACTTTGCAAGAGAAGTACCGAAAACAACCTTTATTTGCAGAAGGGACTTAAATGAAAGCGAGAAACAAAGTGGACCATGAATTATCAGTGGTCAGCAGTGGGCTTCACTGGGCATGTGGCAAATGCTCACAGTCACATCTTGGTAAAATGACCATGCCTGGTGTCTGGTAGCCTTGTGTCAAACTCCTAAAATTGTGACAAAACCAGGGTTTTTGCCCTTTCTGTGTCCAGTCTAGACGAAGGCTAGTGAACACTTGTGAAAGCAGAGTTTGGATTCTCTTCAGCAAAGGCTAAGGTTCTAAACGGTTATTATAAGCACAATTTTTAATACCTTTTTATGTCATCTTCTGGGATTTCTTAATGCAAAGGGAGGGTGACACTTAAGCTACCTCCCACTATTTGCTGTGTTCACCAGTCTCTTTATGGCTACATTGGGCACCAGGAGCAAGGTTCACTTCTGAGGATAATGATAACATGGAATGAAGGTTAGAACTAGGTTTCATTAGTGAAAGGTGCATTGAAAGGTTCCATTAGTGAAAGGGGTCTCACAGAAGAGAACTTTCATTTCGGAAACTGAAGCAATAATTTCTGATACAGCTCCTCAATTATTCATAGAAGTTTAAAAGAGGTTTTCTGCTGCCTCCAGTTGTTGTCTTACCAAAAAAGATATCCCAAAGTACCAAAAGATCTCTCAAAGTCTAAAGTGCCTGATTTTGTGAGACTTCCTTGGGTGTTTTGTGCTTGGGAGGCTCAGGCAATTTCCACTATTCTTAGCTGTAGGCACAGAAATATTTCACCAAAGTATTTGCCTGTCCTCAGAAATGCAGCTGGGTTTTGGAAGCCTGATCATGTAAGGTTTTGCATGGTGTGGAAAACACTGAACCAGTGGTACCAGGTAGTGGGGCTGAGCTGGAGCCATTTGGTGTTTCTCCAGGTGGGGCTGAAGTGAACATGAGTTAGAATGACAGGTGCAAGCCTGGTGTTAGGTGGCTTGGATGATATGAAAATTAGATGTTATCAGACGCTAAATCTACCTCATCTTACTTTCATAGATCCACACACGTGTGTCTAGAGCTTGTTGAGCTGGCTTGCTGGGCCTCTGAGCTGCTTTCCGGGCAGCAGCACAGACGGTTTCATCTGCCAGCGTCTTCCACCTGCTGAACTTGTCCTTCTCCCTCGAGACAAAGACCTTGTGGCCTCCCTCCTCGGTGCCAAGGTGGAAGCCCAGGCTCTGCAGAGTCAAGTGTCCCTTCTTGCTGCAGGACCATGCCTGGCGTTCCCAGTCTCCACAGGGCTCCAGCCTGACCAGAGCGTTCTGGCGCGTCCTGTGTGCCGACAGGCACCGCCTCGTGTGCAGGCTGGTGATGGTGCCCGTGTCGGGGTCCCAGCCCCACTGCTGCTGCCGGGAGTGCTCCTTGCAGCTGGCCAGGCTGACGCTGTTGGTCTCGTGGGAGGCACGGATGCACTTTTCCAGCCGGGTGTTCCTTATGAGGAAGCCTTGTCCCGCTGCTACTGCGGTGCAATCAGAGCATGGTTTAGTACTGTGCACGTCTGAGGCAAACACTCCTCTTTGTAAACACCCTGGGGGAAGCAAGGTGTAACCCACCAGTCTTTTCCTGGATGGGCATGCCTGGATAAACAGTTCCCACAGCCTCCTAATTTCCTGGAATGACATTTATTTGAAAAAAAGGAACTTGCAAATAGCCATGAGCAATGCTAGAGAAAAGTAGCAGTTATGTAACTAATGAGGAAAAACATCCTTCCAACTTGAATGATTATATCAAATATCTGCCTATATATTTTTAATTCAGTACTTCAACTGTTTTAACTAGGTAGCCATCCTTCCTTTCCTCCAAAGTAATTAGATGATTTGGGGGATCTTTTGCTTCTATCCAGGTCAAATCTTTCTTATAAAAGAGCAGTTGAAATCCCCCTCGTGCTGTTCATCTGGGGCCAACTAGGCCACCTTGGGCTAAACTTTCTATTATGTGGTTTCTGGAGATACTAAAGCAGTGCAGGGATAAAACCACATCCCACCAGAAGTGTGTAAGTACTTCGCTGAGGCAGCTCATGTAAGTATTGAAATTATCTTGGATTTAGCACACCTGACATTGGTCTGTGCACCTTAGGAACAAGGTACCACTTTAAAAAATCCTTTTGTAAGAGGGAGATATTGCAGCTATCCCACAACACATATACAATTTGAAGCAATTTCTGTAATTGCTCGTTGCTTTTAAGAGCAACAGGTCCCAATATTTTAGATGATTCAGGATGGATATCATCACATTAGCTGAAGGATTGCCACTGTTTTCAGTATAACCTCATCAGGTGTGGCCTGTGAATATCCTGAGAAAAATGTTAAGTGCTAAACCATCCATTGCTGTTTCAGGTGTACTTTCTGCTGTGTATTTAATGCCTAAGATAGAGAGAAATAGAAGTTTCAAATTTCTGAACATTCTGAGAAATCTTTTAATAACAACACGTGGCAACTCCCAGCTTTTGCAGTGACGTTTTTTCTCTCTTTTCCCCAGGAGACAATTATAAAAGCCCCATATAGTACTGAGCATAAAGAGTAAGAGAACACTGAAAAGTGATGTTAGGCAAGAACACTGATTTTTATCTAAACTATTTCTGCAGAGTTTCCCCTCCCGAATAATAATAATAATAATAATAAAACAACCCAAAACAATACTGAGCCAATGTAAGTATTTGGCTCAGTACCTGAAAAGATTAGTGACAGTATAAACAGAAGCTGATGCACAATAACAACGGTATAAACAATAGCTTAAAGGAGCTCTCATGTTTTTCTCTCAGGAAATTCTAGGGGTCTGCTAGATTAATAATGCCTTGGGGCTGTTAAATCCCCAGAAAGATTTAAGAAACAGCTAAAGGCTTTCTGCTCAGCCTGAATGCCTGAGGAGAGGAGCCAGAAACCACAGTACTTTGCCACCAGCTCTGAGATTGTCTGGTCAATGTGTCTGCACTGGGATATTGGCTTGCATGGACCTGTGATAGCCACCAATCCAGACAATTCCTGCTGCGCCAATGTGCCTAAATGAAAATTAAATTTCTGGGCTATCTGTGGACAACTTACGAGTCTTGTTCTCTTTAACCCTTACTGAGGGCTGGGTGGAGGTAAGATATTTAATGCACTTTGGACTTGAGTTTCTGCCAGCCTCTAAAGGCAGGAGAAATGTCTCATATATAATTTCCCATAAACTTTAGAAAATTGAAATCCCTCAGTCCCACCCCACCTTTGCCATTTTTCCCTAGGATCTGGAATTCAGGATTCTTACTTCTTTGCTTCAGCTTATCTGTGAGAAACACATTTCCAAAGTAATAATTTGAGACATGCATTGCAGTGCAACAGGGGAATATGACGACTGTGCTTGATCAGATAAAACATCTGCTGAGCCCAGGATCCTGTCTGCAGCACTGGGCATTAACATTTGCAAATAGAGGAAGAGGGTAAGAATCAGACAAGTAAAGAGCTCACTCAAGACAATAAGAAGACAATAAGATGACAGTGCCTCCTTCCAAAAATCAGAGAATCACAGATTTTTGACGTTGGAAGGGACACTGGAGATCATACAGTCCAGTCCCTCAGCCAACACAGCTCACTTGGAGCAGGTGACACAGGAACACATCCATATTAATGTCTCCAGAGAGGGAGATTCCACCACCTCTCTGGGCAGCCATTCCAGTGGTCTGTATGAAATAACTCAGAAAATATCGCTGGGTATTTATGGGTAAAATGGTTTTGCCTACTATGTTACTTTTTTCAACTCGGAAGTTCAAAGAAAAATATCATTTTTGCTCCATCAGTATCAGGAGCTCCTTCTGCAGCTTCACACAGTCAGTGTAAGTTTTGATTATTCTTAATTATTTCGTGGTATCAGCAAGCTTAATTACTTCATTATGCATCCCTTCTGATCTTTCTGAGCACCTTCTGATAAAATCACTGTTTATTCCACCTCTTTGTTCCAGCCTGTGAGCTAGGTTTCTCTCCTACTCCAAGAGAATGGAGTTTCTTAAGGGCCTTGGTGGAAGATTCTTATCAAAAACTTTTTGCAAACACAAGACCTTGGTCAGCTCAGCACATTTATGTTCTTGCTGATACCATCATGGATGTCAGACATTCCCATTACAAAAGCTGCATTGACTTTTCTCATGTTTCTCTCTCTGTAAATACTGTTCTTTGCTTCCACTGACTTGCCTGATGCTGAAATGGAGCCTAGGGACCTGTGTCTCCCTAGACTGTGCAAGGATCCCTCTTAAGAGGGGCATTACTGCTCTAATGCAGCCCTTTGGTGTCAAGGTTGCTTTAAATAAGAATTTAATACACTCCTTAGAAATTTTTTAAATGTTGTCTTTGGTTTCCTGTAACTCCTGTAACTCAAAAGACATTTGGGCTGATCCTTTGCCACAGATTATTTATCCTTTTTTTCCTCCTAAAACTTCCCCTGCTGCCAATTCTGTTTGATAGCACTCTTCAAACTACTGAGAGTGACTGCCATGACCTCCCTGACCATGTCTGAAGTGAGCACTAGAACCAGTAATCCATTCAGACTTTCTACACTGCTCTACTTTTGGTTTCCCTTCTTGCATTTGTGCTCCCCACCAAGTTCCTGCTTCAGATAATATTTGAAAATTTCTGTTGGCAGTTTTTTTATTCTCTCTAGGCTGCTCATTCAAGTATTTTTCTCATATTTTATTACAGGTTATATTATTAAGCATATATATATATATATTAAGCCACAATCTTTGCTGTGTTTTACTTTCTTGGCAATGACTCTGCATTTGAAAGTTTTAGGTATTTTCATTACATTTTGAAGAATGCTGCTGTTTGACCCAGGAGGAGATATGTGTTTTGCTCTCTGTAGAGTCCCTGATGTTTTATGTTCCCCTCTAAACAACCACCTTGTTACCTGCACAGTAGCAGCAAACATTGCACATGCCCCACACAGTCATAGGAGGTAGACCCACAACTAAATCTGGAGGATGTTTACTTTGGGATACACGTCAGGCACCAAGAATCTTTATTCAGGAGAAAATATGACATCCCAAGTCCTGCTGCCTAGTGGTCCGACAAATAAGGCCATGAGCAGTAACATTTCTAGAATGTTAACCTGGAGCAAAGAGAGCATCCAGTGTACTCCCTGAGGATGGGACTCAATGTCTCTGGAAAATGCCAGCCTTACCCACAGAGCCCAAGTAGATGCCTGCTTTGGTCATACTTGAACACTTTGGCCTCTTCGTATTTTTAGGAACAAAATAAACAATTTCTAGCAAGGCTCTTGATGCCAGCTCATTTGCCCTATGATACTGACTCTCTGTCTGGTTACAAGAGAGAAAAGCAAGCAAATATAGGCCCCTGCTTCTCTGCAGCATGGCCACCCTTGGGACATGCTGTTCCATGTAGGATTAGGGGCAAAATCCATGCAATGTTCCTAATTAAGGTAATGCCACTATGAAAGCCTTGGTTACCAGTAATCCCAGTGTGACTGAGAAAGTTTCTGCTGTTTCTAAGCATTGCCTGTGATGTCTTGATCAAAGACATTTGCAAATTGTTTGGGGTAGCTTGGCCCATATTTTTTCCCAACCACTGCTGCTTTCTTAAGAATATCTTGGTTTTGGTTGACCAACAGGACTTCAGGGGTTTCATATCTTTCCACATTACTGCAAGGTTCACTTTTGACCAAGTAGCTCAGCAAAGGCCTCCAAGAGAGCAGGGGATATTGGTGAAATAACCACAAAGCTGATGCAGATGAGGAAAACCGGTCCCTGGGGTGGGGATATGACGGGTATCTACAAAATCCAGAAAGGTCTGGAGAGGATGGAGAGGGGCGGACTGGCCAAGGACTGATGCTGGATGGGACAAGGGGTGCCAAGGGAAGGCTTGCAGGGTGCAGGAGGTGGTTCTGCATCCAGGCATTGTGTGTTGCTGCCAGGGACAACCTGCACAAGCCAAGGGAGAAGGTCTGGCAGCTACTGAAGAATTAAATGCACCACAGCCAGGAAATCGCCCAGGTGAAAAATAGTTGGAGGCTTGAAAAGTAAATGGGGGAGTAGAACTATCATACAAGCTTGGCCTTTTTGCCTCTTCAGTGCAAAATGCTCAGGGCTGACTTTTGAAGTCAGGGTGTCAGGAATCAGGGAGCAGCCGGCACTACCATGGGCTTGAGGGAGAGGAGAATAGGTCCAAAGATATGGAATCAGGCCAAGATGCCAAGCACAGCCTCACACCCAGTGCATGGGGGTCCAGAGTCAGTGTTAAATGCAGTTTTATTTCAGCAGTTTTCTTTCTGTGCATGTAGGCACAGATCCTGCTGCTGCCTGACTTACCACTGCCCATTGCATCTCACAGGGTCACAATTAGGTTTGGATTTTTAAGAAAACTTCTCACAGAATCAGGAGATGAACTAGGTTGGAAAAGACCTTCAAGATCAAAACCCATGATCTAAACTAACGCCTCCTCATCAACTAAACCATGGTACTGAGTGCCACATCCAGTCTTCTTTTAAACACCTTCATGAATGGTGACTCCACCACCCTCCTGGGCAGCCCATTCCAATGCCCAATCACTCTTTCAGTGAAGAATTTTTTCTGACATCTAAATTTTTTCTAATGTCTAACTTTCGCCTCCTCTCTGCTTGCAGGTACTTTCCAAATAAACAACTGAAGTCAGAATCTGCTCAGGAAATTCCAGGATTTCCAGTTTTCAGCAGGAAACCTCAGAGGTCTGTTGACAGCAAGCATCCCTGTCCTGCCAGCAGCCTTAAAACTCAGCAGCCCCCGGCAGGAAGGGATGGGGAAAAGCTGCTGCACGAGGAGATCAGCCCCAGGCATGAACATGTTTCTGCTCTGTTCTTTGAGCTTCTTTGGGCATATCCAGGCATTGGGAAGATTCATCCCTTTCTGCAAAATAGTGGTGGTTTTATTGTCTGGTCTTGCTGAAATGCAGTGGCTGATCATGTTTGCACCAAAAGCTTTACACTAGAAAGGAAAAGAAATTCCCTGTGATCCTCCACTTTACTAACACAACACCCTGAAGGCTGTTCTGCTCTCTTTGCATGCAATCATGGTGTCATCTCCAGGTCCAAACCAAATCTCCTCTAACTTTTAAAAGATACGCGTGCATCATCACCTCTTACCACTACAGGGACATGCACTCAGCCTAGGGCTTTACAAAGTGAGAGATTCAGTTCACTTTAATTGGCAACTTTGAATGTCCAGAAAACAGCAGTAGATGGAGCAGAAGTCAAACCTGTAGGAGCACAAACCTCTCCTGTTACCCAGCTGCAGAGCAAATTGAGGGGTAACATCTCAAAGCATCCTGGGGAACACTCACTTGTGCAGCAAGGAATGGAAAGTAGCTGGTCAGAGGTGCCAGTCTGAGGTTTGTCCTTAAGGAATAAACATCCCAGCTGGGCAGCCCAAATAGTTTTAGTCCTCTGGTTGAGGGATTTTGAACAGCTCTGAACATGTAACCTATAAAACTGCAGGACTGTTCTCCTTGTAGCTTCAGGGACTGAATGAGCCATGAAGAACTTCAGGGATTTATTTCAAAGAATGGCTTTCAACCTAACATCTCAGTCATAGCAGCAAAATAAAAAGGCTTATTAGCCCAGGGACTTTTTCCCATTTTTAAAGAAAATAGAATCCTCCTGATGCCCACGATGGGATTGGTGAGACCATGGGTAGCACCACTCCTGGGAAACTGTTCCTGGGTAGCACTGCTCCGGATCTCTGGGATGATGCTCAGCAGGGACTTCTGCTTTTTGCATCTATCCATGCATGTAAAAAACAGAGCTGCTTGGATTCAAAATACTCCTGTGCATGGGCAGGATACAGGATTGGAGCAAGCTCAGAAAGCAGCTGAATATCAACATGAGCCGCTACCGAGATTGCTCCATGGAGGTGAGCAGTGCCGACTCTGTACCTTCCCATCATATCCCAGTCCCAGCCAACCACCACAGGAGCAAGACTAATACTTCTGCACTTCCCACTACTTTCTCTCATGCTGCTAGGCTGCTCTGAGCTCACTCACTTCTGCTGGGAAGGAGCAGCTGGGTTCGGGAGGAACATCAGTGCTTAGGAGGTCACTTAGTTCCTGCCTCCCTCCCTGGGCAGGTTTATTAATCCACTACTCTTAGGAGCTTAAAAGCACTTTATAAAACTCTCTGGCATGATGCCACGGTGTCCGTGGCCCAACCATCCCAGCACCTTGCCAGCCTGTCCCTCACTCTTCTGTACCCCTGTGTTTAATCCCATTTTAAATGCTACCCTGAAATGTGCCTGCCGGCACTTATTTTACGGCTGGTGGGTTCTTGAGCTTTGCAGCCCAAGCAACACTTCAGCAGGAAAGCAGGTTAAAACCCAGGAGGCATTTCTCTTCCCACTTTACAGATATCCCAAAGGAGGAGAAACTTACCCTCAAGCCAAGGAAGGAGGCAAATGCAGCCCAGGCTCAGCCTGAAAAGCTCCATGATCTGCCAGCACAGTGGGGGAGAAGGAACCCCCAAAGCCTCTTGACCACAAGGAGTGCCAGGCAGCTCACTTTTACCCCTTTCTCTGTCATTCACAGCAGAAAAGCCCTGCTGGGAAGAGAAAAACTCTTTTGTCTCAGCAGTGGAGGCTTGGCAGCTGGCTTATCAGCAAAGGATCAGTTTGGAGACACAGTCCCGCTCAGCAGTTGTCCCTTAGGAGAAATCATATGACGAGCCAGGATGGGGGGGACGCTGGACTGAGATGCTCGCGGCCGCCGGGCTCGGCTCCTTAGCAGCAGTGATTGCTCCCAGCAGTGACAGACGCATGCTAAGCAGGCTGGCCAGCTGCCTTTGCCAGGGCTGGGAGTGGAGGGGGATGCAGGGCTGGCCTGGCAAGAAAAAGCAAAGTTCAGCAGGAGTGCTCGGAGGGGCGTGGGATGTGTCTGCTGAAACCCTGCACTTGGCCATGCTGTCACGGGGTCGTTTTTTCTTTTGAGAAAATTATTCCCGCCAAGAGGATTTTAGGCAGCGTCATAGCTCATGACAGAGATAAAACCCCACAAAACAGCTGTGGTTGTCCTAGAGCCGGAGAGTGATGGAAGTGGGAGTTGAGCTCCTGGATGGGGGAGCAGGCTCCCTGCTGTGGTTTGTCCTGATGATCATCCTGAGGGTTGCTCAGGTTGAATTGGCTTTTCATGCATCACTTTGTTTCTGCACAGGGAGGAAACCTCACATCCCTCCTGAAGGAAAAGCAGCAAAAGCCGATAGGCAAACAGCGGAAGGGCAAACGAGAGTTACACTTTTGCTAGCAAGATGTTCCCATTCAGCCACATCCTCTCAGCTCTTGTATGTCTCATATGCTTGCTGAGGACATTCTCACTTTAATAAACCACTTGGCCTTTTGCACAAAAACACTTTAAAAATTGTGGCTTCACTTTCACTTTTGGCGTCCAGTCCTGAATGGCACCAATGTCACCTCTCCCAGCTCTGCCCATGAGACCAGGAGTCAGCTGGAGGGTTGGGAGTTGCTTCCTTTAGTGGCCAAGCTGTCAAATAAAAACAATGCAGTACTGGTATTCATGCAAGGGCATGGTCTCAAGTCAGGGCCTCACAATGGTGCAGCTCCCTCTTTGCGAAAACGAATCAGTTGAACATTAGCCACTGAGATTTTTAGGGTTTCAGGACATCACTTTGGCTTTATTTCTTGTATGTGCAATAAAGTGCTTGCATATAAAATTGCTCTGTAGCCTTAGAGCCCATTCTTCCCCATTACATTGGCTTTCTTAGGGAATGGCGTAGCCTCATGCACAGGGCGGCTTTCTTCAAATTGTTTTCACAGCTTTTCCTGGGACGTCCCTAGGAGAGAGCAAGCTATTTTCCAGCTGTGGCCTCTCTCACATGGAGCAGGACAGTCCTATAATTACTGACTCTCAGTCACGTAATTTCCACATCAATTAGTCCTTGCCAGCCCAAGTCCCCTGGAGCAGGCTTGTTCTTGTCTTCATCATCAGTTTCATGGGTGCATTGCTTTTTCTCATCATGTTGCAGCTCATGGTGAATTTAATCAGAGTGAAGTAATGACAAAGTGAAATTTCATCTCCCGATTGTGGTGTGGTGCTGGACATTACACCTTCACACACAGAGGTCACTCACCACACACCAGCTGCAGCTCCGTCTGGTGTGGGACAGGCACTGCTTTCCAGCACAGAACAGCTGGGAGAGCAAGTAGAGACAGATATTTCAGCAGCCCTAAGCCTGTGGGATGCTTAGGGACAGGACAGCCATCTGTTACAGTTCCACCCTAGCCTCGTAGCCAGCATGGTGCTTTGTGACACTGGAGACATAGGAAGAGGCTTAAAATCTCACCTCTATCCTTAGTGTTATCCCAGAAAAGAAATGGCAAAATTCACACTGTGTCTGCAGAGTGAGGAGGACTGGGGTTCTGGGGAATTTGTTCAGTATTTTAGAGGTGAAATCCTCCTCTCTCCAAAGGTAACATCCTTTGGGAAAGGTGGAAATGCTCACTGGCTTTCTTTTCAGCTCTGGCCTTTGGCAGGTTTTCTCTGCATTGGAACCTTTGATCACAGAGATCAAATGGCATCAGATGTTTAGGAAAACAACTACAGTGAAGATCCTGTATCTCCAAGAAGGGCTGCAGAAGGAAAAAGAAATCTTTACATGCCAAAATGCTCCCATGGCTGGGAAGTGGAGCTGGTCTGGGATAAAGCAACAGCTCCAGAGATGGCTGGGTTTAGATGAGTCCTTGCAAACCCGTGAGCATGCAGACTGAGACCGTGGTGAGCCCAGAGCAGATGCTCTCAGCCTGTCTGAGAGCCTCATCTCCCATTGTGGGTGAATAAATGCCACAAGAAGTCCCACAGGTGCAGACATGAGATGCCTTGTCCAGGACCCTTCACCCTGGCAGGCAGTTGGCTTAACCCATGCAGAGCCTGAAGCATCCCTCAAGGACCCACCGGCTCCTAACCTCATGCTGGGTCTCTCACTCATGGTCACAAGAAAATAGCAAGCAAGAGCAGTTCCCCTTCAAGAAAAGTCTTCAGGAATTGAGCCTTTTCATTTCTGTGCTATTGCAGGCAGCTCCCAGAGGCTTCGTCTCCGAGAGGAGCAGCCAGCTGAGCCTGGGTCTAGGAGGGAGAAAGCCCAGCTGAGACCCAGGTGACTTCCTGCCTTGTTCCTTCACTGGCAAGAGCTCAGCCTGCTGACTCCGTTCAAAGCAGACTGAGATGATAGCACCTTTTTTCCCCTCCATTTTCATGTATTTCCACAGTCTCCCAGACTGCTCACATGACTGGAGCTGTAGCACACAAGGACCTTTTCTCCCTTCATCTGTGCTTTGCTCGTCCCTCCTTATTTGGTTTGTTTGAGGGAAAGGTACCTGAAAACCCTCCTGCAGCTCCTCACAGGCACTGATCCTGGTAAATAGGGTCTGATGAGCTTGGTGCTACCCAGAACTGGCCTGATGAGCAGTCACCACACAGCCCTGGGACAAGTCTGGCAATGGTCCCTGGGTGTCAGCCTGGGCCACTGGCTCGGCAGATGGAGCTCCTTCCCAAGGATATGGGCAGAGCGGCTCCCAGATTGCAGTGGGATGATGTGGCCACTACTGGCAGCTTGGAGCAGTGCATGGACACTGTACACATCTTGAGGAGTCAGAGAGAGCTCTGAAACAGGGAAAAAAAGTTGATTTTGCAAGGCTTTTTTCTGGCTGGCTTTGGAGGAGGAGTTCTTTTGACCAAGAGGACAGGAGTGGATCTTCCTGTTCCTGCTTCTATAGCAATTAGGAATGAAAGACCTGTGCAGTAAACTCTTTTTTTTTTCTATTTTTTTTTTAATTGAGGGACTGGAATCCTCTGGAATAGGAAAAACCTCAGGTAATATTCCTGCTCTAGACCTGAGCTGGATTTGCAAGGCTCCTGGGGGCTTATGACACTGTCAGACTTGCACAGGGTAATCAGGTTTGCAGCAGCACTCTGTACAGGCAGAAACCAACAGTCTGTGCAGCCACCTTCACGCTGAGGTGTGCTAAAAACCCTCCAGGCATCAGGAGCCATGGAGAGCACGGCTGAGCCCCCCAAACCAGGATGGTTTCCAGAAATCAGCCTGCTCAGAGTTGTCTGTGGTGTGAGCTGGTGAAGGTCTCTCCCTGTGCAGGATACAGCCATAGGCCTCCCAGCTGGTCCAACTCTGGCTGGCATGGGGTTAATAGGAACCAAACTGCTGCCTCAGCCCAAGGAGCTGGATGAGATCCCCATGGGCCAAGGGTTGAAGCAGTGAGGCCAGTCATCCCCATCTCCCACTGGAACTATCACAAATTTCTAAAAGCCCAGACCTGGGGTGAGGGGTGCACTCAGTATTAGGGCTGGTATCCTCCTTGCTTCAGGACACAAATTCCTGTATTTACAGGTGGAGCAGGATCCTGCACTGCTCTGAGGGACAGACTCTGACTGTGTCCTTTCTCTTCAGCTCCTCACACTGCTCCAGGTGTCCTGTAAGTGCTGTGTGCTGCAGGCAGAGATGTTGTCACCCTTACCTGCACCACATGGACTGCAGAGCAATGTCACTTCACCTTCTGCAGCCACCCCCCAGCCACTTCCACCTTGTGTTAAGCCTTGTTTGGCTTGTAGCTAATCTGTGGCAGCTCATGCGATAACCTTGGCTCTCCCGCCTCATCTGCAGAGGCAGCAGTTACCTCTTTCCTCACATCATCTATATGCACGGAAAAAATGGTGAGCAAACCTCCCCCGGGTCCCTTGTGGTAATAAATCCCCCATACACCACCCATATTTGTCAAGCTGCTGCAGGAAATGAGAGCTAATGGGAACTGCTTTCTACTTCGCATGACTTTTCTGCTAAAAAGGTCCATTTTAAACAGTCTAAAAGGGCTTGGTAAATGATTAATCAGTTCTTGCAGCATTTGACAGGGCAGTAGTTTATTTATGGCTTATTATGTTTAGCTATCTATGGCTCTTTCTGCTAGGACATGTTGTATATTCTCCCTAAAAGCACCTGATATTGACTAAGTGTTTGATAACCTGTAAAAGGAACTTCAATATAGAAAACTGTCCTTCTGTTTAAAGGAGGAATTGTTTCCTGATGGGTTCTAAAGAGTGATGGTCTCCCTGAACTGCCGGGAAGGTAAACATATGCAGAATCATGGAATATTCTGAGTTGGAGGGGAACCACAGGGATCATCCTTTAGGCCAGCTCTTAAGTGAATGGCCCATACAGGGATCAAAACCATGACCTTGGTGCTATTAGCACTGAGTCAGAGTTGACTCAGAGTCTTCTCTGAGCAGCCTCAGAGTCTTAGAATGCTGAAAATTGGAGGATTCAGGAATCACATCTCTGGAACCTGAATGGAGGGCTGACAAACTTGTGACACAGGTGCCAAGAGACTGGGGGAGGTTCTGGGGATAAATTTAGTCTGGGGGAAGGAGACTCTGAGGGTAAGTGCACTAAGGGGTTTAGGTGTGTAGCTGCCCTTCAAGCTGGCTGATACGGGTTTTGTCAGTTGAAACCCTTGAAGCTCCTGTTTAGCTGTAAGAGGGTCTAAAGTCCTGTCTCGTTTTCTGCTTATCACAGTGCTGGACGTGTCAATGTTTAATCTGTGCATGCTAAGCGCTGCTAAGATTCTTGGGGTGAGGAATCAAACCTGGCTTCTTTCAGCCTGGGGGACAAAAACTTGGCCCAGATCCATACTTGATTAGCACCTGATAAAGCAGCCCAAATATAACACAACAGTGCTGGTAGCCTTGGGACATCTGGCTTCCAGGGCACTGTGGGAGAATTCAGACCACCCTGGTTTGGGACCACATGTACTCTTGGTGGGCTAATAAAGCACTCTCCAGAGCAGAGAGGCTTTGGAAGGACCAGTTAAATATTCACAGTTAAGGGTCTCTGTGATGCCCTAACCCCACGGATGGAGCAAGGATAGGGCTGGATCTGGGCTCTGGGTCACCTCTGTGCAGCCCTCAGCAAAAGTCCTTCTCATCACCCCTGGGCATTACTCAGGCTGCCAGCTAGGCCAGCAGATATTTAATGCTTTCTGGAGACATTAAAGGATGGGAGTGCAGCTTCAGAAACTCTTCTACCCTGGTGGAATCTATGCTAGGAATCCAAATTTCATCCTCTGCTGCCTCCAGAAGTGCCACTGTCTGCTTTCCCCACTGACCACTCATATCTCACTTCTTCCCTGTGAGGGGCAGGGCTGGGGTATCAACATAACATCTCACGACATCATAGGAGTGAGGAAAACCCAAAAGACCCTGGAGACGGGACAGCTTGGCTCAGGAGTTCTGGCTTGCTTGTATATGATTTTTCTGCCCCCGATCTTCTGTTCCTGGGGAAATCAAGGAATTTAAAGCAACTCTCTGGGAGTGAAATCACTGCATAGAAAGCTTGGAAACTTCCCTCACATCCTTTATTCTTGGACAGATTTTTGAGTCATGATGTCCATGTGTTTGGGGGATTTTAATGTATTGCTTAATATTAAAAAAAAAGAAAAAGGAGAAAGAAAAAAGAAAAAGGAAAAAGGAAAAAAGAAAGAAGAAAAAAGAAAAGAAAAAAGGAAGAAGAAAAAAGAAAGAAGAAAAAAGAAAAAGAAGAAAAAAGAAAAAGAAAAAGAAAAAGAAAAAGAAAAAGAAAAAGAAAAAGAAAAAGAAAAAGAAAAAGAAAAAGAAAAAAAAGAAAGAAGAAAAAAGAAAGAAGAAAACCCTCTCTTTCAATTCATTATTTTTTCACCCTGGAAAATGGTGCAACTTGTCTTAAAGGAGAGTCCTGCCTCCAGGCTGGCTGGGAGGGTGAAGGGAGGAAGGAAGGAAGGAAGGAAGGAAGGAAGAAGAAGAAGAAGAAGAAGAAGAAGAAGAAGAAGAAGAAGAAGAAGAAGAACGCTCCAAAGTCAGCAATTGAGGACTGATCCAGCACATAATAACACCATCAAAGTGAAAATGTTGTTTTGTAAAAACACGAAGGTTTCACTGGAAACCACGGGGGCTGGAGCTGTAAAGCCGTGTCAGGAGTCAGGCAGCACTGGGAGGCTGCCAGGTCTGAGCACTTTGGGGCTGGCAGAGTGCCCTGAGCACGTGTAATCCAACCTGCTCCCCTAAACCACCCATGTCCTGGATCACCATCTCTTTGGGGCAGCAATAACCTTCCTTTTCTTACCCTCCTCCCCCAGCCAGGGCTTGCCTGAGAACACTTTTCACCACTCCAGCTCCTTTTCCCACCTAAGTCTTGCTCATCCTAAGAATGCACTTCAAAACTAACCAGGCAGTTAATTTGGGTGGTTTGGGATCTGCTGTGAATGATCCAAAATGTGGTGACCTCTGGCATTTTTAATGGCTGCCTGGGTGACCTGTCATCTCTGTATATTTGGATACCGATGTCATGGTGACATGGGTAAATACACCCAGCCATTTATTGCTGGGCATAGCTCAGATGAGCAAGCTGGCTCCTTTTCCCCCTCTCCATACAGGGCTGCTCCTGCAAGTTTTCATTCTGTCGGATCACACAGACCCCAGGAAAGTGCCAGGGGAGCCATAAGTCTGGTTGCACAGAATGCGTTGCCTTGAGCCACCACCCTCAGTTTCTCCTGACTGTGTTTTTGTTGGCAGTAGATGCTCAGCTGCATTAGCTGCTCAAGCTGCATTAGCTGGCTTGGTGATACTTGATGCAGCTGGAACATGTCACCTTCTGTGCATTTCTCAGCAAAACAATGCTTTGATGTAGTCCTGGTCTTGCAACAACTTCAATTTAATACACCTATCCTCGTAGTCTGTACCAAAACATCTTCAAGCCCCACTGCTGTATAACATCTTGCCTGGCATAAGCCCAGGAGCTACAGAGTTTTAATAAATTAGGAGAACTGAATGACAATAAGAAAACAGAGACAGAGATGTAGTGGAAGATTACCTTTTTTCCCTACAAGGGCCAGAGGGACTTTCCTGGGGTGATGGTTTTGGAATAGGTAACAGGACAGGCAGTTGAAGAGAAAGAGAAAAACATTCCTACACACCCCCCTCCCCCTCCAGTTCAGGGAAGGAGCAAAGTGCAAGGAGATAAAACATCTTTTTCTAGCTGCATCTCTAGGGCTGTGGTCGGGAACAGCAGGAGGAAACTGGAGACTCCAGTGCAGACTTCTCTGCCTGTGTTTGATGCAGATAGGTTGTGGGCAGGAGAGAAAATCCAGCAGGGCTCATAATTAATGTAAACAGAGATCAGCCTCTGATGTCCAGCTTGTATGCTCAGGAACCAGCCCCTTCCCCTGGCCCCATTCTCTTCCAGGCTCGAGTCTAACTTTCATCCCTTCATCCTTGCTCTGTGGGACAGAGCAAGGCTGCAGCCAAGAGAGGGTCATAGGAATCCTGGCACAGACATGCTCCAAAAAAGCTCAACATAGCTGCCAGTGAACAGGCTGCCACTGCAGAGCAAAGTGAGCCAGAGCCAGAGGGCAGGGACAGAGCCAGAGCAAGTGGGCTGCAAACAGAGCAGAGTATCTGCGGCTCTCAGCAAGACTTAATTGGGTTTTTTTTGGTGTTTATAACACTCGGTTTTATGAAAAACCATTACAGGTGTGAGCAGCCAAGCTTTGGAAAGGACATTGTGAATAGCTTCACAAAGCATCTTGGATTTTCTCTTCACCAGCTGGAGTAAACAAATTCAGCAGCACAGTTGCTAACCAGGTACTGAGGCTGCAAAGGAATAATGGATACTCAGATAACCCACCGCTCCGGGAAACATGGAAACTTTCCAAAGGGGGATGCCAAAGAAAGGAACTTGACTGAAGATGTCACACCAGTGAAGCAGAAGCCCTCCAAGGAGCTGAGGCCCATGCTGGGCGCCATCTTGCTGGGCCTCATCCTGTTCATTGCTGCAGTGGTGGCCTGGTGCTACTACACGGTGTCCCTGAGGAAGGCGGAGCGGCTCAAGACGGAGCTGATGGACCTGCGGGCGGACGGCTTCGTCATCCGCAACCAGCACGGGGAGGTGGTGTTCAGGCTGGCCTTCCGCTCGGGCAGCCTGGACCTGGAGTCGTGCTCCAAGGAGGGCGAGATCCTGAGCTGCTCGCGCTCCAGCCGGGGGCCGCTCAACTTCTTCATCCAGACGGTGAAGCCCAAGGACACGGTGATGTGCTACCGCGTGCGCTGGGAGGAGCTGGAGGCCGGCCCGGCCGTGGAGCACACCATGTTCTGGGAGGACGCCCACTGGTACGGGGGCTCAGAGATGAGCACGCAGCACTGGCCCATCCGCCTGGCCGGCTACCAGGAGCCCGTGCCCTACGTGACCAGCGACGTCTACTCCTTCCGTGACAGCTTTGGCGGCATCCTCGAGCGCTACTGGCTCTCCTCCAAGGCGGCGGCCATCAAGATCAACGACTCCGTGCCTTTCCACCTGGGCTTCAACGCCACTGAGCGCACCCTCTTCTTCCAGGCCCGCTACAAGGACTCACCCTACAAGCCACCCCCGGGCCAGCAGCCCTTCCCTGAGCTCAGCTACCGCGTCTGCGTGGGCTCTGATGTCACCTCCATCCACAAGTACATGGTGCGCAGGTACTTCAACAAGCCCTCCAAGATCCCTGCTGAGAATGCCTTCAGATACCCCATATGGTCCACGTGGGCCCTCTACAAAAAAGATATAAATCAGGATAAAGTTCTGAATTTTGCAAGAGACATTAAGAAATACCATTTTAACTGCAGCCACATTGAGATTGATGACATGTACACCCAAGCCTATGGGGACTTGGACTTTGACCCTGTCAAGTTCCCCAATGTAACAGAAATGTTTGCAAAGCTGAGGGAGGATGGATTTAAGGTCACTCTGTGGATTCATCCTTTTATACACATAGATTCTCCCAGTTATGAAGAGGGAATCAAGCGTGAGCTGTTCATCAAGGAGCCATCAGGGAGGCTGCCAGCCATGGTGGAGTGGTGGAACGGCATCGGGGCCATCCTGGACTTCACCAACCCAGCAGCCCGCGACTGGTTCCAGAGCCACCTGCGCCAGCTCCAGCACAAGTACGGCATCTCATCCTTCAAGTTTGATGCGGGTGAGACCAGCTACCTGCCCAAGCAGTTCAGCACCTTCTGCCCACTGTCAGACCCCAGCATCTGGTCCCGGCGCTACACGGAGATGGCCATCCCCTTCTACGAGCTGGCCGAGGTGCGCGTGGGCTACCAGTCACAGAACATCTCCTGCTTCTTCCGCATCATTGACCGTGACTCTGTCTGGGGCTACGAGCTCGGTCTCAAGTCACTCATCCCCACTGTTCTCACCATCAGCATGCTGGGGTACCCATTTGTACTGCCAGATATGATTGGAGGAAACTTCCTCCCAAACAAGACAGAGGGAGCGGTGGAGATCCCTGACCGGGAGCTGTACGTGCGCTGGCTGGAGCTGTCGGCCTTCATGCCCTCCATGCAGTTCTCCATCCCACCCTGGCTCTATGACAAGGAGGTGGTGGAGATTGCACAGAAGTTCATGGAGCTCCATGAGTCGCTGGTGGCCCCGCTGCTGCTGGAGCTGGCCGGGGAGGTCACCGACACCGGCGACCCCATCATCCGTCCCATCTGGTGGATCTCGCCCCGCGACGAGGCCACTCACCGGATCGACTCCCAGTTCCTCATTGGGGACACCCTCATGGTGGCTCCCGTGCTGGAGATGGGCAAGCAGGAGCGGGATGTCTACCTGCCAGCGGGCAAGTGGCGCAGCTACAAGGGGGAGCTGTTTGAGAAGACCCCAGTGCTGCTCACCGACTATCCCGTTGACCTGGATGAAGTTGCCTATTTCCTCTGGGTTTCCTAACAGGATCCTCTTCATCTGTGCAATGGACTCAGTGATTAGTTTACCAATGGCTTTAATGACCAGAGAATCTTAATACTTTTTAATGTAGCAATATTTCAGAACGAAATTTGAAGGTGACACTGAGACCTTTGTTCTGTGTGGCAAGTGTTCTACAACAACTTATTAAAATGTATTGGATGGGTGTCTTTGTTACTGCATTGCGTCAAGTGTAATGTGCAGAAACAATGTCTCTGCTCATAATCTTTTCCCACCAAGAAGATGCCATGCACGGTTCTTTTGTCTAAAGGCAATTACATGGTCTCCTTTGTTACCCAGTTTCACAGATGATCCCTTGGGACATTGAAAATTTCATGTGCTTAGTGAAGGAGGCAGCTGCAGGAAAGTATCTTTTTTATTTTTTTACAAAAAGCAGACTGTGGTTATACTGAAGAGGATGGCACCGAAGTTGCAGCCTGCATATCAGATGGGAGCTGATGCAGGAGTTAGGAGTTTGCATTTCCCATGGCCTGAGCTATCTGAGCAGCAAGAAAGCTACAGCACTTGCTAGTGCTGTGGCAGCTGTTTTCCCCCTTTTATACTGAGAACCATGGTATGCATTCAGGTAAGTCTGTAAAATGTGATGATATCTCATGCCAGTCAAGATTAAATTCTAGTACCAAGTCATGCAGAGGTTTATACTTAACAGGATCCATGTGTTTTAGGATCCTGTTTAGGACAAAGGGTGCAGTATGTCAGGAGAGAGCATGGCCTCCTCAGAGAGTTCAGACAATTAACAAACCAGCCTGAGTAGCTGGCTGCCTCAATTTCCCCACTGAGAATGTTTTCCCATCCTGTGCTAATAGAGATCCCTGTTCATGACAGGTGGATCCTTCTGTATCCTTCTGCCCATAGAGGTGATCTCTCCAGAATGAAGGTGTCTCAGCAGCTCCTGAGGGCTCGCTGTGAAACACTCTCCACTCTTGGTCCAATGTTCCCTGCTGTTTTTAAGCAAAAGGAAATGTTAGGTTGACATGACTGAGCAGTTTAAGAGAGGCCAGAGATTTCTGGGCTGCAGTGCGCCTTCCCAAAGTGAGAGACAGATCACTTTGATGGCTCCAGCACACTTCCAGTGGGAACCAGGGAAGTAAAGCTGTGTGTGGCCCCAGGGCAAAAGAAAGCTCCATTTTTTAGGGGTTTGCCCCAGGGCTGTGCCATACAAAAAATAAACAAAATGGCTCCAGGGAACATTGTACTTGGTCGAGAGCTTGTTTGGTGCCCAGCTTGTTTGGTGTCCTGCATGGACACACAGCAGTGCCAAATGGGATGAGCCAGAACATCTTTTAGATGCCCCTGAAAGCTGGAATCACAGTAATGCTATTTCTAGTATGGCAGTGGAGAGGGCAAACCAGACTCAATCCAGGGATGTGAAAGGGAAAGCAATGTTCAGTCTGGCAGTTGTGCTCAGGGTTAACAGGATAACACTGAATCCTTACCATGGGCTTTCTCTCATGCCAGGATAGTAGTTTCCAACAAGGCATCTACCCCAAAGCTGAGAAAATGTTTCTACAGTTGCTGCTTTGAAGCCCCAAACAGTCCCCCACATCTGTCTTGGGGGAACCAGAGGGTCCCAGGGCGGCCCAGCAAAATTTCTCTGGCTGTGGTTGCTGCACTAAAAAAAAAAGTTTTCTGCAAAGCTCGTGCCCACAGTGCTGAGAAAGAGAGAGCCAGACTCCATCACCCTCATACAGTACCTCTGTCCCTGTGATCCATGTGCTCTGCATGCACACACACTTCTGCCACCCACCTGCACCACAGGCTGATGGGGGAAAAAACAGGCAACACAGAGAGTTCCTGCAAACCCCAGGGATGACATGGGATGCCTGGTCCCATGGCTGCAAAAATGTCTCCCCTATCCCTTTCCAATCTGTCCCTCAGTGCATTTCCCTGCTGCCCAGCTGAGCCACAGGAAGCTACAGGGGACAGGTGCTGGAGGCATCCTATGAGCAGGTGACACCACAGCCACCTCTCCACACCCTCCTGCCACACCGGGCTGTGTGCTGTTGAATGGACATTGTTTGACTTGCTAAGCTTTAGTCCTGGTTGATTTTTTACACTCCCAGTGCTTGTGCACAAGCTCTTTGCTGGAGGTGCTGGTGATGTGAGGCTCTCCTCCAGAACCTGGCTTACCACAGCTGCTTGTTTTTCAGAAGGGGGAGTTTACTGCTTTCTTTGATGACTGCTGAGCTAAAAAACACCCAGCCCTACAGGGAAAATAAAAAACTCAAACAAATAAAAATCTGTTTTTCTCTACTTGGCCTCTGGGATTTTGTGTCAGCACAAACCATCTTTATGGCTCTCCTGGCACAAGGGATCTGCAGGCTGGCAGCTCCCGCCCAGATTGAGAAGGTTGTATTTTTCCTGAGTCTACCAGCCTGGCCATGTGCCCAAAGGAACTCTGCTGCTGTCAGCTTGTCCTTTCACCACAGTCACCCCCAGCCTTGGGCTCTGCCTGCCTGTTGGCTTTTTTCTTACTTTTAATCAGAGCTGTGATTTCAGGCAGGTGAGAACACATTCACAGCTCAGGTCTCCTGGGCCAGCAGCCACTGCTCTGCTGTCACCCATACGCACTTCCTTGAAATCCAGTTTGCAACCAATTGGGCTTCTGCTGTAGCTCCTCTGGGGTTCGGATTTTGCCACTAACACTCCTCCATGTGCAATGCACAGCTGTGGATATGTTTTCAAGCATATGTTTCCAAGCCGTGTAGCTGAGACCCAGCAAGGAGCTGTCCCCATATCCATGGTGAACCTCAGACACACTCTCTCCACAATGCACCAGGTTTTGGGAGGATGTAAACCAAACTCAAACCCAAAGCACTGATTCCTAGGAGGACCTCTATGTCACTGAGGATCTCCTGCAAGTTTGTGAGTGCTCTAAGCTGCCAACCTGCCCACAGGTCTTCAGCAGCACCAACTTCATCCCCCACGTGATCATCAGCCAAGTGTATGGATGGCACTCACATCCAAAGAAGAAAGCAAAGGAAAAGCACTGGGAAAATGTTTTTTATTGCAAAAGGAGTGAAATGAAGTCTCTCTTAACCCTCACGCCATGCTGTATGGGTTGGCCACTGCTAGTGATGTCCAATGGCATAAGACAGCTATGGTTTGTGTGGTAATAATGGAAAAGGAAGGAAAAATATTATTTGGGGCAAAGGGGGTGATGTGGGGCAAAGCAGGCTCCTAAATGAGTCTCACATGCTCCATTCCTGGCCCTCCCATAATGACAAACATCCATTCCATCCATGTCCTTGCTGTCAGTGCCAGAAAAGGGGAACCATGGGGACAGTGGGGACAGTCAGGAGGACCTTCTGGAGAGCCCAAGGGAAGCTGAGAACAGGCTCCTCTTGCTCATCCCCTACAATCAGTCTTGAAGTGTGTGTCCTCTGAGAGCAAATCCCCAGACTCAGTGTTGATAAACCTTTTTTGGGGTGAATGTCAGTAGAAACAGGGCCACAACCGTAGAAATGTGTATGGTCCCATCCCTGGGGGCTAACACAACATTGGGGCTCACCTGGACATGGCCTTTTCCAGGCCAGCCCTAGGGCACAGCTGGTCTCTGCTGTCAGGACCTAAGGGAGGACAATCCTCAACCCAGTGGGATTTTCTGCCACCACTGCAAATGCGGAAGTGAAGTTACTGCCAGCTTCTCCTTTTAAAACATATATCAAAGCTGCAGGCAGCAAGCTTTAAATAAAACAACAATCTCAACCCTGATTTCAGTGAAGACTAGGGTAAGAAAAGCTGCAAATCTCCCTGAACCACCAGCCCCACCAATTTGGTACAGATGGACATAGTTAAACTTCTTTTTGTTTTCCAAAATTTTATCTCAATCAAGGCAATTCATGTTACAGTTTATACCAATTAGGAATTAGAAAAGTGGTTAAAAACAGACCCACCAGCATTACAGTCTGACAGAGGACAGCATGTACGAACACAAGCATCCAGAAAACCTGATACACAACAATGCAAGCTTTAAAATTCAATCACATAAGCATCATGTGTGAAAAGGCTGATTCCAAATTCCAAACCTTGTTTGGGGCCTTTTTCTTGGCTGAGACAAGCTAAACCTGGCTTTGGCCAGTGACCCATGGTGTAAATCAGAGAAATGTCCCTAGCAGCAGTTCTCAAGGTATCTGTGCAGAGCTTTTGGTCTGCACGGTCTGAGAGATCCTCAAGTCCTGCAGTGCTACGGCATAGTGTTAGAAATAGTGGTTTTGGTAAAAAGTTGGATGGAAAGGGCATCTAGAAGCCTGTGAGACAGCTTAAGGCAGCACTGCTGAGCCTATCCCCAACATCAGCTCATAGTCCTCTCAGCAGCTTTACCTTTCTCCTTGCTGGACGACTGAACAGCCATGTCCACTTGTGCCCTAATTACAGCATTTAGAAAAATAAGGGTATTCTATAATCTTACCTGTTCATTGATATATTTAAATAAAAGAAAATTATAACTTTGTTAATAAAATTTTTTTCCTTTATTTTTTTCCTTTTTTCCTTTCTTTTTGAGGGGAGGGGAAAAAAGACAGTGCATCTAATGGAGAATTTCCTCCATAACCTTCCTGACAGTGCTGAAACCACTGCAAGGAGACTGAAGGCACTCATCTGGCTGCTCCCATCATTTTAATAGTAGAAGGATACTAACAGAGATGCTATGTTTCTCCTCACACAGCCTCATTCCTCATGAGTGATGCATAAGGTGAGTGGCACAGAACCACAGGAAGAGAAGACAGTATCTCATGGTCATACCAGGATCCTTCCTATGAAGTCCTGTGCCAAGGATCCCAATTCTGCTGATCTCCCAGCTGAGCAACAACATCTCCTCCACCTAATTGGTGCCTTAACCTTTCATATTTTCCAGATTCTGTACTGCGTTAGTATACTCTGAACTTCATATAAAGTGTTAGCAAGTTCTCCTCACAGTTTAGTTAGACAAAACAATCCTTTTCCAGGCTGAGAACGAAGGACACTTGCAGCTTCAGGCCCAAAAAGTATAAAGCAAATTGAGGAGAGCAATCTGTGAGGATGGGACTTCATAAACTGAATCTGTAATTGGACAATTAACCCCAATATGTAAATGGACCAAAATTTATAAAAATGTGAAAACTCGTGACCTGTCATCCATCTTGGGTGTAGCCCTGGCCAGGCTCTTGTACTGCCCAAGGTGTATCCTTTGAAGGCCTTTTAATAAATACTTACTTTATTCCTTTAACACTGTCCAAGCCTCTGTTCTAGGTAGCCTCCAACGGCATTGTAATGACTCCCACGCCAAGGGATGACAAGTATTTCATGAGCAAAGGTTGAATGGGAAGAGCTGGTATTTCTCAAAGCATGGTCTTCATGCACTTCTGGGGGTACAGAAGCTCCCTCCACTCTCTGCCCAGACTCATCTCCTCACCTTCAATGCCACCCTGCAAGCAAGGACCAAATCCTGTCAGTGCCCTGATGAGTGACACTGAGATTCCAGGATTATTTCCTTGCCAGAGAGTGTCTGCAACTTGTAACATCACCATTATTTGCATTGGTGGCCAGAAGAAACTTGAGTCCTTCAGAATTAAAAGCCTGAGAAACAAACAGGCATCAGGAAATGCTTGTGTTCCAGCTAGGCAGGGACCTGTAAGGCTCCCCCACATCTCATTTTGAGATTAAACTATACATGGCAGATTCAGGTCTTAAGGGAGTCCATCAAACCAGACTTCCTCACATCCTAACTTCAAAAGCACTTCAGATTTTGCCCCTAACACTGAAATTTATCGTCCTGCACCCCATCACAACCCTCAAACTTAGTGCATTTCCTTTTCTGCCTCCTGAAAAGCTCTGTGGCAGGAGATGGGCTTTGAGAAAGATCCTCACTGGTACCCAACCCTACCTAAAACATGCACCATCTTCCTGGGTGACTGACTTGTGCCAGACCCATGCCCAGCCCAGACACAACTCCAGCAGAAGCCCCACAGATGCTGAGCTGTCCTTGCTGGCTGTAGCCTGGGCACAGTGCCCAACCCTTCCCAGCCATCACAATTCAATTCTGCAGAAGCTCATTAAAAATTCAGGGACTGACACATGTTCCCAACTGGGGCAGTGCTGGGAATTCGTGCCTTAGGGAAGAAGGCGGCGAGACTTCAATCCTGTCTGTCCTGCCTCAGGTCTCTGCAAGTGCATTTTCCCATACAAAACCAAATGGGAAATCTGCCAAAGAGGCAGCTGTTGGGGACTTGGGGTGCAGGATCACATCACCGTATGAGCCCTCCAGAAGCCTCTGACAGCAATCCCACCTCCAGCAACACCAGTGCTGCTTGAGAAGCTCCCTGAGACTCTCCCAGGGAAAGAGGAGGGCTGACTAAGGAAAACCCTCAACAAAATTATCACCTCTAACGGCGACCTGAGATGGGTATTAGCTTAACTTCGCGTTAGATGAGAACATTTCCGTGGGTGCAGTGAGAACAGCCGCTGGCACAGACCCATCAGTTCGTAGAGATGGTGTTTTCCACCCACAGGCAACCTGGCGACCAGCAAACAGCACTGTCAATCCATGACACGTGCCGCTTGCGGGAACCGGCTGTTCCCAGGGAAGCGCCGCATGGACTGCCTGAGGACAGCTTTGCTCCAGGCAGCCCTTCTGCCAGCAACAAACCTCATCTGTCCTTGAAAACCATAAAGCATGGTATCAGCAGGATAATCATGTAACCAAGTGGGGTCATAAATGCTTAAAAAATGGGACGTGCTGGTACAGGCGGCGCTGCTCTTGGAAAGCCAATGTTGATGCCTCAGGCAAAGCACACACACAAGAGCCTTGTAGTGGAAATCAAATGGGTGAGCAGGTGGGATGCAGCTGTCCCAGCAGGAAATAAGCAAACCATTCAGTTAAAACACATGGACATCACTTGAGTGACCTGGCCTGCCTGGTACCCAGGAAAGCAGGAGCATGGGGCAACTGTTAGACCAGCACCATGCTAGGCAAAAGCAGGAAAAAAATAGATGTGTGTGTGTATATATATATATTTAACTCTATTTTGCTTTATGCTCTTAAAAATATCCATTTGAATATATTTTCCATATTATAAACCTTAGGGCAGGCTGTGCTGCAGCAATCTTCCCACAGCACACACGCCCATACCCAGTGCCAGGTGCTCTCACAAGACTAGGAATGTTCCCCACTGGCACTAAGGAACTTCCGACTCTTGTCTTCGAGAACTGAAAAGGTATTGGGTTTACTATGTGTCTGCAGACAGACAGGCAACTCCTTTCTGACCTATACAGATAAATTGCTGCCTACTGTAATCCAATCAGAGCCTACCACCAGACCCAAATTTAAAAAATCAAGATCAATCCCCCCCCCAAAGAAAATATTATCCCCATGAAGAGTGAAGTCTATTTAGTTCCCTTCCTCCAACTCAGTCTCAAATGAAATGTGCAATTAGAGTTATTATTTGTTAGAAAGTCCTAGGTAAGGCATGGTTATTCCAAAGCTGATGAAGAAGATCCTGTTAGGAAACCCAGAGGAAATAGGCAACTTCATCCAGGTCAACGGGATAGTCGGTGAGCAGCACTGGGGTCTTCTCAAACAGCTCCCCCTTGTAGCTGCGCCACTTGCCCGCTGGCAGGTAGACATCCCGCTCCTGCTTGCCCATCTCCAGCACGGGAGCCACCATGAGGGTGTCCCCAATGAGGAACTGGGAGTCGATCCGGTGAGTGGCCTCGTCGCGGGGCGAGATCCACCAGATGGGACGGATGATGGGGTCGCCGGTGTCGGTGACCTCCCCGGCCAGCTCCAGCAGCAGCGGGGCCACCAGCGACTCATGGAGCTCCATGAACTTCTGTGCAATCTCCACCACCTCCTTGTCATAGAGCCAGGGTGGGATGGAGAACTGCATGGAGGGCATGAAGGCCGACAGCTCCAGCCAGCGCACGTACAGCTCCCGGTCGGGGATCTCCACTGCTCCATTGGTTTTATTGGGGAAAAAATTGCCCCCTATCATGTCAGCAGATATGAAGGGGTACCCCAGCATGCTGATGGTGAGAACAGTGGGGATGAGTGACTTGAGACCGAGCTCGTAGCCCCAGACAGAGTCACGGTCAATGATGCGGAAGAAGCAGGAGATGTTCTGTGACTGGTAGCCCACGCGCACCTCGGCCAGCTCGTAGAAGGGGATGGCCATCTCCGTGTAGCGCCGGGACCAGATGCTGGGGTCTGACAGTGGGCGGAAGGTGCTGAACTGCTTGGGCAGGTAGCTGGTCTCACCCGCATCAAACTTGAAGGATGAGATGCCGTACTTGTGCTGGAGCTGGCGCAGGTGGCTCTGGAACCAGTCGCGGGCTGCTGGGTTGGTGAAGTCCAGGATGGCCCCAATGCCGTTCCACCACTCCACCATGGCTGGCAGCCTCCCTGATGGCTCCTTGATGAACAGCTGACGCTCGATCCCCACGCCAAAGTTGGAGGAATTGTAGTTTACGAAAGGATGAATCCACAGAGTGACCTTAAATCCATCCTCCCTCAGCTTTGCAAACATTTCTGTTACATTGGGGAACTTGACAGGGTCAAAGTCAAAGTCCCCATAGGCTTGGGTGTACATGTCATCAATCTCAATGTGGCTGCAGTTAAAATGGTATTTCTTGATCTTTTCAGCAAACCGCAAGAGTTTATCCTGGTCGATATCATTCTTGTAGAGGGCCCACGTGGACCATATGGGGTATCTGAAGGCATTCTCAGCAGGGATCTTGGAGGGTTTGTTGAAGTACCTGCGCACCATGTACTTGTGGATGGAGGTGACATCGGAGCCCACGCAGACGCGGTAGCTGAGCTCAGGGAAGGGCTGCTGGCCCGGGGGTGGCTTGTAGGGTGAGTCCTTGTAGCGGGCCTGGAAGAAGAGGGTGCGCTCGGTGGCATTGAAGCCCAGGTGGAAAGGCACGGAGTCGTTGATCTTGATGGCCGCCGCCTTGGAGGAGAGCCAGTAGCGCTCGAGGATGCCGCCAAAGCTGTCACGGAAGGAGTAGACGTCGCTGGTCACGTAGGGCACGGGCTCCTGGTAGCCGGCCAGGCGGATGGGCCAGTGCTGCGTGCTCATCTCCGAGCCCCCGTACCAGTGGGCGTCCTCCCAGAACATGGTGTGCTCCACGGCCGGGCCGGCCTCCAGCTCCTCCCAGCGCACGCGGTAGCACATCACCGTGTCCTTGGGCTTCACCGTCTGGATGAAGAAGTTGAGCGGCCCCCGGCTGGAGCGCGAGCAGCTCAGGATCTCGCCCTCCTTGGAGCACGACTCCAGGTCCAGGCTGCCCGAGCGGAAGGCCAGCCTGAACACCACCTCCCCGTGCTGGTTGCGGATGACGAAGCCGTCCGCCCGCAGGTCCATCAGCTCCGTCTTGAGCCGCTCCGCCTTCCTCAGGGACACCGTGTAGTAGCACCAGGCCACCACTGCAGCAATGAACAGGATGAGGCCCAGCAAGATGGCGCCCAGCATGGGCCTCAGCTCCTTGGAGGGCTTCTGCTTCACTGGTGTGAAGTTCTCTGGCAGGAAGGTGTACATGGTGCTGCGCTTTCTCTAGAGCTTTCTGCAGAGGCGTGGGAAGGAAGGACGTCTGGGGTTCTCAGGAGAAGACACTGAATTGTTAGGAGAGCTCCCACCTCCACCACGTCCCAGAGCACCCGTTTCTGAAAAAGGAGATGATAAAAATAGTCTGAGAGAATCTCTGAATCAAGGGACAGCGTGTCATCCACTTGCTCCCCCTGGCCCCTTCTGCCCGTCTGTGACGTGCCAGGTGCTGTGTTCCAAGTACCAAACATCATCTCCAGTTACTCCGGGCAAGACAACACATGCAGAGACCAGCCTGAGCCCTACCCGGGGAACAGCCCTAGGGCAACAAGGACCAAGTCATTGCTATATTTAATGTTTTTTTGTTGTTGGGAAGACTTTCAGTGAGGCAAGAGTGGAGACTGGGTGGCAGTAGAAGGAGGCTGAACAGGAGCCAGATCAGCCCACTGACAGTGTCTTAAAGAGACAAGGATAACTGAGAGCTATAAAAGACACCACGTAATGAATTCCATGCAGCCAATCCTAATTTTAATCACACTGCCTCCCTGGCAGATTTAATTCATCTGCAGCAACATCGCCTTCCTGTCCCAAGCATGTCCCAGCTGCTCCACTTGGGTGATACCTTGCAGTGAAGGTGGGTAAATCCCTGCTTCTCCACAGCTCACAGAGAGCCAAAGAGGGCTGTGGTACTAGTCTGGGTTTTGGGGGGCATGTAGGGGGTGCAGAGAGTGGCACAGAATGGCTGGCTCCTGCTATGTGCTCAGAGCAGCTCTGGGTGGAAAAGAACCTCCTTAACCTTGTAGGAAAGGTTAACCACTAACCACTTGTTTGAGCAGTGGGCCCAAAGGGCCCTTCCTCCATGCAGCAAGGCTCCAGGCTGTGTTTCAGCTCAGTCCACTCTCCCCTGCATGGCCCCGGGGAAGTGGGCTGTGCCAAGAGCCTAATGGCTTTTCCTTGGCCACGGCCTGGCTGGGCTCTGCCAAGCATAACGCCCGGGATCCAGGGGGGGAAAGTAAAGTAAGGACATGGGAGAGCGAGAAACAAACACAGCTGCAAGAGGAGTAGGGGCGGGAGAGGAGCTGCAAAGCCGCAGACCAGCTGCCTGATATCTGCCTGGTGCCAGCAAACACAGTCACCTCCTTCCCAAGCTCTGGGGCTCTAAATCTCCTGGCTGTGGGCAAACCAGAGGGGAAAAAACCTCTTCTCAGGCAAAAATGAAACCAGCTGCAGAGACTCCCTCTAATGAAGTTGTTTTTTCTCTTAACAAAAAGGAAGAAAAAAATCAAAAATTAATTACAGAATCAACTCCCTGCCACAGTCATGGCAATCCAGAATAAGTATTTCTCTGTGCCTCAACAGATCTTTCTCCCCAAGAAAAGAAAAGTAAAGCAGAAAGAGGTCCTGAACGCCACTTAAGCCTTGCTGCTCCACTGCAGGGATGCCATGTGCAAACCCACAGCAGCAACTGTGCACAGGCTCGACAAAACATTCTCTGTTTACACTCATCTTGAAGCACGTTTTGGACAAGACCTTGCAGTTGGGGGAACTTTTTGTGTAGCCAGACGGGTCATTCTAACCTTTCCCTGGGAGCCAGTAACTTTCTAGACAGACAGTTGCTTTAAATGGGATTATAGAGGCATTAGGAAGTGATTAGCCTGAACAGGCGATAGGTTTAGTTAAACGACTTGTCCCACGGCCAACTCCCACAGAGCCCTCACTCGCCAGTGAGGAGCTCGGGCAGGGGATGGGGACAGCTCCAACCACTCCAGTGTGTCACCCAGCGCTGGATCCTGCCCCCCAGGAGGGCAACGGGGCTCTCACCCACACAGTATTTGTGACGCAAGGCCAGCTGAGCCCAGCCAAAATTGGGCAATAAAGACGGAGGAGGTGGTGGTAGGATGAGGCTGTGTTTGGGACAAACCTTCATCCCTGCCTCAACTCTTATTTGGCTTTAAGATAGAACCAGAAGCAGCACAGGGCTCTCCCAGGGATGGTGGGGAGGAGGGCTTGCAGAAGGACCTTGGCCAAAACCAGCACAGCTGAGCGAAGCCACAAAGTGGCAGGGTGCTTCTGGGAAGAGAGACAGCTACTCTGAGCCCAAACACTCTCAGCACTGGGAGGTTTTGGGATGCCAGAGAGAGAGGGACATGCAAATACCTGTCACTCTGGAAGCATGCCTGTGTCTCACTCATGCCTCATCTGGGGACTGCAAAGCTCAAGACGCAAAAAAATAAAACGCACCTTCCACCAAACAGGACTTGCAAATTATTTGGGAATTTTTTTTTAAAGCTTTCACATTTCTTTACAAAAAAAAAGAGGAGAAAACAGCGTTTTCTTTGCCAATTCTCATTCAGGGTTTTAAAACCAAGAAATATCTGATACTGCTGCTGTGGCTCCATCTAAAATTGACAGCAGCTCCCAGGGCTTCAGGGAGTCTCTGGATTTTCATCTCCCTTTCAGGAAGCTGGTTTATTATTTATGAACTACTTCGAAGCTGCTCTATTTTTAGGCTGTTTCTTTCTTTCCCCCCCATAGACTGGAGCTCATGGCACACATGAGGAAGCTGCCACTGTCAGTAGAGAAAAAAGTGGTGTTTGAGAAAGGTTTTGCAGCCTCTTGAGTCCCTTGGACAGCGATCTGCCTCAAAGGGATGTGCAAACTGAGTGATTGAGCTGGTGGATTTAATCCTACTCTGACTGCTATGGCTGGGCCAGGATCAAACTCTGTGGCTGCTGATGGACATTGCCCACTTGGACACCATTTCAACAAAGATGACGAGAACAGTGTTTGCAGGCATCACCCAGTGCAGCGACAGGCCAAGGAGGGAGGTCTCCAAACACAATCTTGGTCTGTGCCCTCTATTTTTTTTTCCTTGTTAACAAGAGTGTACGTTCTCCAGTGGGAGATTTGGCTCTGTCTCAGGTGAGAGCTAAGTCTCCCAGGCTCCCCAGAGACTTCTTCTGCCTCTCACAAGCTGCAGCCCGCAGAGGTGCCTGCTCATGCACTGCCTCTTTCAACATTTTTTTTTTGTGTATGTGTAATGCTAACTTGTTATTTTGCTCCAAGATGACATTGTGGCGACCTTTAAGTCCTCGAAAAAACAAACGAAAAAAAAAGAAAATGAGAAGGGAGAGTGTCAAAGTCAAACAGCATGTTTGGGGCTTGCTGTGCCGGAGCTTCCCAGCTGACCCAAAACAAAGCTTTTTCTCTGTGTTCTGTGGAAGCAGTGAGTCGCCTTGCCTTGACTTGAGATGAAAGCAAAACATCTGAGCAGGACACACTTTACAGAGTAAAAATAAAAATCCATTTTTTGACCGCTTCTATTTTTACCAACACCACCGCTAACCACGGGCTGCGAGACCCACAGCACCACTAACCCCAGCCACTTTGCAATTAGGACATTCATTTAAAGAGGGTCAATAACATACAACTGGTCTCTATTGCCCTGACAGTGTCAGGTCTCAACCATGCTGGGGGCCAAGCTCCTGCTGGGGACACACACCCACTTCCCACGCCGGGATGCCAGGAAACCCTCCCTCTTCCACTGCAAGGTGCTACCACCTCCTCCCCAAACATCTTGGCAGGAGCTGAGCTCAGGAAATAGTACAGAAACACTGCAGATTTTACCAGGAGGCAACTCCAACCCCACACAACAGCAGGGAATTAGGACAGCAAGTTAAGGGAGAAATCTCTTCTCTGTAAAAAAGCTGTGGGAGCAAAAAAGCCTCCACGTGCCCAGTCTGGAACTCCTTATAGGGAACATGCCCTGACAAAGGACTTTGCACACCTGAGATGGGGACAAACAAACCCTTGCTGGGGGTTTAATTTCCCTTGGAGGAGTCTGCTGCAGAGCACTGGGGTTCTCTGGAGGGCTTTTAGGAGTCAAATAGGGTGAAATCACTGCTCCTCCCACTTGGTGCTGATGGAGCAGGTGGGATAGGTGGGGGCACCTTGGTGACAACACTGGCACAGGGCTGCTCCCCACACACCCTGCTTCCACATGGACCAGAGCGCCCTAATCCTGCGGATTCCCCCAAATACTAAGCTGGATCACTCTGGCGCTCTGGGTTTATCCCTGCAATACTCAAGCCACCTTGGGGGGCATAGACCCCCAGCCCCTGAGCCAGCTCAGCAACTCTGTCTTTGCAGGGACAGCGAGGGAAACAGGGTGCTCCAGGGGACTCCCCACCTTCACCGTCCTTGCTGTGGTCAGAGCAGGGATGGACACACTGCCTGGCCTGAGGGGCTCCTGGACACGCTGCGCTGGGGGGACTCACTGCACCTCCCACAAAGTGACAGACCCTTGTCAGGACTGCTGTAAATTCTCCACGGCATCCGGCTGTTGGACACAGCCCGGCATCCCCCCGGGGCACAGCGCCCCAGTGCTTACCTGGCCATGGCTTCCTGGGGATCCCTGCCTGCCGCCTGGCTCCACCACAGATGTCTTTTTAAGCACATAAAAAAGGAGCAGTGCCACATCTCCGCGTCCCCGGCAGCTCCATCCTCTCCATCACGGGGGGCGCTCCGGGGCTCCGAGCCGGCCGCTCGGTGAGCAGCGGTGTCCGCGGGCAGGAGGAGGGGACCAGCACGTCACCGTGTTTCCTCAGGCACCGTGACGGATGTGCGAGCAGCCAACCCTCCGGCCGGGGTGTGCCAAGGCGAGCGGAGCCCGGCCAGGAGGGGCGGCCCCACACGGGCGTAGCTCTCACCAGCCTCGGTTCCCAGAGAGCCGGGATCAGGGCTGGCATCTCACCTCCCTGCCAGGTGAGCGGAAAGGGCCGGAGAAGGCGCATCCCCCTCCCTGCACTCACAGGAGCGTCGCAATCAGAAAGTAAAACGAAAAAAACAAATAAACAACCCCAAAATCTAATACAGGATTTGGGGTGGTTTTTGTTTTCTTCCCCAAATCTTGTGATTTTAAGCAGAGTCATGATCCAGACGAATAAGGAGGCTGACTTGTGTGAAAAGAAACAAGCTGCCCCACTGCTGCTGGCTGGTTTGTAAGATAGGATTAAGCAGCACTGGGCACTCAGAGGATAAACCCCAAATCCAAGGTGGCCACGTGAATACAGAGCTCACCTGCAAAGTACAAACAGGCTGCCAGCACCTCGCTCAGCCTGCAACAGAAGGCAGGAGATTTGAAGCTGTGGCATTAGCTCTGCCCAGCCTTAAATACTTTCACCTTTATTATAGGAACCATGACTTTGCAGCCCAATTTTGTCCTTTAAAGTTTTCAGTGTAAAGTGATGTTCCAAACCCATTTAGACACCTCATCCAGTGTTTGACCATGAATACAGAGCAGCCACTGGGAACTAATTCTGGCAGCACACAACTTAATATTTAATACTCCTGACAATTCCCCCTTTACAATATCATCTTTATTTTTTCTTCATCCCTTGGTAATTACCAAGACAAGTTTAATAAGCTGAATTTTCACTTTAACCCTGCACACAGCTCACAGTGCTTTTGTCTCATGACTAAATCATGACCAGAAGCTTTTGCTTTTCCCTGCCTGGAGGCACATCGGGGAGCCTGAATTTATCTGAGCCACAAAGATTTGTGGAAACTTTAAAACAAAATGAACCTTCCTGGTCCACTTGTATCAAAGTACATTGGGCATGAGGGAGAGAAAGCTCTAGGGCTCTCTCTTTAAGGCCATATCTCTGTCCACCTTGGAGAAGTTCTACAGGCTCTGGGGGAGCTGGAAGGAGGGAGCCTGGCTCTGAAATTGTGGCTCATGGGGTAACTCTGAGTCCAGGAATCGGCTCCTCAGCACCTGCAGGGCCATCAGATCTCGTGCCCAACAGTGGCAAAAGCAGAACACCAAACACTGGTGCTATTAGCTTATTTTATTTGCGACTTTTGCCATGTAAGATGCACAGCCACACATTTTGGTCTTTGCCACTTTCTGTTGGTCCCCCAGCCCAACTCCAGCTGGTACCAGACATGTGCCATCTACCACCCCATCACTCCAACAGCCTCTCCCCAAAGACAACCCCCCCCACAAGTGAGACCTAGTGCCCTGTTTTGTCACACAGATTCTTTATTCAAAGAGCTGACTCAGCGGTTTGGGAGCGCTCAGCATTTTGGATGCTGATGCAGGCTGAAACCTGAGCCCACCCCAACATCCAAGCACTACAACACGATATGGGGGAGAAATGGAAACCTAAGTACATCCCTCTGGCACAGCCCTGCCGATTTTCCAGCCATCCAGTCACCATGAAACTCCAGGCACTGGCAGCTCCAGAGAGCTGTGGATGGCTCAAGATGCTGGGTTGTAGATTCAAGTCCTGGAATTTACATCCGTATCCAACAGTCAGTGACGCTGGACAGCCTTGGCCTAATCCAGTCACCAAACCCCTTAAGTGCTCCCTTGCAGTTCTTCCATGTGCAGATTCAGTCATGCAGGCATAATCTCACAAATGTCATTCTCCACTGGGCTGTAGGTGTCTAGTGTGCCAGGCATTTGCCCTTCGGACATCATGTGTATCCCAAGGTGGTAAAGAGGGAAAGGGGAGAAACATTTGTGCTTTCTAACACAGCGTTGGCTGCTCCTTGCCATTGCCATTGATGGCTGAGCTGTCCCAAAACCCACTCCAAACCCAACCCAGCACACAACACAGAGTTGCGTATACCATCTGCAAAGTTTTCGCTGCCGAGCATCTCATCAAACGGCAAAAGTTGAAGCTACACTTTGCAAGTGGTGCCGAGGACGTGTTTCCCGGCTGCGTTCACCTTCTCCGGGAGGGCAGACTCCCACCCAGCAGAGAACTCGGGCGGTCCCTGCACGGCGGGGTGCGGAGAGCTCGCACCCCAGGGTCCGGGCAAAGCTCAGCACCTTCATCCCACTCCCCGCGGGCCTTCCCGAGCCATCGCCGATGCCGCAGCCCGGGGTCTTCGGGAGCGGGACCCTCGCCCGCCTCCGCCCGCAGCCCCCGAGCCGGACTTGCGCCCCCCGCCCCCGCCCCGAGCGCAGCCCCGGCACCGCTCACTCACCGGCACCGCCGGGCCATGGCCGGGTCTGCCGGGCCGGGGGCTCCGGGCGCGGGGCCGATCGCGGTTCCGGGGTTGGGCGCTGCCCGCTCCGCCCCGGCTCCCGCCCCGGACCGGCCCCCGAACCGGCGCTCCCCGATGGGAGATGTAGTTCGGCCCGGGGAGGGCAGCTCCGGGGGCTGGACCTGCTGGGGATGTCAGGGGTGAGTGGGGATGGCGGTACCCCCGAGCTGAGAGGGATGGGGTTTGGCGCTGGCGGGGCTGTGTCGGGATGCTTTTGGGTCGGGATGTGGTTTTCATGAGGTGCTTTGGGACTGGGATGTGCTTTTCATGGAATGATTTTGGGTTGGGCCAGGTTTTTCAATGGGGTGCTTTTAGGCTGGGACATGCTTTTCATGGGATGGTTTTAGTCTGGGATGGGGTTTCACGGGGTTTTCCCTGCTCCCAGGAAGATTGGGGTACTGCTTGGTGTAGGCAAAGCATGGCAGGAATGTGGGTCCCCAGACAGCTCCGTGCTGGAGCATCGCCCCACTGTGAGGACCACAGTGCCGTGGATTTATGATCAGCAGCACACATGGAGGGGCTCGGGTGGTGTTGCACCCTGGCACTGTGCTCTCAGATCATAGTCAGACAAGGGCATTTCACGCCTTCATTAATTATGTGCTGCTTTCAAAGTATCCCTCCTTATTTAGCCTGTGTCAGTGCTCAGTATCCAGATGGATGGCAGCTCTTCCTGGACAACTTGCCAAAAGCAAGCACGTCCTCAGCAGCCCAGCATGAAGCCGACAAACACGGGTGTCAACGACTGCTTCTATTTTTGGCTGTGTTACTATGCTCTGAGAGCTTTCCTTGCATGCTCTCTTGGTCTCCTGCTTGTGCGTGGTGGGAGGGCACCAGCCTGCAAGGGCTGTTAAAGTGCCCACCAAATCAGCAGTCAATGAAGTTAGTTTCTCCACCCTTCCCAGAAACTTCCCTAGACCTGGGAAAGGGTCTGAGGGGAACAGTTGCCCAAGCCAGTTTTAATGAAAGACTACCTTTGCCCTTCACTGGTGCTGTGGGGCAAAGTAAGCCTCTGAGATAAACAAATGTACCCTGACATCGCCATCTCAGTGAGCCATTTCCAGTGGGTCTCCCTGCCAGCTAACACCACTCTGTCTTGCATGGTCATTTCCCTACAATTCTCCTTACCAGACCCATGCCAGTCATGGCAGAAAACAGGAAAACAGGAAAATATTACTGTTTCTCAGTGGAGAAGACCTTGAGAAACTTCTCTTTGAGGCTCTGACACAGGGACATATATGGGAAATCCAGTGCTCCCTGTTTATTCTTGTTGTTGCTTGGTTTTAGTTTCTGAACTCAGGAATTTAAAGCCAATCACATGTTTTTTGCTAAGTCTCACACCTAATTTTGGCCCACGGGGATTTGATGCAGTAGCAGAGTGATGACTGTGCTCATTGAATAGCATCTTTTCTGCCCTCTGCCCGGGGGCTGAAAAAGCTGTTTCAGCAACAGAGACATCCTGAAGGTAAACATGCGGGGATTAAAAGGTGTTGCCATACCTGCAGTGGGTGAAGGACAGGGCTGATTACAGTGTGGCCAGGGAATATGTTCTTGGTAAGTAGAGCACATAATGACAACAGAAAACACAAGAGCAGCACAAGAAACCCTGATGTGGCCCCAAAATCTGGGAGGTGCTAAGCTACATGCAGTCGGGCTCAGGGATGCCAGCAGGATTTCAGGTGTTGTACAGTCCCAAGCATGGCTGGATGAGACCATGCATAGAAACAATTGTTCTGGGAGTAAATCTGGCTTTCTTAAGGATCTGTCGTAGAGGTCCCTGGGGATTATGGGGCACCAGGAGAGTATTCCCCAAGCAGCACTTAGTACCAGGGGATATTTATGCACCACTGGAAGTCAGAACCCTCAGGATGTGCAGATATCCCTGTGAGATGGACAGTCTGTCCAGGGAAGGAGATGGATGGCCATGGCAAAGCCACAAGCAAATATACTGAGAGAGCATCCCTTTTACACTGGGAGGAGGACACAAGATGCAAAGCGAGGATGAACAGACCCACTGCCAGCACCATCAGACCCCTGTCCCCATGGAGATGTGCTCTCTGTGACACAGAAGGACAGCTGGCACCTTGGCAGAACTTTTGGAGCTGGACAACCAGTTCATCTCAGGCCAATAGGCAGCAGGGGTGATGGCTGATGGTGTTCCTGTAATGCTCCTGCATTGACACCTCAATCAGCTGCTTGGGCTGACCTCCGCTCAATGGATTTTGTAAAAGGGGCATTGTTAATCCCTACAGACAGTAGGGAGTGGGAAGAGACACCCATTCCATGTGGCAGCATCTGCCTTCATGGCTGCCAGGACACACAGTGAAACTGATTACTAGCCAGGATCTTCAGCTGCATCTGGGAAAACATCAAGCCTCCCTTGGGGGTCATAGCAACGCTGCAATCTTCTCCCCAAGCTCCCCACTCACCCAAAACCATGGGACACAGGATGACATCACTGGCTCCTCTGCCCCTGCATCCAGGGCATCCACGGACATTTGAGCATTTTGCCTAGTGGAAGATGTGGTGAGTGCACTGGGACTGCCAGGGAATGGGGCAAGCAGAGGTTGGGAAGGGAGTTACAGGATTGTACCCAGCTGTTACAGGACTGCCAGCTGTCCTACAGCTGGCAAGGCCTGAGAGGGCTGGGTTTCATGGAGTAGAGGGGTGCCCTGCATGCATTCTTTCTGTCCTGCACGGTGGTGACGTCCCTCTCCATGTCGTCTTCTTGCTCCCTCATTACAATGCACATGCTAATGAGGCTGCAGGAGATGAGCTGTTTTGCACTGAGCTTTGCCTCAGTACCGGTGACCTTCTTAGTCTGTGAGGGGAAAGCTGTGTCCTACAGACACCCTTTGAGTGGGACCTTGACTCAGGGATCGCTCCTCCTGCAGGACAAGGGCTGGGAGGGATTTTTCAGTCTCAGAACTCTCCCCAGCCCTTCACATGGTCCCCTGGCATGGAAGACTCACCAGATGGAACTCATCTGAACTGCGATACAGCAACTCTCAGAGCAACCCCATCATCACCATGTCACACAGCCGCCTGACATGAACCCTGTCACTGCCTCAGTTTCCCTTCTTCAGCAGATCCTGTGCCTGGCATGCTCTGAAACCTATCCCTGGACAGGGCTGACATGTCAGAGCTTCTGCTGTTGCTGCCAGCTCTAAGAGACCAGTCACTACAGGATGCAGCTCAAGACAAATCAGCAAGTACACACCATGGGGTGTAAAACACTTTCCTGATCGGGGAGCATGACACTGCCTCACTACAGAGATAGAGCAAGGCACCCTGTGAGTCCTTGTGCCACCCTCCTGCATCTGCAGCTGTCGAAACCCCAATATTTCCTATTCCTGCTTCATTTACCTGTGTTACAAACTTGTTCTATTTCCAGAGCTCCTATTGAGCTCACTCTTGGATGGTCTTTTTGACAGAGCACAGCAAGCAGTAGGAGTTGGTGCAAGTGCTGCTGAGGATCCTGTGTTTTCTAGAGACAAGGAACAAGCCGCCTGCTGGGACAGGTGTGGATGGACACTTGCAGACCAGGGTGATGCTTATGTGATCAGTGATGACATAGAATGGGAGCAGTGGGATTTGATGGCTTTCTGTCAGTCCCACAGCCATGCTCCCTTGACTGCAATTCCTGCCTACACTCCTCTTGGGCTATACCCTCCTCATTTTGTCTTGGCTCCCAGCTCCCTCTCCTCCTGCTGGCAGCCACGTTAACAATGGTAGGAAATAGTTTCAGCTGGTCCTAGTCAAGATAATTTTATTTTTGGGAGGTGTAGAAGGAGTGATTGTGGCTTTTCAAGCCCCTTTCTCTTGCATTTCCTCGGAAATCCTACAGCAATCCAGCTGCAGGCAGAGACCCCCACACCAGTGTAGCCAATGCCTAAGACACAGCACCAGCACAGCTGCTCCAGCCTGATGAGGTAGCCAGGGAAATTATTGCCTGTTCTGTCTCCCTTTTTAAATTAAAAGCTGGATTTGGGTGATCCTTTGTGTCTTGTTTGCTGTTCATCCCGAGTAATGGACTCTGCAATCAGAGTGAGCAATCCTAATCCATCTCGTGCAGAGGCAGTTGGGTCATGCCACAGTGGGAGTGGCATGAACTGGGTTTGCTTTTTCCAGAGCTGGGGAGTTGAGCAGAGATGCCCCTGCAGGGATGGGGACAAGCCAAGCCCTGCTCTGGTCTGGCCTATAACACAGTGCCCACTCAGAGCCCTGCTGTGCTCTCTGTTCCAGCCCCTCTGCTGCTTCATTTTGGCAGATCCATGCGTACAGACCCACACCCATCTTGGCAGGGAGGATACCAACCTGTGCCCCTGAAGGGCTGCAGAGCCCTGCCTGGTTTGCTGCTGGACAACCTGGAACACCTGAGTGGGTCTCAGCAAAAGTGAATTATGTGCCCTTAGAGGAGAAGGAAACAAGCTGTCCTTGATTTTCACACCATACTGGTCTCTGTTGAGCCAGGTTTAGGCTCTCCATCAGCCCCATCCCCTCCAGGGAGTCAGTGAGAGGCTGGGAGGGGAAGATGGACACTGCCCCAGCTCCCTGGCCTTGGAGCAACCCAGGCCACAGGTCTGTGCAGCACCACTGTGCAGAGGTGGAATCCAAGCCTTTCAGTTGTGGGGGTACTAATCCTACACCAGATTTATTGCCAGTGTGATCCACTGGCCTCCATGGCTGTCCTCTATATCTGGTGGTCCACAGGTTTTCCAGTGGCTGGAATTGGACTTTAACATCAGGGCTTTGCTCCTGTGACAACAGCTTTGAGGGACAGATCAGACGCAAGGCTGGAGAAAAGGTTATTTCACCCAGTGGTGTTGAACAGATGCAGCAGTTCTTTCTGCTTCTCGCAGACCAGACGCAGGGGCTGGATCCAGCCTTGTGTGCCCTCCTGTTGCCCTGGGGACTCGTGTTTCCCAAACATTGGTGGCCAGTCCTGGAATATTTACCTCGGCCATTCACACAAGTCATAGCAGTCACCGTTCCTGGGACCAATCAGGCCATGGCATGAAGGCTGCACCCCTGGTTTCAGTACCTGTGACTGCTGGGGTCTCAGAGAAGCTGGTGCAGTCCACACCCCTTGTCCTCGTTTGCGCCAAAGAAAAAAAAGGCTGTCAGGCTGGTTTTCATATGTATGCTTTTTAATATCATTAATTCCGTTACACTACACACAACCAGTAACAATGATAAATACTGCAATGGAAATGTTAAAAAAAATATTATACATGTTTTTCATGTTTTTGAAAAAAACTCCCACATTTTAAAATAAATTAATGCATAAAACTGATGGTAGAAAAGAGAAAACCCAAAACAAACCATAACACAACTGATCTGTTTAAGGCAATACTCTACACAGACGGGAACAAAAATACAACAGTGTGCTACATGATCTGAATGGCAAAAAAAGAAAACCCATACAAGATGCAGATTGATGCTTCAGGAGTGAAAAAACTCCCCAAACCAGATAAAAAAACAATGGCCAAGTTAAGTGCAGCATTAATACACTCTGCATGTCAAATGATTAGCAGGTTCCTAACAAGGACTAAGGTCAAGCTACAACAAATTTATCTTCCTAATTAAAAGGTTATTCAGGTCAAACCCTACATTTAACTCTATTTGCGTTTAGCTGTTTCAGCTTTATTTCACTATTTGCAAGGACAGCCAGAAATTCATCTCCTGCTCTTGAGATTAACACAAAGGTCGGGAGGTCTCCCGTCCTGAAATGTATTTCCATTAAATAAATCCAAAAAGGATCTTGCTTTTGGTGACCCTGAAATGCCTCCCACCACACAGGGGATGAAGACCTGGAAGGCATTTTCTTAGGTTGATTTTATTCCATGCTGAAGACACAAAATGGAAGTGCAGATTTGATCCGGATTTGGAGGAGTGCTGTTTCTCTGTCTGCCAGAAGTGTCCACCTGGAGCCTGCTGAAAGTACTTTGCCAGCATGGAAGAAACCCATCCTGTATGCAGGCTCTGGCTACAGCCATGACATTTGCTATTAAGGTTGGTGCAGAGCTCCACACCTCCCTGGACAGCCAATGAACCCCAATTATTAATGCAGCCCAGAACTTGGCCACTGGAAGATGGACAATAATTGTAATGCCAAAAAAATCCCTCTCTCCCTCAAAAAAGAAAAGAAAAGGGACAGTAGCCACTTTCTGCCAACTTCCTTGGGTGGATCCCCATTAGCTGCCACCCATTCAAGATCGGCAGTGCCAGATCTCACCAGCATCGACCCAGTACATTCCCAGTAAGGTGCATGTCTGCAAGGTGCTGCTGGGGGCAAAGAAACTTCCTGGGACATGGTCAGAGCCTCCTGTACTGCCCTGCTAGAGTGTGTGGGAAGGAAGCCATGAAACACAAGGAAAGAAATCCAACTAGAATTACTAGACTCGTGAAGGCCAATAACTGTCCAGGTTGCCTTGAGTTTAGGTGGGAAAGGGGGATGCAGAACTGGGCTGAGAATCACTTTGGTGCAACTGCCTCGGATGCTCATCACTAGTGCATGGGGCAGGGGGAAGAAAGGCGACGGCTGCTTTGATAGAAGGGGAGTGGAAGGAGGACGTGTGTGCAATATAACAAGGCTTGCAATTCTAGGACTAACCACTGGACATGGATACCAAAGATGACTTGTGATAACTAGCTATCCTTCTACTGTGGTTGCTCCTTCCCCCATTTCCTGGTCTGATTCTTCTTCAGTTTGGGAAGCCATGGCTGTTTGGCATGATGGCCAGTGCTGACCTTCCCACCCCAGTCCTCGCCCAGCTCATGGGGTGACTCTGCTACAGGTTGGACAATGAGGTCTGGAAATCATGTCAGGCACAGACCAGCTCTGCACGCCGGCCAGCACCTGCCTTCAGACCTTTCAGAAACCTATTTAATGGCAGCTCATCTCCCTTATTAAACTGAAGGTTCAATAACCTCTGTGGAAGGAGTAAAAAGGGTTTAAAAAGTGCAAAAAGGGGACGGGAAAAACCCAACTTTCTGAAATGTCTCCTGCAAAGACTTCATCCTCCACCGGAGTCTTTCTCCTGGCAGAACTAGAGCGCTCCCAGTGTCACACAGCACCCTCACAGAGCAGAGCCAACAGGCTTCCCACTAAGGCCTTTGCTGCAGGACTCCAGCCCATACCAGGAGCACGAGGGCTGGCAGGTCTGGGACCTGGTCTGCAGACCTGGACCCACAGCACCGAGGCCAGGAGGGTCAAAGTATCCGGCTTGGTGGGCTGGATCTCACCAGGTTTTGTACAAACTTGGTGAATCCTCAGCCCCACAGCCTTCATGTGGGTGAAGAGAAATCCCAGCCTCCTGTCTGATTCTCACCCTATCATGTTCAATGAACTACAGGTGGCCTGACTTTTACTTGGGGCTTGTCTTAGGACAGAGGCAGCCACAAAATTGAACACAGCTGCTACCACAGCTTCTCCATGCAATGAAACTAAACAAACACATCTGTGAACTGTGGGTGGTTATGAAGGTATGTAATGAAGAGTGCTTGCCCAAGTTTTTCAGCTCTTTCCATGTGCCTATATTATATCTCTCCACAAAGTCTGTCTCCCAAATCATGGAGGCTTGAGGAAGGTGGGTATACCAAATGGAGTTGCAGCTTATTTGGGTTGCAAAAGCAAAAAGGCAGCCTGGGTAAAGACCAGTGCTTCCTGGGGGCTCACCTGAAGGGTAAATATCTCAGCAGCTATGGGATTTAGCAGGCCTTTCAGTAGCCTTTTCTTTTCCTGGTGCCTACTGCACTGTTTTCCTGTGACAGTCTGAGACAGTCACATTTAATGAGGTTTATTTTGTACCTTCCAACCCTTGATCCAATTCCACCACCTGTATCGCCATTTATTAGGGAAATACCTCCACAGGCCAAGCACCATCAGTCAGGGCACCTTCCAGGAGCAAATCCATCTTTTGCTGGAGCAGCTTTTTTAGAAAAAGCAAAAGGCTCAAAGTCACCAGTGGCAAATGGGTCTTTAGAGCAATGGGAAAAGCTGATCTGCACAGGCACCAGGGTAATCTGGAACCCGCCTGCTGGTGTCTGTGCTGCTCTGTGACATGGTTTGCTGCATGCCTGTGTGGGCCATGGGGGTGTGCTCTGTGTGATCTCAGTCAGTCCCAGCCTCTGCCTCCCCAGCAAGCTGTCAAAGATGCACTCAGACAGGCAGCGTCCAGCTGCAGTCATCCTGGGACTGCCAGCAACATCAAGTGGGGCAAAGGAAGGGATGTAGCTGTAATTTTTGGGAAGCAATGCAGCAGCTCAGCTGTGTAATAAAGGAGGTTAAAATATGGACCACAACTGCTATAAGAAACCTCCTGTAGATAATCCAGGCCACAAATTCTCCCTTTCTGCTAAATTCCTGGCCCTTCTGCTTCAGGTCTTGTGTGGTTCTGTAACAAAGGTGGATTTGTCTGATGAGATGTGGTTTGAAGCAATCCGTCTCACAGCTGAGCCTTGCAAGGAAGAGACAAGTATGCCTAGAGGTGAAAAGCAGCTTAAAACGAAGACCTTTCCATGTCTTCCTAGCTAGCCCTGTGGCATTGCAGATGTTGCTTTTGAATATGCAGCCCAAGCTTGCTGAGCCAAGCTGCAGCTAGGTACCAAAGCCTATGGCTTTCTAGGTAAGAGTCGCAATATCCCAGGTGGGTTTGAAGTGAGGAACCCAGGCAGAACCACCCATCTAAAAGCTAAGATGATCATATGATTTCTAAAAGCAAGAGCATGAAACTGCCATGGGAATATACCAAAAATGAGCCTTTCAGTCCTCTGTTCCCTTTCATTACTACTCACCATCCCAAGCTGCACTCCTAAATTCCTTAATTCTGCTATCAGTGGATGGTGCTGTTGGGCCACTAAATCTTTGTACACGTTCCCTCTGGGAGCAGGCGAACTCAGACACCAGTTGTGCAAGAGTCAGCTGCCAAGTAACTGGAAAACATATCCTTGACAAACATCTTTCTCCGAAGTTGTTTAACCTCTGTACTAGCCTCCACCCCGCTGCATTCTGGCATGTGTGAAGAACATCAGAAGATGGTAAACAGAAGGAAAGCACAGTTGTACTTTGAAAACAGCAATTAAATTTCTATAGCATGGTATTTACATCCTGCTTGCAGAACTGTCCTATCAATGGTGCCTCTCACACTTGGCAGTATCCATGCAGGATGGTGGTAGCACTTTGGGAAGGCAGGTTTCTTCCATATGCTCCAGAAGGGAATGCACATCAAGAATGGATGTGACTTGCCTGAGGTTAGAGCAAATATCAACAGGAGCAAGGACCCCAGATCTCATTTCTGTGCTCTAACAGTCCAGCAGGGCTGTATTTAGCTGCAGTGCCAACTCAGGGACAGGATGTTTCTGGTGTGTGTATCTGAAAGCAAGCTTTGCTCCCTGCTGGCATCAGCACTGCACTGAGAGAGATCAACTCGGACAACTGGGATCTGCCCTAGGCCAAGACAGCACTTGGCAATCTTTCCAGTTACTGCTTGTTTTCCTTTTCCTGTTTTCCATCTGTTGTCCAGCTGGGTCCTTCCTTTCTTCAAAAGCATCTTCACGTTTCTGTTGAGTCACACACAGGCTGCAGTTTTCAAGCCTTCTGCATTCTCCTGCACAGCCTGCAGGCCAGCCCAGGATCAGACAGTGCATGAAAAGGAAAGGGTTCTGCTCAGGACTGCAGACCCGCGTGTCAGCCAGAGAACCAATGAATGCAGTGGGTGCCTCCTTTTGGGACAGGAGCTGGTGAAACATACTAGAAGGAGCTGAATCCCTCTTGTCTGTGGGGAAGCTGTCCTGAAGTCTCTTTCAAAGTGCATGTAGCAGGAATGGGTCACCTGCTTTTGCAGTTGCAAGGCATCTGCAGGCAGGACAGCCAGAAGAGCACAGCAGATCCAATGGCCAAGCATATGTTAGGGACAGACATACAGCAATGTCAGGTACCAACCAGTGGCTCTTCCAAGGGTTGACGTCAAGATGTGTCTGGTAAGGTATCAAATAAGCCTTCAGGATGGGCATCAGTCTCCTTTCAGCTGAAGCATATTTACAAACACCAGAAAAGTAGACATGACCACGCTATCTTACAGACCTTCCTCAAGACTAGGAGAATGTTCGTCCTCCCAAAGGATGGAAATGTGGAATTTGCAGACAAGAGAGATTGAACAGAGTGCTGAGACCCTAGAGTTCAAATCCAGCTCACATTAAAGGATACTAGGTGGTATTTTATCAGACTAACATCTGATAAAAGAAAAGGATTTGCTGAAACTCACATAATTTGATGACTGACATTACATAAAATCCTAACAAAAACCCAGTTTGGCTTTAGGAGGCATCAAATGCAAATTTCATTGAGGAGGCACCAGCATCAATATCCCTACATCCTGTTTGCATGGCAATTTAGGTAGACAGCGACATACAGCATTTCATACTCCATGGTGTTCCTCCCCTTGGTTTTCTGAACAACTTTGGATTGAAAATGTGGCCTAAGAGGGCCATCTTGTTTGGTGCAAGGACTGGAGGAAGGAATAATTTTCTTTCTTGCATGCCATCTGCATTTAGGAGGGCACCCAGAAGCTCTGTAGATTTTGCAGAGATGCTGTGACAGAGAGTCAGAGTCTGTGCTCCTGTCTTCTGCTCATGGTGGTAGAGACTGGTCTAAACGAGAGCAGTGCCAGGATAGCCATCTATCTCCACACCTTCCCAGGAAATCACCACAGCATAACCTCCAACAAGGGTTGCTTGAGCAGAGAGGCTGGATCAGATGATCCCACTGTGGCCCCTTCCAGCCTTACCCATTCTGTGACTCTGAGGGCATATGGAAAACCTGCTGGCTTAAGCAAAGGTCTGAACAAGAGACCAGATAGAGGGAACCAGCCTAATCTGTGGTTGATACATACAAATGGGCAGTCCTCATATTCCATAATGAGCCAACAAACATGCTGCATGGTCATAATCTGCTGAAGGGGCTACAGTTCCGAAGAGTTAGTGTTCAATTTTCTATGACAGCCACATGTGCATTGCCTTAAGCCACTCAGCCTTTCTGATAACAATCCTACACAGGTAACTACTTTTCCCCACCCTTTCTACATTATTCCCCTAATAAAATATATGAACACAAAGCATAGAGAGGAGAAGCCAAAAAATTGCCATTTTATGGTCCTGTACTGTCATGCCAAACCAACTATTTCTGCAACCAACTCCTTCTGTGCACAGGCAGAAATACTTGAGTTGTGCTTCAGTTTGTATTTGGAGGAAGCACTGAGTGGAACATCTGAATTCATCTCCCTCCCTCCCCAAAGGATTGTGCTAGAAGCAGATGCACATCACAAAATGCAAAGGGCTGAAGGCAGTTGCAGGGCTGGGGAATGTCTCAGGGCACATGGCAGGCAAAAACCAGCAACAGGGGCAATAAAAGGACTTTGTCATGGTGCCATGGGACAATGGGTGTCATAGAATCACTCAGGTTGGAAAAGACCTTTAAGATCATAGAATCCAACTGCTAATCCAGCACTGCCAAGTCCACTAAGTGGAGAAGTCTGTCCCTCGAGGAGAGATGTTAACCCTGAGAGATAACAGTGACAGTAACCCTCATTCTATCCTAGACTGAACAGGACAGTGCTTGGTTATAGCTGCACTCAGTGATCTTCAGGGTGTTTTTGAACCTAGATGACAGCATGATTCTATGATGGCATGATGGAGACCTGTGGGATGTGCAGCCCTCAGGGGCTGGCCCAGGTGAAGAGATGGCTTGTTGCTCTAGCAGGCACTCCGAAATGCTCTGAGCTCCTGAGCAAAGGCTGAGGGAAAGGCTGAGTGTTTGCAGTCTGGCTGGAATGCACAGAGACTGACCCAGGAAGATAAATGTGATGAAGACATTCCATGATACCACTGCAGAACTGCAAAGTCCTTCTCCAGAAGAGTGAAGATTTAAAGAGCCTTGGTCATGTCCGATAGGATTTGGTTTGACCATGGTATTTCTATTAGGTTTTGACTACATTCTCCATTAAAAAAGATTCCTTAAGGAATATTTTTCCCTTTTATCTTTCTCTCTATTGTTTACTTCCCCAGTCAACTTCATAATCTCAACCTGAGTTGCATTTTGGAAATATTCCCCCTCAGCACTACCAGGTGGTGAGAAAAGGAGATGAATTCACCCCAGGAACACTGTCCCTACAGGAGCTGGCCAATTAACCATCACTTCTGCATGAAGAGGCAGGGATGCTCAGCAAACAGTACCATTCAAGTTCTCTTTCTATGGCCTGGAACCAGGGTGGCAGCATGTTATTTTAGGCAGAGGGGACAAGCATAGCTTTAAAACCTGTCAATACCATCAAGTAAATACGTCCGTGAATCTTGTGTGCTCTTTCACTCACACTGTGGCTGGTATAAAGCTTTGTACTGCAGAGAGTAAATCCCCAGAATGTTAAAAAAACCTCCTGCTAATTATGAGTAGGACTTCTTAAAGACTCAGCTCACTTCATATAGATTTCAGATGGGGGATCTGTCTGTTGTGGTGAAGCTCAGGCTCTGCTTTGTGACTCAGGAATTATGATGGGAAGCTCAGAAATGCCCTCATTTTTTTCCTTTTCTAGGCTACAGAGCAGGTGACGACCCAAGGCAGGTGGCTCTTCCTCCTGAAAGGCCAGGAAAACACAAGAATTGTGCCTGTGGCAAAAGATTTCAACACCAAGAAAAATGCCAGCCCATCCCTTACATATGCTGAAGCCAGTGAGAGGACATGTTTCCTAATTCCAGAAGTGATTCTGCATTCAAAACAATCTGCTGGTGAACTGGGAGCTCAGGCCAGCAACCTAATGTAACAGGTTTCCTAACTTTTCCAGCACCAAATAAAACACAACTGCTCCTGATCTGGGACCATGTATGGCTCAGAAGTGAGCAGATAGGGAGTGAACAGTAGTTTCCTCTCATGGGCATCTTTCAGCTGAAGCTGTTCCTAACTCTGCTGTTGCTGAAAATTCCTCTCAAGTCTGACCCCCACCACACCGGTGACTTCGGCACTAACAAGTGTCACCCACAGGCACCCAGAGACACAATGTCAAGAAAATGTCAAGAGTTAAGCACTGTCAAAATGTGCTTTCTTCAACCAGCTTTTCCAGCACTGTCGTTCAGGCTGTACATCTCTAGTCCTGACTCATGCAGGATTCATTTCTTCTCAGCTGAACAAAGTTTAAGATTTTTGGAAAGAGATAGGTTCGACAGGGATTAAATACAGGCTGAAGTCAGAATACGTGACTGAACTGAAGTCACAAGTATGGTTGGTATTCCTGGGCAATGAGCAAATCCTTGAAGTGCATGAGTAGATTGCAGATTGAATCTGATGTGTTTGGTGGTAATTTAATGTGGTGCTAAGGGCAGATTGCATTGGCTATGTGACACAACAGCTCTAGCTAGTACTGACTCACAGTGAAATGTCACCTACTTGTCCCTTTTGCAAGTGAATGAATTGTGTGGTGCTAGTCCTGGCTAGCCTTGCCATAAGAAAGGATGCCCTGGTCCGTCCCCATTCCTGTGCCCCAGTTATAATATAATTTTGGTTATGCAAATGAAACAGGTTTAGTGAATGAATTAAGAACTGACTTCCTCTCATTGGTAAAACACTTTGATACCTCCAACTTGCCCTAATCTTGCAGATGGATTGGTTTTAGTGGGCAGGATTACCTGAAGTCCCACCTGACCTCTCCCATTCTGGAAAAAGACACTTTACAAAATATCCCCAGTGCCTAAACAAACCAAGGAGGTATCTCTGGACCCCTCTGTATTCGCTCTTCAGACCAGTCAGTTCTGCCAGGCACTGCCTGGCACTTTGAGCAACTTCTCTTTTGTTTTACCATAGTTTAAAATAAGTTATCAACCAATCATAAAATGAATTTTTTGGTTTCTCCTGGCTCCATGAACACAAAGAGGTGCACGTCCTACCATAGGAGGAAGCAATGGCTGTTAAGTTTTACAGTTATAGTGGAAAGCACTGATCACAGCCTGCCGGCCTCACTACTGGATGTGACAGGCGGTGGAGGAGGTGGCTTGGCAACACATGCAAGTAGGGTTGACCGATTTAGGGGGGATTAGGTCGAGGTCCTCGTCATCTGGGATCTCATCTAACCGGTACCCATCCTTTAGCAGCTGGATGTTCAAGTCTTGGTTGATCTGCTACAAACAAAGAGACAAGCAGTCAAACACTCGGGACTTCTTACTTCTGGTGAAGTAAGAAGATGAAGGAGGTCCCCTATTCTGGAATGTATTTCCCCATCATTAACAGCTGTCCCACAGTCCTAGTTTTTGACCTCGGTTGAGGGGAGAGTACTAGCCTCTTCAGAATAGGAATATCTAGAGTGAGATATACTATTTTGTTCTGGAATAATTTTTCCCTGAGGACAAGTCCTCAGTTAAAGTAATATAATATTTCCTGGCAGATGGGCAGTCCCCCCTCTCAGTCTGGGGCACACTATAGCAGTTAAAAGATGGTAAAGCTTGGCTCTGTGATCTCAGATTGAAGTGCTGTCAAACTGGATCTATATAAACAACACTTCGTCAGGGCACAGAAACAGCTCAGATCATCTGATATGGTCACTGCTCTTGGCTGTTTCCCAGGGTTTCAGAGGTATTTTATCCAAGGAAGAGATACAAGGGGGAAGAATTCTGAGCAGTTTGTGGGCAGAATGGCTGCTCAGACCCTGGATGCAAAATCCTGCAGAAGCAGCAGCAGTAGCCAGAGGACCAAATTAACGAGAGAGTTCAGGAATATAGTCAGAAACAATGCAAAGGGACTAACAAGCCTGAGCTTCCTGCCTTTTCTCTTTGAAAGGGCAAGAGTTCATATCTGCAAGTCCTCCCTGGAATTTCTGCTTGCTCTAAGTAAACACACACCGGGTGACCCTGACCATTCCAATAACTGGAAATCACAGCACACCCTCAGATCCTTTATTTGTGTCCTTGGCATGCATACAGTTGCTGAGCTGCCATGGCAGACAAGATGATGCTTTTGCACCTCCTGGGTCACTGCAGGACTAAGTGCAATGATGGAAAGTTTGAGTGAAACCAAAGGTAGCTGTGAAAACTGCTGATGGGCAGATCTCTGTGCCATGGAAGTGAGGATATGGAGCCAACTGGATCATGAGGGAAGAAAGCAACATGACTCAGTTTCTGCCATGGCCTCTTCCAGACTCACAGAGCCTATACCACTACTGAATTTGTTTAGCCATTACTGCCTGTGCAAGGCCACCTCTAAGCCATTTCTGACTGCTCTGTTATTTGCATTCATGGCAAGGATGGCAGGAGAGAGTATAACTCACCTCAGCTGATGAGTATCCCGAGGAGGAATATCTGGACATATCAAAGTCATCATCACTGCAAGGAAGTACAAGATAGAGCAAGTAAGGAATTGATTATATGAGACCTGTATTCCCCACTTAGTCCTATCTTTCTTGTGCCATGAAACTGTTTTTGAGGCACAGAGAAGTTCCATCAAGGGAGCCTGTAGAGCAGCTTTCTTCTGTGACCCTCATATCTTTCTATCACAGAGCTCTTTTCTCACAGCTCTTCTCATTTGTTCTTACACAGAGACTCACCATAGCATAGGTCAGAGGAGGGAAGATAGTGAGTGCCTTCTGGCATGAAAACTCACTTAAGCCATCATATGTATCACCTTTTTAACCTTTAGCTTACCTGTCTGTATCCAGGGCTACCAGGGGCTTTTCATCTGGACTCTGGTCTAGCGACGAGTAGCCCTTATTGGGAACGACGAGCCTGAAATAATTAAATGTTGTCCATTAACCACACAATAAAGCTCAGCACCACACTTGCCTAGGGTAAAGCTATATGATAGTTGGCTTTCCCCATTTCACTTCTTTGCAAGCCCCCACTTATTGGTGAAGATGTTTAAATGAGTGCAATTTAGAGGGAGCAATCTGTGTCTCTGGGTAGCCTACAGCAGCTTCACAGTGATTAACACTGGGCATGCCTTGGGAGCACACCCCCTCCTGGAAGAAAAAAAAAAATTGGAACACTCTGCACTTCATTCTGGTGAACCTGTTTGTCTAGCACTGCTTGTTGCATCAGACTGTTCATTTTTGTGCTGCCTGTTTTTTTCCTGGCAAGGGTACCTGACACCAGCAGTAAGTACACAGGAGAAGGAGGCTAGGGGAAGCCAGAGGCCCCGTTATCCCAATGTTCTGCCATTGGACGTCAGAGATATTATGTATTATTTCTGAATCCCTATCCAGGCCCCTGGCAATAGTACACTTCTGAGGTCTCCTAAGTCCTAAATTTAGTAGTATCAGAAATCTGAGCTGGTGTGCCCAGCATAAGAAACCAGTCAAACCATCACTTTTAAAATTCCACTTTTTTATGATGACTTTCAGTTAATCAGAAATGTTAAAAGGCTGAGGATGACTCCACCTTTAACTGCCTGAGAGTGTTTGTGAAATGGAATGCAGGCTTGAGAACTTCTAGGATAAGGAAAATATGTTAATACAATAGTATCTTGTTCACAACAGAGTTGTTTCATCCAAAAATCTGCAAAAACAACCAACTGTAAATTAGTTCACACTTAAAATAAGATTAACTAAACCCAGAAAATGGAGTAAGATTCTCTGTTCAGAAGGTAAGAACCGTAAGAGTGACAAAAATCTTCTCTTTTAAAGAGTTAACTCAGGTTTTCTTCCAAGTGGTCTTTAACAACACATCATGATGCACAATGATGCTTCACTAAGAGTTTAAGAAATATAAATCTAAAGATGATAATCCATCTCATCCATGCTCCAATTACTCTCTAACTACCTGAAATGTTTTTCTGCTTCTGTGCAGAAAATTGCAGCAAGCCATTAACGATTTTAGAAATAAAAGTCCTGGCAAACACTGTCAGCGGGCAGGCTCAGGAAGAGTAAGATATATAAAATCCTATAACAAAGCAGGTTGTGAACAAATAAGTTCACAATTAGTTATATTTTCTTACTGTGTTCATTGAAACATAAATTAAATAAATTAATTTAAAAGCTGACGCAGAATTTCCAAACTGCTGCACCAGGAAACTGGAGAAAATTGGATCCACTTGCAAAATTCAGTAGCCCTTCTCACAGAAGCAGGACAAGCTTTCTGCTCCTGAGGTATGTAGGCAGGACGTCAAGAAGCAAAGATGTCTGGAACTGAAGCTGCAATTTGGCAGCACAAGTCTGCCCATACAGATATTAGAAGTACGGACTCTCATTTTCACTCTCCAGTTTTCCAGTCTGTGCTCCATATTTACTCATTGACAGTTGTTATTAAATCATCAGTGAACAAAGCACTCTCGGGGATCTAGGAGGAGAACACTGTGGTGATATTTACTTGATAAAAAAACCCCCACATCTTCTTCTTGAGAAATGTCTTTTTTCTTAATAATAAAAAAAAATTCAATTTAACTGCAACAGACAAAAATTGTTATGGTGTGTCTGCCCCTGATTTAAGTCTTTCCCTCACATCCTGACTGTCCTTATTTTCACTTCCCACTGTCCTTGGAATGAAGTCGGGTAGCAGTGGTAGCTGGTTTTGTCTGCAGCTGTCCTGGTTTTAAGCTTCTTTGTATTTGTGTTTTTGCCCACTTGAAGAAACACAAGTTGGTCCACAAGGTCCAAGTTTAGGTTACCTGAGTGGACTGTAGCATCCAAGTGTGTTCAAGTGGTGCGGATGGTGTTGTGGGCTCTGTCTGTGCTCATAGGAAGAGTGTAGCATTCCCCTTACCCCATTGACATTTAATTTGCTTTTAGGGAGACTGAGAGTGTTATGGATCCAATTACTCTCACCTATAAGGCTGGCTGAACCATTGTCCCAGAAGAGGACTGAATGGTGAAGGCAACCTTGAACTAGAGGCTGGATGTCAGAAATCCACAGGAACAATACAGAACAAAAGAGGCCTTGGGGAAGAAGGAGGAGATGGAGTGGAGACTAGGAGAGGCAAAGCACAAAAGAAAAACATATTTGATGAGAAGAGCAGAACTGTCAAAAAGGGGAAAATGGCTTTAGTTTATTCTCCTGCAGACATCTGAGGAAGCCAACAGTTCAGCCTTAAACCATAAACTGGAAGTTTTACAGTGAATAGTTCTGGAATATATCCAATTATACTGCAACTATATCCTGTGAAAAGCTGCCTGAACAAGTTTGTGGCATTTCTGCCCTGCTGGTGTTGCTCTGTCTGCAGCAAGCCAGACTGGACCATTTAGAGGTGCTCAGATGTCTTTAAATGAAATAAAACTTAGCTGGCTGTTTGAAATCTTTTGTCAATAGGTGTCACTGCTCTGCTCTTTCCATCAGCAGCTTGGATACAACAATCTCTCCATGGAAAATTCACTCATTACAGGTAGACACCTCTATTTATATCCCATCTTCTCTCCCTTATTATCTTCTTCCACTAATTTCAGTGTTTCTAAACCTCTCAAGCAGCAAATCTGCTACCATTCCTCTCAGTATGCTAGCTTACAGCCTACTGCCAAAAGAAAACAAGTTCTTCCTGAATGCACTTGAAAGATAACAGTGGGCATGGAAAACTGAGCTGAGCACAGTTCCTGAATTTCTTGCGGCCATGAAGGCTCTTTTATATGGCCTCAACACCTGAACACAGAGATGAAGCAATGCAGAATATTCCATCTGTATTTCAGGGGCTTACAACTAAAAGTTGACAAGGTTCTGTCAGGATTTATGACTAATATTTTGGGTCTGGGGAATTAGTGTGAACAAGAAATCTCATCTCTCAGATGCACTGCATATAGAGAGGCTCTGACCTGCAGCTTCTATTCTATTTAATATATGGTAATCCAGGCAACTTTCCCATTCACCTGCAGATTCCCATTCACCCATTCATTCAGCAGATTCCTCTGTCATTTTAAGTGAGGCCCTCCACTAAAACCTGACACCTTTCTAGCAGCATGCAAAGCATACAGTCCTGTGGGCTCATGGGGTTTCCTCCCTTCTGAACTTAGGTAAATAATACATTGGTGTACTGAAGTCTGCACGGAAAAAATAAAAATAATCTAAAAGAAAATGTTCAGCTTAGAATGTCTTTGTTTACAGCAGGTTGTAACACTGCCTAATACTCTCTTACGGAGCTCTTCCAAAGCATCTTCAGCAAGGTGTGACCATGCTGTTCCAAGAGTGGAGGAGGTGTACAGAAAGGCACACAGAGATGGATTATTTACAAGCCTTCATTAAATCTGTCAGTCGCAGAATGAGTCACCATCAAAAAGGAGCAGTGGAACTTACAGTGACAAAAGCAACCAAGGCAGAATTAAGTTCTAAACCAGTTTGTATTTCATGAAGCAGCACAGCTCCTCTCCTATTGGCAGGATTAGGTGTTACCTGAGACTACTCAGAACCTGCAGGACTGTTCTATCAACCCCCTGATTTTAACCTGTCTAGGCTGCCTCTACCTTCTATATGCTGTACTACCACTGGTCCTGCACCATCCCAGGGGCTGGGATGCAACAAAGTACAGGGCCCAGCTCCAGGAAGGGCTATCACTGCTCTTGCAGTGTGGCTGGCAGTAGGCAAGTGCAATGAACACTGTCCCTAACCACCCCTAGACCATGAGGGATTGCAGCTCAGAGACAGGTGCCAGTACTTTTCCAGACCTTTACCTTGTTCGTGCCATCACGTTGTTCTTCTTGGGCTGCTGATTAACTGGGCTTCCCATGTTGCCATTCTTCAGGGAGCCCTTCCGAGCCAGCTCCCTCTGCTTCTCTGCATAGGAGATAGGAATGGGAAAAAAAAAATTAGAGCAATAGCCTAGCTGGACACTATAAGAGGAAACCCAGATGTTATAGTGGCAGAAGGCACAGCAGAATTAACAGCAAAGGACATGAGCTTGCCACCTTTTATGGAGGGATGCTGCAAAGGCCAGATGAGCTGTGTCCTACTTTCTCCAAGGTCACCAGGGGCTGAAACTAATCTACCTTCACTCACAGCAGTCTCTTGACAGCAAAACACTAAAATCTTGGTCTCCAAGACCATAAGGTCTTGGAGCTTCTTGATGAAACCCAGCTGAGGCAGACAACGGGCAGAGACCTTGTCCCTGTCTGCAGCTGGTTGCTGCATGGACTCCAATACTCTGCTGTACTAATATGGCTCTGCCTCCAGCAGGAATGGGAACCCAGGGATGTATATAAATTGATATTAAATTTTCTGATTCAAAGTCCTTGCCCCCCCCTTGTTTCTTGTGGAAGATCAGTTTTGTTGAGTTACCAGCTAGTCACAAAAGTTGAGCTAACTGCCCCAATCTCATAGTGCAATGGTAGGAAAGGCTTGTATGGAAAAGCTGAGCACGGTGCCAATAAGGCATGAATGAGACCAATTTAAAAAAAAATTCTCCAGAGTGTGAGAAAATACTGGAAACTACTTTTGTGGCATGCCTGAATAACAGGTGTACCAGACTGCTTGCTGAGGAACCTGAATAGTGATTTTGTTTTGCTTCTGCCTCTTCTATAATGTGTGAATTCGATTGTTGGGTTGTTTTCTCCTTTTTTTTTTTTTCCTCCTGCAGATTTTATTTCCCCTTAGAGAGAAAAGCAGTTTTTCCCACTTGTTGTGGAAAAGCAGCATGCTTCTATGGTGTGTGGGTTCAAGGTGGGCTAACACTTTCCCTTTCCTCACTAGTGAGAGCAGGGGACACAGTCCAAGGCTCCCTTTCTTGAGGGAGAAATAAGCAGCAGAGATGCCTAGAGATTATGATGGTGAGGAACATGGAGACAGGAGTACATACAAACCATACCCAGCCTGCTCCTGCTGACAGCAGAGGTGAATAAATGCTCATGGAACTTGGCAGGAAAAGGATTGGATTAATAACTCACTCTGGCTTGAGCAACTAAGAAACTGATTCAAGATCAAAATCAAAACCTTAAATCAGAGCAATTTCCCAGTATGGAACTTGCAAATGCATTGTAAGCTCTGTCTCCAGAATAAAAGGCTGGTATGCTGCAGGCCCCGTGAATTTTGCTGTTCAGAGAGAGATAAAGCGAGACTGGAGGCAAATACTTACAACACTAAATACAACCCAATTTCCACTCATCTCCAACAGATGCTCCAGTGCTGACCACAAATACACAGCACTGAGACAAGCTGTCAGTGCTTTAGGATGCTGATGAAATGGTTACAGGTGGCTCAATAACACTGTGAGTGCAGGTGTGATGGCTTGTGGGCAATCATCAGCAACACCAGCAGGGCTGAAGCAGACAGGAGAGCCTTAAGCACACCCAGGCTCCTTCTGGCTTTTCACTAATTTTCCAGAGAGAAGCTTCCTTCAAGAAGCAGGATAGAGCAGAGAAGGCTGGGAGGGTATGAAACAGTTTGTGTGTGCCTTTGACGTTACAGAACATGTTCAATTAGGAGTCTGAAGATATTGTCTGATCACTAGCAGGATTACTGTGTTGGGTGATGTATTTGGTTTTTAATGTACAAGTTTTCAGTAGTGGAGGGTTCTGTGAGAAGCTTCTAGATGTTTCCATGTGTCTCCCAGAGCTCATGGCAGCTGGGTCCAAGACAGATCTGCAGCTGGTCATGGCATTAACGACGGTGGTAGAGGTTTTGGGATAACACAGTTAAGAAGGGGGAAAAATCCTGCCCGACTGAAGCCAGCCAGAGGAGTGAGGGTGTTAGAAAATGCTGCAGACACCCGGGTCAGCACAGAAGCAGGATGAGGAGCTGCTCCAGGTACCAGAACAGATTCCCCTGCATCCCATGGAGGCCCATATCCAAGCAGAGATCCATCTGCAGTCCATGGAGGACCCCACAACAGAGCAGGTGTGTGCCTGAAAGAGGCTGTGACCCTGTGCAAAGACCATGCTGTTGCTGTGTTTTCACTCCTCGGTCCAGCTGAGTGATAGAGAAGCTTTGATTGGCTCCTGCTGTCCAGCCAGGGTCACCCCACACCAATCTACCTGTCTCCATGCTTGAGTGAAGCAAAGCAGTAGTTTTTTGTTTCAGTGGAGAACTTGGAGAATACAGACAGTTGTGCTGTCAGATTCACAGTGGAATTTGGCTGCACCAGTTCCGCTTCAGCTAATCCTGGATGTGGTGTCAGAAGAACACATGGAGCAGCACATGAATGTGTGTGTGTATGTGAGGAAGGGCTCCAGGATCCTTTTGACACAACTATACCGCTCTGAGCAGCATGGGGAACAGCCTTTGGTCTGGATCTGCCAACTACATCACATATTGCCCCTCCTTTATTGTTCACCTTGTCACTTCATCTTTGAGACACTCCATCCCTTATGACATAAAAGTAATTTAAAGGAAGATGCATCTCCTCAAAAAATAAACCACTGCTTTCTTGCTAGCCCCACACTAGCTACTCTGCACTGCTCACTGACTCCATCTGAGCCATTCAGCATCTGCCCCAAGTGCTGCTTCAAAGTCAGCTCTGCTGGTGACAAGACAACAGCCAAGCAGACCATGGAGCATTCAGTAAGGAAGGGATAACACCTAAATATAAAGCAGTAAAGGAAATGCATGCTGCAGGCACAATCAGCACCAAAAGTGTCCCAGTCTTGTGCCCTTCCTGCCAATGGTCTCCTATTATAGTTACCTGTAAAATGAGTAAGAAGGTGCCTCAGCATGCCAAACACTCAGCAAACTGCCCCTGTTCCCAGTATTCACTCACCTGCCTGATCCAGGATGACTCTTTAGAGAGTCAAGAGGGGCTGAATTCTCCCCTTATCATGGGAACACCTACAGCCCTAATTAATGATTTCAAGCACAGCTTGAGATGATTTACTGCAATCTAAAATGGTTACCTGTTCAGCTGGCAGGATCTGTCTAGCTGCTTTATGATGAGAGAAAATAGTAATGGAGCGTGGGAAGCAGAATGGACTTAACATGAATGTGTCTAAACTAAAAATCAGACTTGAATGAATCCTTGAAATTATTTCTCTGGTTTCAGCATTTAAACAAAATCATAATAAGTTTTAATAACATTTCCCAAGTTTTTTATAAATTAAATGCTGAACAGTTTGGTACATGTTGCTACATAGGGGTGGCCTTGCTTTTGCCTACTATCTTCCCCAAACCAGAAATTCCAAAAGTAGTCATATGCTTGAGTCTCCTGCAGATCTGCTCCTTTTGTGGCATGAGGCAAAGCAGACAAGGCAGGAAGCTGGTGAACATCACGTACTACACTGAAGAGCTATTTGGAGAATCAGACACCCCAAATCTGCATTTTCCATTTGTCCTAAGATAGTGGGTGAGTCTGGCTATGATCAGACAGTGGTGGGTGGAGAGTGCCATTGTCACACTGTCACTGTGCTTGACTACCTGCAGCCCCCTCAGCTGAGGCAGCCTGACTGGCACAAACACTGTTTTATGGCAGATGAGGCTGATCTGCCTCCTTTGCACTGCGGTGTGGAACAAGTAGATGCTGATTGTTCCTGCGTCTTTGCTGAGAGCTGCTGGCTGGACCTCAGTAACTCAACTGCTTATGAACCTCCCCGAGCAGAAGATGGAGCTTCCTGCTATGGGGACAGTGCAGTGTGGACCTATGGGATTTGCTGCAGTGGCAAGACAAAGAGAAATTAATCCAGTGTGATAGGGTTGTATTTTTTCATTTTCAAGGTTGATGAGATGAGATTTTGGGATGTATTTCTCTCTCTGTTCCCCACAGTCAGCTAAATTGTTTCTGAGGCTGAGGACTGTGATTCCCTGATGAATTCTAATTTCTCAAGTAAGCTGAGAATTTAAATTACACACTAAGTGAAATTAATACGTCTGCTCAAATTCTGTTGAATGATGAACAGATTCATGAGCAAATGAAAGGAGAAAGAATGAAATACTGTCTACAGCTTCTTCAAGCCCAAGTCTTGATTTCAATTCACTTGCATCGCTTAACTGGGGGATATTAGCATGAATCTAGGTAACACTGAAATCTTCTCCACCTTTCATCTCTGACAGAGAATATTTGTCAGTGAGGACTGTGTCACTGCTTGGAGAGGATTTCAGGGTACAAACATAAGTTTGGGCTTTGCCTGAAGGCTGCACGGAAAGGAAGGTGTAAGAGAGTTGTGTGATAAGACCATGCTGATCCCAGTCCTCCCTGGTGTGTGACCATGTGGGTGGCATTAGAACAACTGATGGCTGTGCCTACCTGCATTGAACAAAAAGGCAAAAGAAAAGTGATTTTTACTAAACAGGTGTAGCAGAAACAAAAAGGACCTATCTGTAGCCAGTCCCCTGCTGTGAATGTGGCTCCCCATATAGGGAATATGGTTTCAAGTTGATACAGGCCAGGCATCAGCACTGGTTATTCAGGACAGGCCATCTGAATATGGATTGTTTCACTGGTTTCAGAAAAGACTGTTCAGACAGCAAAGGTCAGACATCTATGTCACCCAACTACCAACCTGGGTGAGATGTGGTATTCTTAGCTGAAGGATGTTATTTTTCTGACTCAAAAAACTTGGGGAAAATAGTGAACTGTTTTCTAGTTTCTAACTCCAGCTGTATGAACTGCCTAGAAAGAACAAGTGTATGAATCTGTCTTCCAAGGCCCCTCTTGGACCAGGTTTTAAAGATCAAATAGCAGCATTTCCATACGTTCTGTTGATCTGCTTGCTCTGTGCCTTTGGCATGGCTGAGAGCTGGCACAAACACCAATGGGCTGGGAGTGGTTTTAAGCTCCCTTCAGCACCCAAGAAGGACTGATCGAGAACTGGTAAATGACCTAGGGATTACAAAGTCAATGCTTGTGTCCACTGTTCAAGGATGCAGCCCTTAACTTCTTGCATGGGAGCAGTGCAGGGATCATTCTAAGGTAATGCTCAGCTAGAATTCTGCCTGTGCAAGTTACTGAGAGGTTTCTGAGAGCCTGGAGGACGTTATTTTTCACTTTCCTTCAGAAAACAGACACCAAAACATCACACTATTCCTTAGCACAGATGAGAATGCTTAAAGGAGTGCTCCAGCCCCAATCAAAGCTATCACCTATTTAAACCATACATCTCAAAAGTGGTTTTATGTTCCAAGCACATGTCCTCATTCCCCAGCCACACTATCCCAGACCCACAACTCATTTTTCTGACCCTCATGTAATTATGGGAATGAATGGCTTCTCTGCTGCTATCCACAATTTGGCTTAGCCCCAGAAGAAAGCAGGTTATTTCTGCAATGAAAACCTCATGTATACTTCAGTAAAAAAACAAAAAACAACACCACTATTTTGCGCATATAGAGCATTTTACCTCTTCATGGCTTAATAAAATGGTGAATCATCTTTGTAAAATACTACATTGTGTTTTACTGCTGGTAGGAACTATATAACTGGTTTACCTTAAAGCCATGTAGAGGATCTGTGGCAGCAGGGGAGCATAGAATCGGGATTCCTGCTCCCAGTCCTCTACTCGTGCTGTCTCTGCAGCCATTTTATGCAGACAGGTTGTGAGTGTGTAGCAGCAGGCAGCAATTAATTTCTCTTCATCTTTCAACACATTTCTGTACTGATTTCAAAGGTATCTATTGTCACAGCTCCTACCTCACAAGGGCATTTATTTTGTTCTCATTCAGCATGTGCTTTTTCACTTAAAGGATCGAGATTTTTATTCCTAATGGCTGCAAAATATTGCACATAAGAATTTCATTTGTCACTGTCAAAACTGGAATATATAAACAGGACTGGCGATATTTAAATGTAATTTTTTTTCCCATTTTCCACATTTACCTTCAGAACGGGACTTATTTGGTGTTTTCATTTACTTTTCAAAGAATATTTTTCCTGCCAGCCAGAAGAACAAAGTGAGATATCTGGGGAAGCATTTGCACCCTGACAAGCATAGCTGAAAAGTTTCTGTTTACAAACTGATCTCTAAAAGATCTAATCCATAAAACTGAGCTACGCTCTCTTTTAACATATTTTAGAGGGATGAAGAGAATTAATTTACTTCACCTGGGGAGGACTTCTACAAATGCCCCCTCATTATTTTTATTCAACCGAACACAGGTTTAAGTCAAAGCCATTTGCTTGACCTTGCTAAATAATGTGACAGACCAAAAAAAAAGGAGAAAAACAAGAAATTGCTCTTTTAAGAGCAATTTAGCTCTCTTCAGTTAAATAGCTCAATTCATTTAAAACATCACTTATGCTATAGGCTACAGATACACAGAGGTAATATTAGTGCCTAGATCACATCTACTATGAGTTCTGATATTTTGTGAAGAAGCATTAAGGTTACTGGTGCATGTACTAAATGTGATGTGTATTTAGGAAAGTAGTAGTACAGACTTGCTCAGCTGAATATTCACGGCATTTCATTACACAGGATGTCATCATACAGTGTGTATTTGTACAAAAAACCACTTCAATAGAGTCTGACATCAGGACGCTTGAACTACATAGACCCAAATGTCCACGCTTATATGCTAAAGATTGATCTATGGGAGAGAGCATGTGTTATATCACCGACATAAACTACAGATTAAAAATAATAATAAAATAATAAATAATAATTAAAATACTTTTAATATGTTGTCATTGGGAAAGCTTTCACTTGTTGAGTTCCATCAGTAGGCAAATCAAATAAAGTCCTAAGTGATAATGCCACAGGCAGCATACGAGCTTAGAATGGAGTCACAGCCTGCTGACTCCAGAATTATGCTTGGAAAGGACTCTTGGCCTTTTCTTTTATCAGGACTGAACTGCAGCTGACAGTACAAGCCATGTTTCTGGCTTTATTTAGCAGCAAAATATTGTATATTTGATCCATTCTGCTTTATCAACTGCTGCATTTAGTTTCTACGAACCTATGCATTTCAAACAAAATTTTGTATTTTTTGTCTAGTAAGATGAAAGCAGATGGAGACAGGCAACTAGACTGCTTAACACCACTGTTTTCTTCCCTGGAAAAGGTAAAAAAGGAGAGTTAATAGTGAGCAGAGTATTTGGAGGGCATGCCACCCTCCAATTACTCTGCTCCCCAGAAGGGGACTTTCAGGCATTGTTTCATTAGATGAATTGCCTGTTTATAAAACTCTGCAGGAGAACAGGATATGTACAGCTCAGGGTGCCTCTTCCTGCTATTCAATTCATGACCTCCAGTCCTGGGTACTTGTCTCAGCTGGAGAGCTGTCCCACACAGCAAACCTGCTCCCCTAAAAGGATTACTGACCTCATCCCTCCCTCCATGGGGCTGCCAGAGTCTGGAAATTTGACACACAGCCTCAGAGCTCAATTAGTTATTTAATTAGTTTATGATTAACCAATCTGCTGATTAAGCTTTCATTAATTAGGTTGGTAGTAATTCTGTTTCAGAAGGATAGTGGCCTCTATTGTCTCGGAGAAGAGTTGAAGAGACCTTGTGTTTTGCATGCCCTGGCACTTCTCTTTACTGCTCCAGAAATACCTGCAAAAGCTCTTTTTTTTTTGGGGTGGCACTTGGGGCTGCTGCCAGATCACTGGGGCATGGTGGCCCTTGGGGACAGCTCAGTATTGTGACCTGGTTGTTACACTTAGGGCAGCTCAAAGACTCCTGCTCCTCTCTTCTGAAGTCTTGCCAGATGGTAATGAGGCAGGCAGGGAGACCTCACAAGTATAGCTTCAAAGGGCCTGGCTATCATTTTGGTATTTTGATTGGGGTGGGTGGCTCACCTCAGAGAGGAGTGGGAACCCCTTTCCTCTTTCTTTAGTGAGAGTTAGAGAAAGGTCATGGCTTCATCTCTGGCTTTGTTCTGTGGTTTATGCTCTGATGGATGGGGCTCAGTGGGTGCTGCAACCTGCTCCCTGTAGGGTGCCTTGGCTGAGAGGCCAGGGTGCTGCCACCTTCCTCCTCCAGGCTTGCTTTGGTAGGGAAATCAGGACTGGGCTCAGGGATAAGTCCCAAACTATCGAAAATTATTACATCTTTTCCAGTCCACAAGGGATCCTCCATCTCCTTTCTTAGGCAGGGCAGTATCTGCTGGCATTAGACAGCAGAGGATGGCAAAGGTGATGGCAATCAACTGCTTTGTGTTCCTTAATGTCCTCATGTTACAAGTGCAGGGCTGAGGGTCTGGCAGCTGCCTTCCTGTTACACCTCTCAAAAAGACTGGTGACAAAACACAATCATGGTTCTAAGCGGCAGAGGGAAACAGGACTGGCCAGAGAAAACTCATGTCCCTGCTGAAATCCCTGAGAAAGAGGCTTGAAAGACCAGATGAAAGACAAAGTTCTGGCTGTAGCTGCTTTAAGAGCGGCAGGAGAAGAAGCAGGGCTGGGGGATGACAGATGCCACCCCTACTGCAGAGCCCTGCAGCTGGAAATCAGACACGTGTACTGCTGAGCGGAAGCTTCAGTCAAAGGAGTGGCAGTTCCAGTGGCAAGGAGAGCTCAAAGGGGCTCAGGGGAAACCTGACTCATGCTGAAGAAAGCAGAGATATGCTGGGAAAGATGGTAACAATTTTTAACACAGATGTCCAACATCATGAGTTTATGTCAGAGTTTAGTATTTTAGTGCTGATGTATTTAATGCATTTGTTACCCTTTTTTGGTGGGGCAGTGGTGCTCAGAAGAGGTTTGTTACCACAGGCTTCCAGCTGCTGGGTGTCCCTTCAGGGCTGAGGTTATGGCATTGCCACCCCAGCCCTGCTTGCTGCAGGACCACAGGCAGCCCCAAAGGAGGAAGGATGGGTGCTGAAGCACTGCTGGCCTGAGCAAGGTTTAACACTGCTTTTGGGAGGCTGTAAACATAAGTTTAGGCAAAGGGCAGGCAGGTGTTACCAAGACTGAATGTGAGCCCCCTTCTCTCACGCCACACACTACTGATCTTGCAAAGACTCATGCCTTTTGATTGGCAAATAGGCCCACCTCCTTCAGACAGCTGGTAGGGGAGGCTCTTGATTCTGCCTCCCAGCTGCCTGCTCTCAACACCGTAGCACTAAATGAGACTGCTGGCAGTGCTGCAGCTGCCACGTCCCCGCTATCTGACCCTCTCTCCTAAATGAACCACTGAGGCAGAAATTCTGGCAGACCAACATTTTTACCTCCCTCCCAAATGGCCAGCTGTATGCACTGAAGGAAGGAAAAAAATCCCAGCTTGAATTTGCTTATCAAAAGACTATTAGCTAAAGATTTGCTAAAGCATTTCTAAAAGGAAGGAGACATGCAAAAGCAATACAAGAATTATAATAATTTTTGTACCCCTTGCATGCCTGGGTCAAGTATGTGTTGGGCCATAGTGAGCACCCGTTCAGCTTTACTTGGCACATTTATGAACTAAAATTGCCAACTGCATACAAACAGAATGTTTATTGTTGTATATCTATCTGTCTGGGTGCCTGACTGGAGCTGTGGTAAGATGAAAGGAACAGAAGAGTTGTAAGAGCAGAAGAAAAGAGGAAAGAAACAGCCTGAGGGGGTCAGCAAGCAAGGTTTTATTGCAGTAGAGCTAAGGGACTAAGGAGTGTGTATAGAAGACACAGTTGCTTGCCCGAGGAAATTAAGACAAAAGAGTGACTGAAAGGACTACAGGCAGCTAGAATGGTGGGTGTTTCAGTGATGCACAGTACATTTTAATTACAATTTCAGTTTGAATTATCTTTCAGTAATTGAGATAAACAGGCTTTAACTTTTGTACACACAGAGACCTAAGCACAGTGAAAGTGGGTTTAATTTAATGATGAAAAAGGGGAGTGAAGAGAATCAAGACATATAAAGGACTTTTTAACCATCAGGGACCTTATTAAGGACTTTATAAGAAATTATTTGCCTTCTCTTTAGTCAGGTTGTGCTACTGGGTGGACAGAGAGGTGAAGGGAGGAGGAAATGTCAGTGGGAAGATCCTGACTGGTTGCTGATGGAGCAGGCAGAATGTAAAGGAACAAAATCCTGCAGACTCCAATGTGAAGTAAAAGACATGACAGCAGGGAAGTATTATCTCAAGGCATACTGAGATTTCAGAGAGTCTTTGCAAAGACACAAGTTTGCTCTGTGTTTCTTTTTGCTATGTATTCTTGTAAAATAATCTAATATTCCATTCATAATCTGATTTGAATCAAGAACACAGATTTCCATTGCCAATCAACTGCACGCAGGTTAACACCATCAACTGTTTTCTTTTTTTGCCTCATTATTTCTCTCTACACAAGCATCAGGAACTTTTAGGTCATACTGTATCCCAAATTACCCTGGGGACAAAAACAAAGATGTCAGGTTTATCTGTCCTTAAGACAACTTCACTGTGAAGTGACATCAGAAACTCACTCTGAATTGGGATGTCTGCAGGAGAGATTGGGAATGAGGCACTGGGTCTCCTGAGGCAAGAAGTTCAAGGCAGGAAGGATGGAGGAACTGTGGTGTGTACACACAGACATACGCATATTCAGTGACTCAAGTCTGGAATCTCCTTCTGTCACGCTGTGCTGGAAGGAGCTTGGTTTCTGCCAAGACCCAGACAGAAACAGCATTAACACTCAGCTTTCCGGACAGCCTCTCCACCCCACTGAGGCTGGCACAATCATTGCTGAAAAAGAAAAGCTGTGAGCAGAGGGAAAACAGGGCAGAAAATATTCTCTGCTTTCAACAGGTCTTGGAGGCTTCTAAAAGCTGCATTTGTGAGGTGAATGGAAGGGTAATGCCAGGCTTCAGGGCATAAAAAACCTTTAACTTCTCTTCAGCAGAGATATGGAGGAAGCCCAGTGACTGACAGCCCTGTCCTTTCCAGGGATGGCAATTAAGTAAAAATCTGGGAGCACTGGGATCTGAAGCACTGTGTAACAGAGCTTCTCCTTGGGCAGTGTGTGTACTGGGAGAATGAGAGTAAGGATCATAATTTTATGATCACTCAATAAACAATCCAGCAAAGCTCTGATTGAGGAGACGTCCTGACTTGGAGCTCATAAGGATAAAAATGAGGACAAACATAAAAAGAACTCAAACTAGCAATTTTCTATCTCCTGCATCTGTTCCCTGGACGCCTGAAGTCATATTGACTCAGCCTGATGACAAAAACAAGGTTTCTTCCTACCAGGTCTCCAGGGTCCACTAAAATATAAAGGAAAGCAAGCTGCATCTCCTCCCCTGAACACACTATGACAAAGCTGTCAGAACGGCTCTGACAGTATCACGCCTGCAGCAACGTCTGGTGAAAAAGCCACAGAGAGCCATTGCTCTTCCAGATCCCTCTGGAGAGAACTGTACTGGAAACTAGGGCCAGAAATTATTTTCTTCTGCGAGTTTCACTGATTTCATGCTTAAAAGCAGTGAATTGGAATAAACAAGATCTCCGACAAAGTGTCCCAGCTTTGTCTGTTTTGGAGAGGGTGCTTTGCAATGGCAGATTCCAGTAACATGGACAGCTAAATTTGGGGGTTAAATCTAACACACTTTGCTCACTGGAAGGGCCTCAGCAGTGGGGAAAGTGACTGTGGATTTTGTACTTTACATGCAGTGTTAAATACACTCTGCTTACTTTGGCTGACCTTGTGAAAAACTGTACTTAAGATTTACTGCTGGCTTCATAACCTGATCATACGGAACAGACCTCATGAAGGTCAACCAACATCTGACAACAGTGCAAGGAGCTGGGGATGTGAAGGAAAAGTGAAGGAAAAGAGCACAAGTGAGTGCTTGGTAGATGGTGCCCAGGGGGCACTTTCTGGAAACCGCTTGGGACCAACTTGAAAACAATTGGTTGACTTCAACACTGCTGGGCTGACAGAGGGATCTGTATGTAGCAGATACCCCAGAGGCTTTGAAGGACTGTCCTGAATAATTGTTTTTTCAGTAATGCCCATTTACAAATCATGTACTTCTGAGTTTTCATTTTTATGATCTCAAATATTCTCTGCTTAATTTTTCACAATTCTGTGATTCTGCCTCAGGATTATAGAACTGGTCTGTGAGGTCTGGCAAGTTGCTCTTTTGTTGCATCCTGCCTTTGAAAAGTATTAGCATTCTTCTGTAACTTTGTTAGATGTTTTGTTTGAACAATCAGCTTTGTTCTAAACTTTTGGACTATGAGGGAGTATTTATTTTTTTTGGATGTCAGTTTGCTGCAGACCAACATTCACTTTTTTCCAAAGCAATCTCTACACATTTAACAGTCTTGAATACCTGCCCACTGCCTCGACTCCTGCCCCAAAATCTTCCTAAGAAGATCAAAACAGTGTTTTTGCCATTAAAATAGTAAACCTCACCCTCCAGGATGGATTTTAATATTCGTTGATTGAAATCCATTCCCTCATTCTAAAAAAAAAAAAAAGCATGGAATTCATAAAGGAAGAAACATGGGATGGGATGACTCATTTGCTTGTGTTTTCTTACATTATTCGTGGCATGCAGCAGGTAGGGATCTGTGTGCAACAATCAGCTTCTGGGTCATGATTTCTTTCTGCAAATCCCCATAAAAATCAAAATCACAGATGAAAAGAATCCCTTTGCCAATCTAAGATAAAAGTGCCTTTCCCAAAGGCTAGTTGAGACATGACCAACACCAAGAAGAGCTCAAATTCCTCTAAGCAATGGAGGTGCTGCACAGCCACCTTGGTAGCTGCTTGATTGTTACCTCATACAAATACAGGCACAAACACTTTAATTTGGTTCTGCTTTGTACATTAGTGCCCTGTGCTAATGCCCCAGTGCTTTGTTAGAACATAGTAAGTAGAAGAAATCAGCTGGTTGCTTGCATTACAAAATCATTCAGCACTGAGGAATGCAAGTTAGGAAACACATCTGTAAAAGAACCAAATCTCCCTGTCTGTGCATTGGAGTCTGTAAGAAATACAATCAAAAGACAAAATTAGTTTTAATATGTTTTTAAATTCAATCGAGAAGGTTTTGTGAATTAAAGAGAAAAAAGAAAAAGCAGTAAGTAAAACTTAAAAAGAAGAACATTTATGATGGAGTGAAAATCAAGCAGTAATTGGGTTTTTCTCGTTTACCAGGGGACATACCAGAGGACTGCTTTATACCAGTTCATCCAAGTCACCTAGAGTCCACCTCTGCAAATCCAGCTGTGATTACGTGGGAAATCCAAGCGTATAGATTTTAATTTTTTTTTTCTTTTGTAATGAGCAAAACTATATGACATCTTAAAAAAACAACCTGGAGTCCTAACCAGAAACCAGCTATGGGATCAGACTGGGCTGCTCAGAGCCTTTATTCAGTCAGATTTTCGAAGCCTTCTGGGTTGGAGATGACACCATCTCCCCAGGAAAGATTTTGCGTGTTTGACTGTCCTCATGGTGAAAAAGGATTTCTGAAAGGTGAGAAAAGTAACAGGCTGGGAATGAAGTAACCACTGATGCTCCAGGCAATTTACTGCCAGCTCAGGCACGATGCTATCATTCCTCAATAGCACAGAGGAAGTTTCGTATGAAGCTTTTCCTCAGAACTCTCAAGATTATCCTGGTCATGTCCTATCTGATGGCCATAACCGGGTAAATGCACAAAAACCGGCACTGTGCTTTGTTCCCTTTAGCCCTGCCCTTTTCTTGTTCTCTATCTGCCCTGCTCTGAGGCAGAGGAGATTACAGCCTCATTCTAGGTCAGATGAATGTGCTGTAGAGGGTTCAATTCACTTTGTGAATGAGACCTAGAGCAGCCACAGCCTTCTCTAATCATGCCTCTGATTTCCAGGGAAATGGGAACTCCCCAGTAGCCAGGAATGTTTGCAGATAGAAAGAACATTGCCAACAAAGGACCTAACATCATCTCCCTTTGTTGATCATCCCCTTCCAATGAAGGACAAGAAACCCAAAGGAACCAAAGTAAAATTCAAGGACTGTCGTGTATCGTACCTTTCCTATACACAAAGAGATGTGAGTCAGCTACATGAGCTTGGAGGAACTAAAAACATGACACCTGCCTGTGCAGAAATAACTATGCCAAAGTTTTGCTTTCACATTTTGCTTCAGCCCCAGCCCCATGGATCAGAGGCTGCATAAAGCCACACTTCAACCTGAGAGCTGGAGCATTCAGCAGAAAAAGAAACTGAACTCAAGTCTTTCATGTTCTGGCTGAAGGTCAGTAGCTAAAAAAGGAATAGCTGTTTTGTGACTTGAGTCTTCTGAACTTTTTATGGTCAAAACCACCTTGTGAATTAGACATGAATTTGTGAAGACTTTTGGAACCATCAATTACAGGTTATTTCAGCCAACTTAAAAAAAAATAGTGCTATGATTTACTAGGGAGTCTAAGCCCAGAATATTTTCTTCTAAAAAATGTAAGCAAACCTGAAAATCCAAATTTTAAAGGCAGCCTCCATCATGGACTCAAACTACTCATGCTTGACACCACCACTTTATTTATTTAGTATGCTTAGCCTGTTCAAGACACACTTTAAGCAGTGTCATTTTTTATGTCAAACACGGTTTCTCAGATGAACTTATACAAAGTACCATTGTCTCACTTGTACCCTTAATCTGTTCTCCCAATTTTCTAGTCCTAGAACCAGTATTTAAAGCAATTCATAGGAAATTTATCCCTTTTTTGAAAAACAGCTCTTACTTTCAGGCTGGGTAGTGATGGGGGACAGAAAGGGGCTGTTTTCTGGCACTGGTGTGACTTAGGAGCTGAGTTTCAGTAAAGGGGCTGCCAGCAGCCCACAGCTCTGAAACACCTGGTGTGATTAAACCTTCTTCTCACAGCCAGATCACAGTTTACTCATGGCAGAAAGTTTAAAACTCATGAGTTTCAGACTAGTGAGCTAGACAGAACTGCATAATTTCTCCAGAACACATTAACACCTGCTGACTTGATTGTACCAATTTCACAGCTGTGATCAAAAAAAGAGGGCATGTGGGTTGTTTGGAAAAAGTGGGGACTGCCTTCCATTTAGAGCAGAAGGCAGAAAAAAAGAAAAGTTAGAGCAAAAAAATGTGATGGTTTTGGGTTTACAGTAGAGTTACCTTAAAGCCCCGTAGAGGATTTGTTTTATTGTGCTATAAACAGTGTTACTTTATGAGACAAAGGGCTGGAACATTCACAAGGGCTTAGGCGGAATCAATTCAAGCTCCTCTCATGGAAAGCAGCAAGTGGGTTTGAAAAGGCAGAGAGTTAAGGAAAAAAACACTAACTTTGGGCAGAGTTCACAGGTGAAAGGGACATGAAAAGGAAGGAAGGCAGGAGTTACTGAGAAAAATGGCTCAGCTGTGCAGTCTCTAAAAATGAAGATGGATGATTTCACTGATACAGAAAGTGGGAGGAAGCCTGGGAGAGGAACAGTTTGCAAAGCAGTGTGGAGAGAACAAGAGTCTACTACTAGTAGGAGGCAGACACAAACAGATCACAATGATTATACAGGCTGGAGATGATTCTTTGACAAAGACTTGGATCTATCTGCCAAGAACATACATGTTACCCCTCCCTTCCTCTTCTAACTGCATCTGGAAAAAGCATATTGTCTATGGAGCATATTTTCCTATAGGTCAATTTAGAAAGAGGATTTGGAAAAAGCTCAAATGTTTTAAAATTTTATCAAGAATTCCTGTTTTTCCTTCTGGAAGACGTTTCAAAAAGGAGACTACAGCTATTTTGCCCAGTACCAGGCTACAAAGTCTCATTTCCATGAGTGATGCAGAAAAGCATACCCTCAGCACAAGCTTTTGTGCAGGCAGCACTTAAAGTTCTTTGAATGATATTTGCGTTTACCAACTGGAGAAATGGGATCAGACTGTCCAATTACTGCTGTGACTTTTTTCTTAAATAAAATTTTATCTTGGTAAATATATGGCATCTGTAAAAACAGGTTTATTTTCCTTCCGTGTGCCCTGCTTTATAGAGCATGACTGCCAAGTAGAACAAGGAAAGAGCTGTGCCAAAAGACTGAGATTTGAAAGAAACAGAGAGGTGCCAAACGACTTTCTACACACAGCAGAGAAGGAAGGCTGTGGTATTTCCTGGAGAGGTCACTGCCCTGTTCCTGCCAGGAGTGAAGTGGTTGTCAGGGAACAGGCAGATCTCCTTCTTAGTCCCAGTCCCAGAGGTCTTTTTGAAGTAGTCCCGCTATCCTCACTACAGCCTAATTCCCTCTCCTAAACCTTCTCCATAAAGCGTGGTGTTGGCTGCTGTAAGAGGCTGAGATGCTAACAACAGCTGAAGCTGTTGAGCTGCTTCTAGCAGTCTGCTAATCTAGAAAATGTGCCCAGCACAGGTCCCTACTGCTTCAAGTCCTGCTTCATCCAGCTCTCCTTCCATGAAGAAATAGAGTGGTTTCTTCTGTGCTGCCTCCTGCTTTTGGGAATTGCTCCTCCCTAGACATCTGCATCAAAACTGATGGACATGATGAAATGCGACTGTTGCTGACTCGGCAAAAACTGCACTTTTTGTACTGTATAAAGATTTTTTGTGGCACATCTCCCTGCCTGCCACATTAGAGCTGGGCCTTGCAGGTGGTGCTTTGGCTACACCAGAGACTGGGTCTGGAAAAATGGGGTTCTGCTGTGCACAGCTGGATGTAACACTGTCTGCACTGCCTGCAACAAAGCCTGGGGTCACAGAAGGCTTCTTAGGGTGTACCTCTCCTCATGCTCAGGTGAGGTCTGCATCCATGACCACCTTGGTACCCTCTCTTAACAAGGACTCTACAACTGATGTGATATGGATGACATCATTGTCTATTCTGCTCTCCTACTGTGGCACACCAAAGTTTCTGTGTTTTTCTGAATTCTGAGTCACCAAAGGATCCTTCAATATTTCAGAAAAGCAACATGAAGTTTTCAGGTTGTTATGAACACATCCTCTGTGCATGAGGATAGCAGCTAAAAAACAAGAATTGCAGTGAAGTTAATATACCAGGACATGCTCCTTCCCTTTGAGAAGTGTATGTTATCTCTATTTCATAGAGCTCGATCTGCTGACAGAGCATTTTAGTCTCCCCCACATTCAATAAGTAGACAGTAACCTTTCCCTGTTAAGAGCTGAGTGTGCAGCACAGAGAAGACAAAGTGGGAGCCCACATCACTTGATAATCAGAACAAATTCAATTAACCATCAAGCACAGTTTAAGTCTCATCGTTAATAAATCAAACACATTAAATAAATGCATCACCTAACACTGTCTGTAGGTGCTGTGGTCTGTTCTGGAGCCAATTTACATTAATTATACTGGTCTATACTTGCTTCCCTCAGCTGTTAGGCAGGAACTCATCTACCTTTGGAGACATCAGAAGGAACTGCAGAAATAGTAACACCTGGGTAATTCCGAAGTAGGGAAATCTTACACTGTGGTGGAACAGGTGGAACCTACATTTAAGGACAGAGGACTCTGAGGAACCAGAATATAGTACTACTGCCCTTTTCCGAGTTTATTTTTTTAAAGATACCAACATCTGAGCAGGCAGCCTTATCATCTCAGCTGCTGTTAATCCTTTTAATGTCAGGAGCAAGCTGTAAATTTCCTTTAAACCAGTTCTCTACGTGCTTCACAGGAAACAGTGATGAGAGTAACATGTACTTGTATAATGAGACCTCTGAACAGACCGCTGTATGGTGCTGCCTGCTGGAGTTAGACTTTGCTAGACCAGGTACTTTTTACTGTCATCACTACTGCTTTTACTGAATTTTTTTCTCCTTTCTATCAGAGAATCTCAATAATTTGCTCAATTTGGTTTTCCTCACAGCCTTCTGAGCTGCTTCTCATATTTGAAGTAACTGATTATGGTGGGTCAAACATAGAAGAGAATGTGTAATACACAGGTCTGGGCTTCTTCAGACTCTTGAATGCTTTGACCCATTCGCAATACAAAATAAAATAATTTATGCAGAAGCAGATCTTCAGGATTAGCTATCCTTCTTAGACTATCAGACTGCAGGTACCATAAAAATAAGGAGTGGCTAAAGGACAGCTAGGTAACACCCCAAAATTATCCAGTTACATTACAGCTTCCTTCTTCAAGACTCCTTTTAACCTGAAGGAGTATTAGCCAAGTGTGCTGTGTGCAACACAAGATATGAGTGGGTGTGAGTCTGTTGGCTTGTGAGGTGTGTTGGTACCAAAGAATGCGTCATGGGAGAGATGCACACACCACCATGGAGGGCTGGGAAAGGCCAGTGAAGCCCTGGTGCAGTGGCATAACAAATCAAACAAAATTACAGTGATACAAAAAGCCACGTCATTTGGTGAACCTCAGGCCACATCATTCCCATATTCCCATGCACTTCTGCTCTGCTCCTGGGATTTGCTGACTGGAACTCCCTTACCTCAGTCTCACCCCCTCACATATTCCCTCATGCCTAAATCTCTCTGCTGTGATTGCTTTGTTCCAGTTTGTCTAAATGGCTTTACTCTTTACCCAAGTCTGTCTCAGACACCTCTTTCTTTCTGGCTCTCTACTTCTCTTCTTAATAATCTGCAATAATATGCCTGCCAGAACTGGTTTTCTGCCCTCATCTTTGCAGCTCTGTCTGCAGACAGCCCTACTAGCCTTCATGTGATGCAGCTGTTCACTCTCTCACCGCTTCCAAAAAGAGTCTGGAAATATCCTACAGGAAGGTTGCTACCATAAATCTGTGTATACCATTTCTCTTATAAATGTGAAGAGTAACAAGAGATGAAACAATGTTTAAATAAATTCCTCCCAAACTCCATGAGACTCCCAAGTGATGGGCTGCACTTCTGCCTTCATGAAGAAAATCAATAGCAGTGCTGTATTGTTCCTGCTCTCTGGCTTCCATCCTACCCTTCCTCCTGCACAGTGCACAGACTGTGTTGAAGGAAATGGGTGTTCCCAGAGGAGCAAAATGGCTTTTTGCACTTAAGGTAATGATGTCACTTGAGGTCGCCATGCAAACAGTTATGAATATGAAAATCTGCAGTTCTGTCAACAGAGATGGAACCTGGGGACCTAGCTTAAGAGTTAGAACCTTTTTATAAAATGATTCCCTAATTTACCTACAGAGCGTCTTCCCAGAAACAACAGCTGCTGTACCTAATTAGCATTAATCACCTTGTTACAGAATAGCAACTGGGAATAGTACAGTGCTTGACATACTGACAAAACGATACACTAATGGCATTGATCTGTCCGGTCTACTTGAACTTCCCCTTAATTATTCTGTTTCAGAATAAAAAAATTTTGTGACTTCAAAGTCACAAGTTTTGGAGCAGACTGGGAAGTGATGATGCAAAAAAGGAGCCACAGATGGGGGTAGATACAGAGCCTTTCAGCCTACACAAGATGCTTGCTGCCAGCTCTATTTGTGACTTCACTTCCCAGTTCTGCATCTTGACCTGAGGCAAGAGTAGTTCTGGAAGAGGATCTCTGAGCATGGCATCCTTTTGGGCAGCACTGGGATAGGTTGCTCTGCTGTGTGCTTCATGGTTCTTCAATGGAGAGCTTTAAGATAAGCTCTGAACACACACCCCACCCTAGGAGAAGGAGTTACATACCTACACAAATTGAAAGATCAGTCTCAGAAGCCACATGGGGCAGTCCGTTGTTTATGGGATCAAAGACCTTCCATAAAATTTCAGCCAGAAATGCACCAATTTTGTTAAGTTGAACCCCGAGGGCTTTGTTGTTCTGACGGATACTCCTGGTACTATTCTTCCCTGATCACACAGCAATTCAATATCTTCCATGAATACAGCAGGCTGGAAGGCAGGAGCTAACAACACAGACATGTCATCAGCCTCTGTCCGCTGATGGATTATTTCCTCTGTTCACTTCAATCTCCACCAAAATGGGGCTCAGTCATGAATTAGTTTTGTGCAAGTCAGACACACGAGGGAATACCATTCTCTATGTCCTTCTGACTGTGCTTTTGCTGCTGTTTAAACCTACCAGTTCTGCTTGGTCTAAGTGAACAGCATTCCAGTAACTTGCTTGAGGTGTGACTCAGTTTCTCTACCTTAGACATTCAATTTTCACATACTTTTATGGCCCCTTTGAGGAAGCTTCCAAAAACAATGCCATATTCCCTATCTAGTCCAAGAAGAGGAAGTGCTTACATCTAAGGCCACAGGCACCTTGGAGGGCTGAAGGCTGCTGTGAGTGTCTCTGCAGCTCTCCCACATTTTCATCTGCAGACAGGCATGCAGGATATGTACTGCCAGGCTCCCACTGTGGATGTGCTGATGAAGATGCCTCCACCACAATCCCTCAGCCCACCTGCTGCTTGTTTTACAGCACTCCAACCAATTTCCTCATTGCCCATTCTGTTTTAACACAAACTAATGTCATGACTGCTAGGAAAGACAGACACAGATTGTCTGGGTAAGGATTTCAGACCAGAAAGGGGAAATTAAAAATGCAAAATCGAAAAGCAGATGGCATAAGCTTCATTAAAATAATATCTCATCTCCTGGGAATGCTAGGAGGATCTGTTGCCTTCCAGTGGGTGTGGTGCCCTGAGATTTACACTTGGGGATTATTCTGTTCCTCTCTCTCTCTCTCCTTATCATAACTCTCCTCTGTTTTCAAAAGGCTTGTGGTATGTGCTCCATCTGGATATGGCTCCTAATAAGGATGTGCTGGAGACATCTCCTAAGTACTAATGTACACCCAGCCCCCAACCCATGCTGTCAGGAGTCTCCTTATCAATGATCTGAAAGAGAGAAAGAAGCAAGGCTGAGCATTGCAGCTCCAGATAGAAAGACAAAATGTGAGTGCTAGAAAAGTGACAAATACATAATTAATATGCATACAGTATCAATAAGGGTTTAAAATTATGAACTATGTGAACTGGGAGATCTTATTTCCCCTTGGTGTGAGGTTCTTTTTTTGATGTGGCCCTAGCATCAAGCACTGTTCCATTTATGAACCAGGTGCAACCTTTAGGAAGTCACCAGAAATACAACACACCTGATAAGTTTTTCCTAGATCTAACTGACCCCCCTCAAGCAAACATGTAGCCAAATGCATTTATTTAGAGGGGAAGAAACAACCAAGGACAAGACCACTCAAGTAGCAGGATAAATCTGCGTGCAGTATGTGCAGTTTTCAGGCTCTTTCTGTCACATTTTGATCACTCCAGTGTCTGGAAGCAAAAGTTGTATTCATGCTGGGTTGGTATTTAATTGAGCTCACTTGAACCAAGCTTCCAGAAAGCACATACGACAGATTTATACATGAATCTTTGCAAACTGAAAAATGACATTTATCAACCTTCCATCTGAACATTTGACATTTGAACAATTGATTCTGAGATAACAGTGAAAAATGCCACCATCCACATGGAAAACCTACAATAGGATCAAGCCCCTAGTTGCTACCATCCCCAACAATGGCTCTGGCAGTTAAGCTATTAAGCATTTATGTACCACCTTAACTTTTTCTAGCCTTAAAGAGATTAAAAAGAACTCTGATAAGTTTAATGCAGAGGGGACAAAAAAATCTAGTGAGAGGAATGGGGACAAGAGCTGGGAGATGCAGTGATTAAGCTCCTAGAAAATTGCAGAGGCTGGGCAGATTTCCAGAATAAGAGCAGCAGGAGCTAGTGTGGATTAAAGGCATGTTACACCGGCTATGGACAACACTGTTAGTCTCATTTTGCTTCAGATAACCTAGAGCTCATCTGGGTATGGCTAAGAGTAGAAAACTGACCCAAGCGCCACTAGGTGTTCATGTTCACTTCCTTAAAGAGGAACACTGTTTCCACAGAGATATGCTGGGAGCAGATTTCTCTCTGGAGACAAGGCAGGAAGATGCTTGTCAGCCTTGCAGGGCGGTCTCAGGTAGGTTTCACTCATTACTATCTTTATAAGCATACTGTGGTCAGCACTGAGTTCACTTGGCAAACACCAGTGGGAAAGGAGGTCCTGGCAACAGTGAGTGCCTCTACTACAAAAACTGTTCAAACACTTCTAGTACCTCCCTTTGTCTCTTTATGCCACTCAGCACTGGCTAAATTAAAGAGAATGTTTCCTGTGTAGCAAGGTGGAAGCTCTGGCAGAAAGGCTAATCATTCTTCTCTATCTGATTCCTAAAAAAAAGCTGTTAAATTCTCCAGAACTGTGACTGTGGCCTAATTCCATGTATTAGTCCACTTCAATCATTAGTAACCCTCCAAGCAACTGATGTAGTAATTCCTGGTTGATAAATTCCAGCTTACAGAATATTGAGTTTTTCCAGTCTTATTTTTCTCGTTTCTATTATTCCAGTTTTCATGTTTTTTTCCTCTATCCCATTTCTGAGTCTTTATTGTACTTACTCCTCCCAAATGCGGTCTACTAAATTTTCTTTGCCAATTCCTACTTTTTATGTAAAAGTCATTAATGAACATAGACATAAAATGACTGATGAAGAACTCCATTAGTAATGTCCTTTCTTCTGATACTTTCTCCTTCAACACTACCTGATGTTTTTTGACTTCCCACGTTTCTCATTGTACCAGCTTTCTTCAAAATACTGAGATTGGTTATGGATCTACATCAAATCTATTTTCCATTTAATCTGTATGAATTGAACTTGCTTACCCTGAATCCAAACCTAGTTTCAATGATCTGATCTCCTAGAATGGTCTCATGACTTACCAAAGCCACGTCTAAAAAAGTATCATTTCCTGTCACATTAGTGAATCTTAGGAGGATATTTTTATTGCCTAGAAAGTCAAGAATATCACACTTACCAATTATAGCATCAGCTGCTCTCTAACCTGTTTCCTGGTGTTAAATTATCCAAAACAACTACTGCAGTAGTAATTATCTGTCTAGTAACATTAAAGAACCCTCCTGGCAGTGAAAAAGGATCCTGGTGGCATATGGCATGCTGGCAGTAATAATCTTTTACCAAACTATGAATCGTGCTGTCATTAACACACACTGCTGCTCCCTGCCTTTTCCTGAAAAGCAGCTACTGGTTTTAGACTATTCATGACTTGCATAACCACCCTCCACCAGCTTCAGCAGCATCCTTTCAATCCCTCTTGCTCCTACTGGGAAATTTTCCACAGTTAGATTCCCAATTTTTAGCAAAAAGCTCACTGTTCCTTTGGTTTGTCTGTCATCAAGTTCTTGAAGCTGTGTGGCTAAATAGCTGCTCAGGTTTTGGAGGCAAGACAGGCATGTGTGGATTGCTCTTGTAAGCATTAGCCTTGAAACGAGGCAGCGTCTTGTGGGAATAGGATGATTTTACTTCCAGAACTAAAAAATATTGCTCAGAAATAGCATGAGTATGGAAATAGCATGAGTGTGGGAACCTTTATGGACCTAAAAGTCCTCCATCTCACAGCAATGCAGCTCTTTTTCTGGTAGTGTCGCAACTCTCTGATCTTTTCCCTTTTGTTGCAACTATTCTGTCTTCTTTTTACAGTCCCTCCATATTATCTTCATTCTTTATCTGGCCAAGCCTTGACCTCAGCTTAATAAAAAACCTGTAAGTTTAAAAGAATTATGCCTTGCTTTTAAGGCATTGCTTCCTTTCTTTGCCACACCCAGGGATACAGGGGCTTTACATGTTTGTAGGTCAGTTCCCTGAATCATAGCAGCAGAATCACAATGATAAAACTGCTGTGTGAACTTCTTGAGCCTTGCTGGCATGCTCAGCCATATGCACGGAGATCTGCATATGATCCTGTCTTTCAGGCCTTGGATTCAGCCTTTTCACTCTCCATCAGCAAAGACTCACCTAATTTCACTTGAAGCGGAGATGGCTTATAGTTCATGGCTACAGTCTCTCCCTCTCTTGTATCACAATCTCTGTCCGAAATAGCTGCAGCTGTTGGATCCTGTTAAGAAAGAACAGAAACAAAACAGAATGATTTAGCTGATAGTCCTGCAGCTTCTTCTCTGAGTGGCTATTAGGCAACTCCACCCCCTTCGTATTCAGAGGGAACACAGAACATGCTTGAGTTTTGAATGCTGGAACCTAGGGGCAAACACAGAACTTTGGAAGCACATTTACTACGTTAAAAGTACCTCTGGAAATGCCAAATTTCAACATCAGGCTTATATGATGGATGACAGTGGGAATACAATGGTGGATGGTGGGTCACGAGTCCAAATTCAGCCTGGGCTGGCAGTAGTTCCAAATAATTTTCATGTGATGACTCCCTGGGGTGTTGTACAAAACATGTTTACAGTTTCAGATGAATTCCAAGTGGACCACTCAACCTCAAACTTAAAACTGAAAAGTTTGAGACCAGGTCTGTGTGAAAGTCCAGCTTGGAATGAATAAGGACTACATGGGTAGGAGAATTCAATTTCTGGTCCCTCCTGGGACCTATTTCATGGCTGACAGGAAAGATCTGTCAGCACAGTACCTTTCACTGTCACTAATATTTTCCCCCTGGAAAACCAATCTCCCCAAACACATTCTGCTCCTTCCTACTGGCAGAAAACATGTATTGAACTCTGTGGTGCAGCACATCAAAGAACTTGAGAGAGAAACAAACTACCAACTCAGACAGTTCTACTACTGAAAAATAACTGAAGTCCTTTCACAGCAAACTGCAATCCTGTTGGAACTCTCTCCACTTGGCATCATAGTGAAAATTAAAACTGGTTTTCAAACATGTTCTTACTCCCTAGAAGACAGAAATTAAATTGAACATGCACATACATATATGTGTATGTAAATTTGGGTATATCATAGGTAGAGCTGCACAGGCAAAGCAAACATTCAGCATTAGGTCCAATATATGAATAAACCATCACTTGTAAGAAATGGAACAAGGCATCATAAATTAAACACTAGAATATTATTCCAAACTGGTGAATTGATATTGTATCTCTCTCAGTTTCTAGAGTTTTTATTTTGTACACAATTTCATGTGAAATGCAATTCATCATTTGGTACTGACGCCTGTATGCAAAGCAGAGTCACTGAGTTTCAAAGCAAAGTAACACCACTCTTCACGCTCAGTTAAAAAAGAAAATCACTTGTTGAGCCACAGGTTAAAACACATATGTAGGGTTAGAACATTTTACGAAAATCTTCCTCCTTTGTACTACCCAGTAGATTTTGACAGTACTTAAAACAGATGGTGCTTACAAGACCTCGCATTCAAGGACAATGCTGAACAAAAGGCAATTTCTTCTGCTTTCCTCTAATGCAGTCGCTGCAGCACTTGTCTAATGTTGCAGTTTTGTGACTAGTTAAAAAGGTAAGAGAAGGTTGCAAGCCAAAAAAACGGTCTCCAGGAGAACATTTAGGCATAAATCATAGATCATTTCATGTGGTAACCTTGGAACATGAGTCTGGTCTCAAATATGCCCAGGTGAAGGGAAGAGATCAGAATCCAAGCTGCAAGAAAGAATCATCATGGTGTGGCCTCTCACTCTTCAGGGGAAGGGAGCACCCAAGATTGTAGATGCTTGTGGACAAAAGGAATGTCGGAAGTCAGAGGGTTCACAAAATCTTACAAAATTCTGCTAGTAAATTACACACTTGTCATGGAAATTGATACATTAGTTCTTGGCCTCCTATTACATACCCAGCAGTGGCTTTAAGATAAAGGAGGGAGGTGAAAGGGAAGGGAGAAAGAGATTAATTAAAGAGGGGGAGAAAGAAAGAAGGAGAGAAAAAGGAAAGGAAAGGAAAGGAAAGGAAAGGAAAGGAAAGGAAAGGAAAGGAAAGGAAAGGAAAGGAAAGGAAAGGAAAGGAAAGGAAAGGAAAGGAAAGGAAAGGAAAGGAAAGGAAAGGAAAGGAAAGGAAAGGAAAGGAAAGGAAAGGAAAGGAAAGGAAAGGAAAGGAAAGGAAAGGAAAGGAAAGGAAAGGAAAGGAAAGGAAAGGAAAGGAAAGGAAAGGAAAGAAAGCAGCAGTCCTAGCTCCATCACTGATGCAGATGATGGGGTGTTCAGGGTTCTGGGGTACACACACACCTGGACTTTGTGGGGGTACCTTTTTATAGATGAGTTTCCCTGCAGTGGAGGTAAATGTCTCCCTTTCTGTGTAATTTAGTTATTGTGGAAATGGGTTGGAGGCTTCAGGGTATTTGGTGGTCTCCATACCCTCCTACAGCCCATGCCTGCTTCTTGACCTCATCCCTACATCTATGCTGTGCTGTGCTTATCTCTAGGAGCTAGGACAAGGATGCCTGTCCCCCAAAATTGCTGCTCTACCTCCATGTGGCCCCTTCTCCAGCCACATTGTGGTCATTCTCCCAGTGTGCTATTACTAACAATCTTTGGCTGTTACTACCAACAATCCTTGGTTGGCTCCAAAGCCATCCAGCTATCAGTGTTTGAGACATACACATGAGCTCCCTTTTCTTCAGGCTTCTACACACAGCAATAGCTAGATAACACGAAGGACACGTTTGTCTGTCAGACATGCTAGAATCTCTCCAAGAGGGAAGTCCAATTGGCGGTAAGTGGCACCATTTGAGTCCAGGGTTCCTGAATAAGAGCCTTTTCTCTGCCAGTCTGGGATAAGGCAGGATACAGTCATTTCTAAGGAACATGAGTCCAAGACCAGCATTCTTCCTAGTTGCTACTGAGCACAATAAGCAAGTCCTTGGAACCCCAATCTCCTAGCTGCAGGAAGGCATGGGAGTAGACATATGGGAACTGACATAGTGTGACGGCCACATAGTGTCTCCTGTGCTGGTACAGTCCAGTGGAGAGTCCACTGAGCTTAAAGCCAGAAGCCAGCAGGGTAGAAAAGGCGTCTGGCCATGCCTGGACTGGCCCAGGTTCATATTATTAAAATCATGCTAAAACTCTAAATCCAAACCAGCCCTTATGTTTTGTGGCAAACTGATGTGCTGACAGTAGCTTTTCCTTTGTAGGTAACCTGACTGTGACATGAGACATCCATTTGCATCAACAGAGGGAGGGGAGAAATGTTCTCAAGTGCCTTTGAAGATTTCAACTCTGAGCTTGGATTGGTGGACTCGGCTGGAGAAATCCCAAAAGTGGGCTCTAGACCAAACACACAGAAAAGGCTTCCTAGGCCTGCAGAGAAAACGGAAACGTTTTTCAAAGTGTGGTTATTTCCATTCTGTCAAAGACATGCATCTTAAAAGGACATGAATCTCTCCTTGGAGATACATTTTCCTCTCCCCACTGTCTAGAGAGGAGGCCTGGCACCTGATACCTTCTGACACTGGAAATGGGAATGATGCAGGACATGGTAGCAGAGTCATCCCTAGGAATTCTTCCAAAAGGTTTGGCAGGATGTCTTTCAGCCCCAGCAGCATATTACAGCTGCACAAGAGATCCACAGCTTGCACAGAGGGATCACAAACACCATCACTCTGGGTGACCACCACTGCTTGCATGGACCAGGCCCATTCCCTCCAAAGAGTAAAATGGATTTGATAGGAAACTGAGCTAGGCTAGGTGGTGCCAGTAGGTATCAATCCCGGGCCCTGGAGTGGCAAGACACTATCATATTTCCCATCCATCACTTCAGAGACATTCTGCAGCAACTTGCAGGACTCCATAGTAACAATGCCTACTGTGAAAACAGCAGCATTCCCACGCCAGCTCGGCTGGAGCTGTCTCTGCACGAACATGCTCTGCTTCTGTGCATACTGAATGGACACAGTTCTCTTTCTACAGCTCAACTGCCCACAGAAACGTTTACTTGACTGATTAGCCTTTTGCTTGTGAATGCCTAAGAGCACACTGAGATTTAACACAGGCTTTTGATATGGGAATTTACTTGGCAATTTTTTCTTTTTCACAAGCCTCCCTAGACCAATGCACTCAGCTCTGCCCCCAACATCAAAATCTCAGCGACGTGGTGTGACTGGTCCCAGGACAGATGATGTTATTTCTTTTTGCTCACTGGCGACAACACAACACTCCCAGACAAAAGGCAAATGCTGAGAAGTGCCTGCAGGGGCTGTAGATGGCTAAAGATATTTAATGCATATAAGGGAATTTTTTTGTTCCTTAGGCTTCATTCCTAAGGAAAATATACATTCAATCAGGGCACTGCATGAACATTTGGCTGGGGCCAGAGTTTAATCAAAGTTTTCTCCCCACATGCTCACAGCTTAATTGGGCATGCACAATCACAGCATTTGAACGGTGGGGAGTTTTCTTACTAGATTGTTTGTTTCTATAGGCTCGACACAAAGGACCTTGAAAACTGCCCTCCTGCTAGGAGCAGCCACATCCCACAGTGTGTGTACCATGTGCCATTTCTGAATATCAGAAATTAGTTCCAGCGAACCTTTGTGGAGCAGGAGTGCTGTGAATCATCAGTATGCAGGAGCACAGAGAAAAGGTGAAAACACTTTAAACTGAAATCTGGGGTTTAAGGAAGATGGCATGCTTAGCAAGCTTTTTATTTTTTCTCTTTTAAATCACTTTCCATGAAAGCATCAGCTCAATACCTTTTTACTCTTATTATCTACCACTCCCAATAACCCACACTGACTATGGGGTGGCGGGGGAATAGCCCCAAATGATGGAGCTGAGTGCTTGGTACTCACACTGGTAGCAACTGGGAAAACAAAGCTTTCTTTGCCTTCCTTCACAGTCAACCCTTCTGACCCCTCGCAACTTTAACAAGGCCCCACTTTCTACTCTGCAAATCCTCAGGGACACCAGTGCATGTGGAAAGGAATGAGCACACACAATTTCTTTGGTCTTCATCTACACCTCGAAAACATACATGTACTTGAGAAGTCTCTATCTGCCCCTCCTTCTCATCCTCAAAATCAGTCGTATTTACAGCTCTTTTGAAGAAGTTCTCCACTTTGCTGAGTGTGGTAAATTCTATGATCACCAATGCAGGTCTGCTGCTTTTTTTGGATAAAAGCAGAGTGGTACAATTGCCCTCATCCTCTAATCTCTAGGAAAGATTCCGTATACAGGGCTTGACCATTACTTCTCTCCATAGCTCACAGGCTTCTATATGACCATCATCAGTTGTGTCAGTATGAACCAACTGATCAAGAATATCACCCAGCTAACTTGTCCCTCTGCAGTACCCATCAACAATGTACTCGCTGTCTTTTGTCCTACCTAAAAGATGCTGGAAGTCTCAGTACCAACATGTGTGACAGCTTACAGCGAGTGCTTGCAGCTCAGCAGACATCTGCTTTCTGGAGCTGCCCATGTGGATTGCATACTGCACACAAATGCTAACAGGAAAGGACAAGCCCAAATGTTTTGTTTCTTTCCTACATCAAACATTGAGTCTGAAAAATGGATAGATTCCATTTCTGTGCATGATGGACTACTTGCTGAGCAGAAAAGTGAGAAACCACACACCCTGAATACAGGGGGTATATTGGGGTCAACAAGAAGTTTGTGATTCCCATGCTGTCATTCAGGCTCTTGGGCTAGAACATTGTGCTGCTAATAAAAATTCATACCTTCAGTCTCTACCCCAGGGAACAGAAAGCCCTGTGCTGTTGGCAGATTCCCTCTGCCTCAAGCTGTATCGTGCCACTGTATTCCTGAGAAATCTGGCTATAGAAAACTTCTGGGGAAGGGACTCTGACGTGCAGGGGCAGGTATGTAAAATATCACCCTGTTTTGGAGAGCAGACCTCTGTAGCCTCTACATATCACTACAATATAGACACAAAGTATCTATGAACATAAAGTGCCCAAAAAACCCACCAGAAACAAAACCATTGGGAACCAAGATGTGCACAGTTCGATGTCTGTGTAAGAAACAGCATAAAGGAAAGGGTTAGAAAAGGGATCAGATTTATAGGGGATGAAGCCAAACCCAATATACAGATGAACAATGGTCAGTAATAATGGCATACGCAGCAAGAGAAAGTACAGCAGGAATGGAACCAGAAAAGACTTTCTCATGACTTCTTCCTCAGGCTTCAGTTAAGGAGTTTTAGAGCCCATTTTTTCAAGGGAGATATAATCCCCTCATCAGTCCTATGGATAAAAGCTAGAAGCTACAACCACTCCAGAACACTAGAAGAATTGGGTTGCTCAGAGAAGAAAGGTGAAGAATAAAGAAGGACATTATAGCTGCCTTCAGTTACAGAAAGTGCTGCCAGAGAGAAAAAGAGGAGTATTTTTTTGTGTTTCTGATCACAAGAATAAGGAATTGTTAAATCTTAAATTGCAGCAGGATTAGAAGGAAGTATCATACAAGACTGCAGAGGTAAGGCTAAGGAGGTGTACATTTGCCTGATGAAGTTGTGGCATTGTTGCAAACCCAGGTTAGAAACTGATGTCACACAAAGTCAACAGAGCTGATCTGGTTTTCAGGCAGACTGATCCCAATTTGGTGTAAACTGTGAAGATCCCTGGTCTTTTTAGGTCCCTTTCCCCCATCTGTCTTAACAGGAGAAGAACTTGCTTCTAGGCTAGACTTACTTAGAACACCAGTCTACCCTGGAAGAGACATTCTCCAAATTCCCCTACTCACTGCCAAGCACCATGGCTGACCTCCACCTTCTCTCTGGGAAAGCTGAAGAAAACAATCTCTTTCCTAAGTCTCACATGTTGAAGGAACTCCAGAATCACATGGGGTCCAGGGCAGAAGGCTCCTGGGAAGACATGATTGCCACTTTTCATCAACATCTGCACTCTATCAGATCCAGAGCAGTAACTGTTCATCTCAGCATCCCCACCCACCCCGTACCAAAGTCAAAATAAGTGACATTTTGGAGACACAGTGACAGATGTACTGAAAAATATTCTGATAGCTACTGACTCCGTTTCAACAAAGCAATAAACAACAACTGTTTATTGACTTTCTACTAGCTCTGCCAATGCACCACTTAGAACATTGCTGTTTTTCTTTCCTGAGCACCTACTGAACAGATCTTGTTTAACAAATTAGGCCTGCAATATTCACTACAAGATCCAGATTTTGAACCTGATTAGTTTATAATTGTAAGACAAATTGGTGTTTGAAATCATTTTATTTCAGCAGTTGAGAAGCCAGCAATGTTAATATTGCTGCAAGATTAAAACCTTTAGTCTTATTAATTAAACTGAACCAGAATGCCACTAAAATTACTTTTTGCTGTGTTCACATGCAGTTGGTGTAGCTCAGCTCACTGACAGGTAACCAGGAATTCAGACCATTGTTTTGATTCAAATGAGGGCAGAAGAGAAGTGCCAGTCTCCCTGTGGGTGCTGCAGTGACTGTGCTGAAATGCTCCCTTGGATCCCTGGCCACAAAGAGCCTGCCACATCCAGGCTGAACAAAACACAGCAAACAGAAAGGCATAAGCTGTGGAATGGGAACAAGATGTTTCAGTGGTCTGTTTTCCTAATCAAAAATGACATTTGCAGCACAGGGAAGGAACTCCTTTTTTTAAGAACATGATGCATGACTAATCCTGGGAGTCTACAGTAGCAGGGGAAGCACCAATGCAGTAACTAGACCAAATACTTTGGGAAAGCATTTGAGGGACAAAGAAGAAAAATGTGAGTAATTACATGATTTCTGTTAGATTTCCCTCTGAGACATCAGCAGCACAAGCAGCCCCTGGTCCTTTCCTTTCAATCATGATAGAGTATATTTAACACCGTATTTCCCTCCAGGCTCTTTCACACACATAAGCCATCTCTATTATCACATGCATTTATAAGTTTGGTATCTTGTGCTAGCTTTACATGACTTAAATTGGATCATTAACATTGCAAATTAGAGAAATGCCACACTGCACTCCCCACTGCCTGCAGCACTTGCCAAGTGGCTGGCATGCAATAGCTACTTAAAACCAGCTATTAACTGAGGTATGTTTTCAGGATGATTCAATATCAAAATAATTCCTTCCTTGTAAAGGATATATACGTGAAGGTATTACACCCTTCCTTTTGTGCCTCTGATTATACAGCTACAGCTCTGAGTTGCAACATGAGTATTCAAGGTGCTAAAGCATCATAGATTCCTTGGTAGCTATTGTAAGAGTCAGTTTAGGAACTGGCATCTGGCCAATCCAGGATCATAAAACACCCCATACAACTTTACAACTGCTCTTTAAACTTCAACTCTTGAGGGGAGGATACCCTTAAAATGATTAAAAAATTGAGCAATGTGTCAGAGCCAAGGTCACAGTCTGTTTGGAGAACAGAGGCAGGAACATGAGCCCAGGCCCTTGGCTGTATGTTGCAGCTGAATCCTATGGAAAATTGGAGTCTGCAAGGACCATGGCAGGTTCTTGTAGTGACCGAATTTGTGCTCACGAATGGTTATTGTCAAGAGCTTATTTCAGGTCTGTGTCCCATCTTTACTTCTTCAAGTCTCTAAGAGAGCCCCACCTAGAGGAACAGCCTCAAAGAGAGAGTTGTTTTCCACCTCAAATGAAGATTTTCACAGACACTCCTGCATATGGAGGGGAACTCTGCTTCCTTCCCATGGACAACTCTTAACACCGAGAGAAACTGGCTGAGGAAGTGCAAGACGTGGAGCCATTTCTACTGAAATGCCATGACTGTCAGCACAGAGTGGTTTATGGATGCCCTCAATGCACAGGTATGCTGCCCCAGCTGCACATGAAAGACAAAGCCAAAGTTTGGCTGAATTAAACACTACAAATTTTAGTTGGTTCCAGCAGACACTGCAGAAGTGACATGTTCTGACAAAAAAAAGACCTGGTGCAATAGAAATGACAGTAGGAGAGCCCTGTTGCAGTGATATTAGCTCCCACCAATGTCCTGGAGATCAGATAATTGCTTCCACAGGCCATTGATTTGATCCAGCATGGCAAACACGATGTTATCAAACTTTTACAGTCTCTGGCTGTAAGAACAATAGCTGGAAAAGCTGGGACTGCTCTACATCCACACCTTTGGACAGATCAAGGGCGCTAATCAGTGGTTCAATGTCACAGCTATTACAAGCATAAATCTGGGGTCACTTGTACTTTTCCAGTTGGTTTGGGTTTTGTTTTTGTAAGGCAGCTGATTTTTACATGTTTGACTTCTGTACAAGTGTGATAAATGAGGTTGTGCTTTTCATATCTGGAATACCCCTGGTACCTTTAATGCAATCCCTCAGATCCTCTTCAGAGCTGCTTGCTTCTTCTGTTCACTCCTTCTCCAATAATAAGTTTTCATTCTACCTCTCTCCTGCACCTAGTAAATTCCCCATCTTCCAGAAAGCAAGGGTGTCTGTCTCAGCAAGCTCTCTGACTGTGGTCTCAACTCAGGATAGGAGACGAGCTGTAAGCAGGATACAAATAAAGCCCTGAGGAAGCACTGTGGGGCCCTGCCACTCTGGAATGGAGGCTCTCCATGAAAGCAGTCATGGCACTAAGCCTGTGAGAGTTCAAGAAGCATGTGGACAATGCTCACAGGCACATGGTGTGACTTCTGTAGCTGTCTTGGGTAAATCTAGGAGTTGGACTCTATGATCCTTGTAGGTCCCTACCAACTCAGAAGATTCTGTGATTCTAGAGATTTACCAGGAGCCATAATGGATGCACACTGGCATTCGAAGCTCTTTAACAAATATAAAAATCACACATTCTTCCAACACAACCCCAAAGATGTGCAGCTGCCCTGGGCTCATGCACCAAGTACATCTGCCACACTGAAGACAGATGGGGATATCAGTGGTAGACACCAGCTTAGTCCGGACAGAGCAGAGACTCTGATACAGCCCATGCTGTTGCTAGGCTCAGAGCTTTCCCAGGAGAAAGGCCTGAGAGTTCACTTGTCCATAAAGCAAAAGTAGATCCCAGCAATAAAAAATTGCCAGTTTCTCTGCACTCATAGAGAAAACAAAGCCACAAAGCTCAGAGTTCAGCAGGCCTTTTCTCTTTAGCACCACACTTTCAACATGTCCCGAGAGACAGAGAGCTCAACCATTAGATTTCCATATTTATAAGGAGAGAGTTTCTGTTTAGCCAAGCTTGAGACAGAAATAACCCTGCAAACAGCAGCAGGAGCAGCAAACAGCAAACATCACAGCAAACACATCTGAGGGGCAGGGATGTGAAAGCCAGGGGAGATCTCAAGGCACTCCTCACCTTGGCACGGCTTTCCAGTCCTGCCTGAGAAATTCTGAGGGCACAAATCATTTCGGTTTCTAAATTAAGAGCTTGACTCGCCCCCGCCCCACACTCCTGTATCTCCGTGACTAATTAGCATCCGGAGGGATACAGATTCTCTTATGATAAAGCAATGTTTGGCTCCCTTCTCTCCTGACACATTTGTATTAGAAATATCCTCATTATGTGACTAATCAGGGAAGCTGAGACAAAGGCACAGAAGCTGACTTAAAGGGAAATCACTGATTTTTATAAAAGCAGCTCATAAATTATTCTGTCTACAAAGGGCGGGGGGATATTTCCTCCCCTCCCAGTGCTGAAAAAAAAATGCAAAATTGAGGTTCCTGAAGAAAAACCCATTTTTATTATCAGATGTGGTGACTTTTATCATTCCCGCTATTTACTGGGCTTGCTCCCAATTCCCTTGGTTACTGCAGGGCTGCAGTTAGTGCATTGCAAAAGTCCTGGAGAGCCTGCCAGCCCTGTGCTGCACACAGAGGCTGGACTCAGCAAAGTATCCAACAGCTACAGCATTGCCTGACACTGTGGACAGCAAGTGACAAGGCTGGTTAGCAGTTTACCCACACTGAGTTTAAAGTCAGCAGCACACGAAAAGTCAGCCACATCCTTAGCCATCCCTTGAGATGGTCTGAAGATATTTTAGCTACGTCTTTCATGTAGCACAGCAGGCTGAAGGAAAAACAGAGTGTATTGAGGTAATCTGTGCTTTGCAGAAGGTCTCTGAAAGGCAAGCAGACACCACATGGCAGCAGCAGAAAAGCTTTTCAAAGGAATTTGTTTCCCTTCCACGCTCCCTGGAATGGAGCTGGTGTCCATCCAGCTCCAGCTTGTCTCCTTCACCTCCCGTTGACAGCACCAGAAAGAGGTATCAGGCCAGACAGCTTCCGCCTCGCTTCTTTCAAGGCAGCCCCTTTATCAGCTGAAATCAAGCCATCTGTCCCCAGTACCCTTTGAGGAGCCACAGATGACTGTGAAGCATGGGAGGATGCACTGCATGATGCAGAAACAGGAGGTCGAGGGAGCTCACTGCATGTACAAAAATCCAAACCAGATCCCTGTTTGAGCTGGGAATGAAGATGAAAAGGTGAATGCACCATCAATGCTCCCTGGGACAAACGCAGGCACAGATTCTTGGTATTTATTCAGCTCCCTCTGGGCTGCTGCTCTTTCTGCTGCTGATATATGGACCAGCCCCAAGGCCTATGTCCCAAAGGCTTTGCTCAAAGGCAGACTGCTGTGAGTCGTGACAGGGGTTTGCCTGCTTTGCTTATTAAGTATGACTGCCCAAATCTTTGATTTTGAGAGTTTTTTTCTGTTGCCCAATATCTACTCTCTGGGGTGAAATTTTGCACTTTGGACATTTCTCTTAGCCTAATTTAAAATATGTTCCATATTTGTATATAATTCTACAAAAATCACCAACTTTTTTCTTTTTCTCTTGTAGAGTGGGGCGCTGGGAACACATTTGGTCACCTCAGCCCTTCCCTCTAAGTGATATCTCTCTCTGCAGGTACAGCCAAAGGCTGAGGCTGATGAGGCCAGGGAGACTGGCAGGAGGTGAGCAGGGAGGAAAAACAGGATCTGGCAGTAGGACTAGACCTGGCTGGAGAAGGTGATGGAAGAAAGAGACTGGATGGATAGTCAGATAGCTAAGAGGAGAAAGAAGAACAGTTGAATTATGTTTCTAGAAGAACAGGTCCAAGAAGAGAAGGAAGAGACATAACAGGGATGTGGGACACATATTGAGAAAGTAAGAAAATTACAGCCTGAAAAATATTCCAGGCTGGAGCTTTTCAGCTCTGTTCCCAGCCGATAAGCTGGTTCAGCTCAAGGCTAGGGAGAATTTCTCCCAGGGTGATAATTTGGTCAAAATAAAAAGGAATTAATAACAAAGATAGAACACCTGTTGTGGTGTGTGACCAGGCCCTGGGAATGGGGTGTCTTCTCTCTGAACTAATCACCTTTTCTCTACTCTTGGAATTGCGAGTCATGCTATAAAACCAAGTGTGTTTCTGAATAAACTTGTCTCTTTCTTCCTGTCATGAAAGACGACCATGCAGCTGTGCATCTTATTTCTGCCACACTTATAGGGTTAAAACCCCTTTCCACGGCTACACAGGGACAGTGAAAGGTGCCCATGGTTAAAAGTACTGCAGGATACAGCTGTCAGACATAAGTGATACTACGCACCCTCACAGGCAGTGCTCTGCCAAGGCTCACAGTCCTGACATTCCTCACATCTGACCACTGTTATTACTTCTATAGGTGATCCCAGACTACTTTTGAGTGAAGCTCCAGAAGCCTGCTGGCAGCGAACAGATTTAGGAACCTAACTGTCTCTGTGACCCAAATACAGCGATGGCTGGTGGCACGTGGCAATGTGCTCAGACAGAGCCCAGAGACATGCTGGTGATGATGTGACAGGCCACACTGGGGTTTTCTTGTAGTACATTTTTCTGTTTTAAAACTGCAGGGAACTGACATTAGAAGAAAATAGCAGGGATAGTTCTCAAATACAGCTACTGTAGCCTAATTTGAGCGCCTGAAGCCTACGTCTACAACACAGTAACAACATATCCAAGTAAACCCTTTCGCCTGGTAGTTCAGCATGGATCTATGCTGGAGATGAATCAGGGTTACGACGAAAGAACAGAAGCCCAAGTCTGTGGTTTCTTGCAGAAGCTGCAAGTGATGTGAGGAAAATGAAAGCACAGTGCAGAGACAGAAAGATGTTTTTGTGATTATACAATGCGGAGCTGTCTTAGAGAACTGAGACCCGTATGCTATTACAAGAAATGTGCCAAATCTCTAAAACCAGATTTCTCACAAAGGGTCACTAGTTACGTCTTCCTACTTTGCTGGAACACAAGCAAATCTTGAGCCGTTCAGTGTGCTATGATGAGTACTTACAAATGCTACAAAAATTGAGCCGGAGTTGCACCTTGTGCAGATGAAAATATGAGAATCAGAAGGGCAGGGAAAAGACTAAGGCAATAGGTATCCTACACTGGAAATCCCAAATTAATTTCTCTCCTTAGTTGGTCTGTCTCAAACCGTTATCTAAGCAGTCACAAGATCACTAGAGAGGGAAGGTATTTTGAAAAGACTAGGGGCATCTGGTAATTTCTGGCATTTCTAATGCATCCCTTCACCTAGCAGCAGGGCTGCAGAGATTAACAAAGACTTTGTTGAGTGCTCAGACACTATCTGTCATGCTAAATGCCACAGAATAGTCCATAAAATGTCTTCCTAGGCCATCAGGGGAGTTTTGTTCTTCTGCCCTTTCTTCATCTTGTATGTGTGTGGCTCTGACATGTCTTTCTGTACCTGAACTGTTTTTCCAGAATTAGCTTGTGAATGTCTTCGTGCTCTCTGCTCAGTTAATTTTCTCATGAACTTACTCCTTTCCCATTATCATCCAAACTACTGCAATTCAGAGAGAGAGTCAATGTCTCAATTATGTCACACATCCCTGGTCAATGTGAAAAGTCATCTCTCTACCAATCTGTCCTTCCCTCCGTCTTGAGAGCCTATTTACAAGCTTCCCTGCCAGCATCCCCCTGCTGCCTGGGCAGGCATTCCCCACTAAAAACTGGGAGAATGGGAGACCTTAGTGAAGTAAGAGCTATTGAAGTAAGGAACTATTATAAGAAATGAGAGTAGCAGCTGTAACTCTTACCTTGATCTTACCAAAGATCAAGGCTGCAGTCTTTTGTCCTCACCCCATAGAAGTGTGCATGTTCTGGTATGACCTGGCGCTTGGAGATGTTCCCTTTCCAGACTTAGTATTTAGAGGCCTGCCAGAGGTGATGAAAAAAGAATGTCTATTCCTTCTCACACTCTTTATTTCTGTATAGATCCCTGCATCCAATAACCTAAGTCTTGTACCAGTGGATCCACAAGCTGTAAGGATGAATTTGCAGCTCAGCCTCTTCCCTCTCACCCCACTGACTCAGCTTTGGGAGCAGTGTCATTCAGATACACTAAGTCCTTAATACCTTGTGTTTTGGAGCAGGAGTTCAAGTATCTACTAAACCTGTACCTTTTCTTTCCCACCTCTTTTCTTTCTTCCTCACAGCATGCCTCCTATGTGCTGCTTCGAGAAGAAACAATCTCAGTATTTTCACTATTTCTTTCTTTCTTGTTAGAGATGTTCAAACTCTTCCTGATTCTAAAATACTGTTTTTAGGATGGCTGAGCAGAAACACACACCATGTTCCAGGCATGGCTTCACAGTTTTTTGCCTGCATTTTAATCTCCCTGAACTTTTGTTTGCCTTTATGTCTCTATAAACACACTGCACAGCTGGCATCATTCCTGTTCCCTGACGTGATGCTAAGTTTTTATTTCCTGTGTCTCAGCTTTTCTACCTCCCTTTTAATCTTCCATAGTGTTTTTGCATAAGTCTGAATCATTTTCGCCTGTTTCGTATTTGGGAAAGCTGAGATCCAGAGAAGTAAAGCTGCTAAACACGAGAATTGGGTCCTTCTCCGGGGCTCTGTCCCCTGCAACAAGAGCATCTTCATATAGACAGTTCTACTGAATGCAATAGAGAGCATGCACCAGAAAGCGATCAGGACCAATATTACACCCCAAAATACACTGCAGGGGAAAAAACAGCGGTCAGGAGCTGCAGTTCCAGCACCATTTTACAGTTCTGAAATATCGTCCCTTCCTTCAAGTATTTTAAATGAAGAAGAAAGTTACATAAATCATCAATCTCACATGCCAGACCATTCATCAGGTGTTTTAAATGTTGGTGTCAGTATATAGGCTTGCATCTTCATCCTATTATCCTCCTTTTCCAGCAAATTGTTTTTCCAGAATTAGCTTGTGATTGTCTTCATGCTCTTTGCTCAGTAATTTTCTCAGGAACTTACCCTCCCTATTATCATACAAACCACTGTAACTCACAGAGAGAGCCGATGTTCCAATTATGTCACCCGTCCCTGATCAATGTGAAGAGTCACCTCTCTACAAATCTGTCACTTCTGACAATTTCTTGTCCTGAGGAGTCTCATTCATTTAAGGAGCTTGGAACTAAAAAGGGGAAGAGCAACAAGTGATCTTAAAAAGCAAATTAAAATGTGCATCTTTTCTTTTCAGGTTCCCTCTCTGTTTTAAGTTTGGAGCTGCGCACAGCATGTATAGAAAAACAGAGACTAGAGAAAGAAACAATGAAACATAAGAATGGGAACTTCTGGGGTTTCAATTTGGTTTCTAAGCTGCCAATAGAATCAATACAAGTGGAAGCATTAGGAGGACCTTTCACTATCACTGAAGCCTTTCAGCTTAATAAGGACAGCTTAGACAACACATTCAGATACAGGAGAGATGGTTCACATAAAATTTCTGTGAGAAAGGTCCCCTGAGCCTGGTTCTATCTGTACGTCTTCACAGCTTTCAATTAACACTGCAGGTAGGCACAGAAACACTTTCAGCTCATTATTCTCTTTTCAAATAGCATGGACGTAAGATATTTAGCTGAAACAGCCCTTTGTAGATCTTTTAAATTCTATTATCATTAGGAAGACAGGCATCTGAAAGAGATATTGTTTTCCTTACCTAATAGTTTTATCTTCTGCAGGGTAGAAGCAGCTTTGTGCATTAATTTAAGGTTTGCAATATCTGTGCTGCTGGAAAAAGCTATCTGAAATGTAAATCTTCAGAGCAATGATGGATTGAAGCTGAATTCAGGCACTTGACTTACGGAGCTATAAACAGGAACATTACTGGATCAAATATTAATCAGCCTCCCAATGAAATAAAAAATGGTAAATAAATCAAAGTATCTCTGGGTGATCATTCTCATTATCTGTCTATACAACATAACCAGAGAATCACTAAAGAAAGTTTGTCATTAGCTGTTAATTGAAGGCACTTTCAGAAAGCACTGCTTAAGCCTGGAAAGATTGTCTTTCCAACCACTACCTAATGTGTATGTTAGAGCTGTATTACAAAGCAGTCTCATTAGGACCCTGCCTCCAGTGCCACAGCTCAGAGAGAGCTTCTGATGCTTTAGACGAAATTCACATTTGAAATAGCTCATCTACATACAGCCTAACCCCTGGGCACATCTTCAGCATACTTAACTGCATACAGATCTATCTAAGCTGATGCTCATGCTGTAGAAACACAAGATACCTAAGTGCATTGTAATGACATTCAGAAGAGGCAGCAGAGTCCTGGCCCATGGTGATGTACAATCACACGATGTGCCAACGACACACATCATAACGATCAGCCTGCAAAAGCTGAGAGCAGCTGCCTCAGGACATGATTTTAGGTTTGCTTGCTCTTTACTGCTCTTTCACATACCTTCTTTTCTTCTTACCATCTTCCTCTCCTTACTTCCAGTCCTTTTATTTTCACTCACTAATGAGAGCCTGTTAGTGTTGAAGAGGATCTCCTGTCGAGATAATAATTTCTAGATGAGACATCATAGCTCCCACAAAGCAGCCAGCCTCTACCTACCTGTAACATGCTCTAACCTGACAAAACATGAAGGCTTTCAATTTACTTTAAAGTGGATACACTTCCACTTACACTTTTCTCTGCCTCTACAATTGTTGAAGTAAAAATCCATCTTGTACCTACTTTACCTCCATAGCAATGTTGTCAATCTAAGTTATAGGGCCATCTATGGTAACTCAAAGTTGGGCATCATCACAAAAGCTGGTGCAAACTGCCTACAGAACGACTGCTTTTAATTGAGGGGTGTGATGTGGGGTGATCCTGAGATAGCACACAGAGAGCCTGAGCCCAACAGAGAAGGGTCACAGAGAATAAAACAGGGTCATAGCCAGAAAATATCCAAAACTACTGAAGTGGCTCACCTATACCAAAGAGATCAACAGTTTAATTGTAATCTGTGCTCCATATTGAAAATGCATTTAGCCATCAGAGTGCACCCAAAGGAGGGTCATGAGGAGATGAAAGTCTGGAGGGAAAAGCTTTATGAGGAGTGACTGAGATCACTTGGTCTGTCCAGCCTGGAGGAGATTGAGGGGGGACAACTCATCGTAGTCTACAACTTGCTCATGAGGGGAAGCAGAGGGCAGGTACTGATCTCTTCTCTGCTGTGTTCAGTGACAGAACCTGAGAAATGGCCTGAAGCTACGCCATGGGAGGTTTAGGTTGGATATCAGGAAAAAATTTTTCACCCAGAGGGTGGCTGAGCACTGGAAAAGGCTCCCAAGGCAGGTGGTCATGGCCCAAGTCTGAGTTCAAGAAGTTTTTGGACAGTACTCCAAGGCACAGAGTGTGACTTTTGGAATGTCTTGTGAATGGCCAGGAGTTGGATTCAATGATGCCTCTGGTCCTCTTCCAATTCAGCTTACTTTATGATTCAGCTTGCACAGCCACTAGAATAAATATCAGATTAGAAGAATGACACTGAGACTGTGTTACGTTTAATCACATGATAGCAGTGTGCATCTACCCTGTCTGTTTTTTATGCTTCCACTTCTGCAGTAGTTGCAAACATTTGAAGCAGAGCAATAGGCAGCACTAAGCTTACACAGAGACATGTAATTCACTCAAATTTCCCACTTCAGTAATTTTAGAGTTGTTCTACTCTTACAGTATGTAAAATCCCAGCAAAATTGTTTAGATCAGAAATTAATATTAAATAGCACAAACAGCACAGTTTAGGCCATTTACCTCAACTCCTCCAAAGGCTTTCCAGACACTATTCCCTCAACATTATTTAATGGAGCAGGGTTCAGGGAATTTGATTGACTACTTTTGAAGCTTCCAAAACAACCTGTATGGTTGAAATCCAGTTTGAGCTGCTAGTTCTGAGGTCCAGCTTTTACATAAGACAAATTACAAAGGTAGCTGCCTCCTGCCATCATGCCCATAATATCCCTGAGCTGCTGACAGTGATCCCTGCACAAAGAAACAACGTGTGCCATCTTAATTACACATTAATTAATGCCAAACATCTTCATTTACAACCATGCCCAGCACCTTGTACCCCAACACTCACATAAACATTTTGGTTATCATTTCCTATTTCCATTGCACAGGTGGGTATCCATTAGCACACCATGTTTTAAATCCAGACGTGAAAGGTACACAAAGTAGAACAGGAGCTTGTATTGTGCTTTGTGCAGAGCCAAGATGTATCTCACAAAAGCATTCCTGTGTGGAGAGCACAGATGCTGAAGATGCATCCTTCCTTCACTTCAGTTTAACTCCTCACTGTCTCTACTCCCTGACATATCCAGCAACTGCTGCACAGCTTTTCCTGAGCCTGTACATTTCTTCTGAAATGAATATAATTTCCCAAAGGCTTCCAGAACTAACTTAGGTCTTACACCAGCAATACAGTTTTCAGGACGCAATTATCACAGTGAAGGTGTCTTAAGGGAAAAGAATGCAGCCCACTAACAACCAGCAATCAGGGCTTCATACTGAGCCCCTGCCGCCAGGAGACCCTGCTTCTCTGTCAGTGTGATCCCTTGAGACTCCTATCTGCAGGTGATGGACAAAAAGAAGAGTCTGGAAAATCACTTTTCACTCACATCCCCACAGAGAGTATGAACTAATAGAGGCAGGTCAACACAGTCTACAACAGTGACTTGAGTCAAGACCTCAGCTATTCAGGCGAGACCACTACTGCTAACACAAAGAATTCCCCCTTCCACCACACCCGCCAGGCTGACAAGTCTGACAATCACCCACAAATTGTGACATTTGCTCGCATAATGTTTTTGAATTTCGTCCTCCACAGCACAGTTCAGCTAGCATGCTGCTTTTTCTTTGAAAGAAGAGGGATATGGCTTTTCTGGCAGCATAGGCTGCTTTATTATTTTTTTTTTTATTACCTCCTCAAAGCCATGGTGCTCACCTGCCCACAGAGCCTGAGCAGCAGCTGCACTCCCCAGAGGGCTGGGGTGCTTACTGCTGAGGCCAGAATTGCATTGACTGGTCCTTAAATCCGGGACCCAGCTCTCTGAAGACACTGCAGCTGGGCTGTGCTGATTTACAGATGCTGCTGGCACAGCAAAGGGAGGGAGCTGGAGCATCTCACGTCATATTCAAGATGACTGTCACAAAAACACCACTGGGGAAAAAAAACCCCAACTTTGTAAGCAAGAGACTACTACATCTGTTTAAGTCCGTGAGGTAAGAAGCCACATGGCTCTGCCATGTGCAGACTCATCCTTGCTTCAGAAGCAGGAGTTTAAATGATACCTGAGCAAGCTTTGTATTTTATATGCAAACAATTACGTGGTCCAAACATCTGCTCTTCTTTCTGATATACCTTCATCAGTTGGGGAAATGAAGGGAAGAAAATGTCAAGGTCTAGACGAAGTGTCTTTGACACAAATGCACTCAGTGACTCCCTTGTACAATTGTTTCTAGCTGGAGGAACTTCATAGTTCCGTTCAGTTCTCACTAGCTGAATGTGTTGTACCAGCACTGAAAATTAAGAAATGCAAGTCATTAATATTGTTCCCCTTGTTTTCAGAAGAAAAAAAAATTAAGGAAGGAGGGGTAATACTTCACTGCAGAATTACTGGAGTGACACTATACTTATATTGGAATGAAAACAGCAGTCTTACTTAAGCCCTGTCAAGATACCAGGATCTAAGAATAGCAAAAAAGCCCCACCAGGATGGAGGAAGCTGTTTTCATCCCAACCAGTGCGAGAACCATCTGTTAAGAGATTCACTTATACTGTTGGAGTAACAATGCCACAGCTGTTCTCCATGAATTAAAAAGGAAGCCAAATCTAAAAGAATTGTGTATGTGTGTTTCAGAAGACAGTCAAAGAGACTCTCTTCCTTTTTATGGCATTTCAAAATGATACAAGGAAAGGGAGGCCACTGGTAAGCTCCTGTTTTTTCTCTGAAGAAAACAGGAAACATCACTTTAACCCAAACCTCACCATTGGTCTTCTAAATTTCATAACCCAAGGAATTTCAGTTAATACACATTCTATCCAGTAACAGATAATTTGAAAACTGTATTAGGGTATTGATCCCTGTGTGCTAAGTGTATATATATATGTGTGTGTGTGTGTGTGTGTATATATATATATACATACATATGCTATATGTAGTTTGTTTCCCAAACAAACTACAAATCTATTTGGTACTGAACACCCTGCAAACAGAGGTGGAGCTAAGCAAAAAAAAAGCATAAGGTTCTTCAATCTCCTCCCAGTAAAAGAACCGCTGACCTAGAGGTCTTCTTTTAGCCAAGTGAAACTTCCTATATTTGTTTCTGTTTATTTTAATGACTAGGGCAAGCCTCATGCAAACTGGCATCCATTCAAATCTTGTACAAGGACAAGATGTCAGTTTTAAAAATGTCCTGTGCCCAAGCCAACTAACGTAACTCTTGAAGACCCCACTTAAACCATCTCAAGTGGCATCTGAAATGCCCCTGACTCCCAGTGCAGCAAGCAGGCAAAGGGTCTGTATTCAGACCACTGGCTCCAGATGTCAATCTCAGCCAGTATGATGACTTCTTTACAGCAGCCAGGACGTGACAAAATTTAGACAGTGAGTACTGTGAATCATTCTCTGCTCCCTTTGCCTGGATGCACATAGTTCTGACCCCTACCTGCTCCTTTACTCCTGCGTCAGCTATGCCACTCTTGTTTCTGCACGAATGCTGTGATGAACCAGTGACAGATGAAAGCGTGCCCCACAGTCTTTAATTAGTACAGTTAGCAAGGCATTTTCTCAAAGCAGCAAACCTGGACCATCAGGATGCTACTCTGCATAAGGAAAGGGCTTAAAATCCAAGCACAATTGTGGAACACTCAAATTCGAAATTATAATTACTATTTTTCTTTCCTGTACAGAAATCTAATGCAATATTTTTTTTTTTGCTTTGCAGATACCAAAAGCACGGCCAAGACTAATTAAATGATTAAATGTAGCCTTTTCAGGACCACTGCCTAATAGATATTGGTAAGGCATAAATGAACTACTTTCCCTCGAAACCAGACTGATGTGAAGTCTGGAAATATTAAAAAATAATATACATGAAAGCATGTAATAATTACTTTAATTTAAAAAAACTCCTAAACTGTTCTGCTTTTAAGAAACTGTCCTCTCAACTTCATGGACTCACAGAACGTTACTGGATGTACAGGCTGCACAACACCATAAACTGTAAAGATTGGGGCTACTGCTCCAGGCTAATGGTGCAATTTTCCATGGGGTGGTTTTCATTTACAATTCACTTATTGTATCTGGAAGTCTAATTGTAGCCAAGTACATTTTTGGGTTGTTAAAGGTATGATAAAGAACCAAATAGCTTAGAAAGGCAGCTTTAACTTTATAATTAGGAACATTTGCTATTTCAGGTGGCTTCTCCCTAGCATGTTTATAAGTTTCCCATTATACCTTTCAGCATGTTGTTAAAATAAATTATGACAACCACAGAGTGACTCATAGATACAATAAGAAAAGGAGGAGAGGAGTCTGGATAAATCTAAGACACAGAGCGTCTGTTTGTTCATAAGCACAGTGTCCTCTAGTAGACAAAGACAGACAAGGAATATCTGCACTTCATTCCCAGAAGGCCCATTAAACACAAGGCAACAATGGCAATTGGTCCCCATTTCCCCACATATAAGACTAATTTATCTGTCCATGTCAGAAAAATGCTGTGCATTTGCCACCACCATGACTGTGTAACCTGGCAGATACTACCCACTGGAGCAGCTAGAGATGCTTCTCCAACAACTCCATGATTCCAGTTAATACTGACACTTCAGACCCTCCAATGCTGCTGGCAGCAACCCAACCTGTTTTGGGAAGTCACTAGGAGCAGTATGGAGTGATGGGGACAAGGCAGGCCACCCTGTGGATGCTCCAAGTTCCACTAACACATGAAACAAGAAGTTCACCATGATGGGGGACAGCCAGCACTGTTCCTTTGCAGCTAGTTTGGTGAGATTAAGAGCAAAATTAGTAGAAGACATGTTTCATAACCGTTTTTTTTTAATATGGGCTCTAGTATGGTAGAATTCAATCTTTACAAAGATCTGTGGTTTTCTGTCCAAAAAGAATTCTAATGACTCTTGGTTATTATCTTCGCTGAACCAGAAACAAATGTTTTCTGCTGTCTCACAAGTTCTTCAACTCCCTAACTGGTCTCCTTGTAGGAGGACTATGAAAACAATGTTAGAGAAAACACAGAAAACAGCACCTTAAATTTAAAAGGCCCAGAGTCAGCAGTTCCAAGGTTAGTGGAAAGGCCATAGATAAACAGTTGAATGAAAAAATGAATTTTCTTTTACTTCCAGGAATTTAAGAGTTAACCCTTTCCTACTGCTGTCCCTAAAGTGGATATTAAGGAACAGTGCTAAGCAGCAAATATTTTTGATTGCTCTATTTTCTGCCCTGTATCATTGCAAGCTATTTTTTTTTTCTGTAAAATGTACAAGGTTATAACTGCCATTGCAGAATATACAAGTAAACACCAAAAATCAAGTCTTCTAATGACTCTCTCCCTCTTTCCCTGCTGGCATGTCTGCACCTTGCTTCCATCATCCTAATATCATGGATGATACAGATAAACTCTCTTAGAAGTATTTGTAAGAAATACCCTGTGAACAGTCTAAAAAAGGAGGTCAGGAATCTACTTAAAAAAAGAAAGCAGAGCTGGACATAAGCACAAGATCAGACACCACCACTTCTGAATAGTTCTGTGTGTGGCTGCTGAATCCTCCTGCTGCACTCCTGCAACCCTGACCTCCTGTCCACCACAAATGCAGCTCTGCATGCCAGCACTGCATGGGACATCCTGGTCAGGCTGCATACAGGCTCAGTCAGCATGAGGACATGGCTTGCGGGAGGGAGGGTTGTTCCTTCCCTTTTCATGATTTTTTTTGCATTCTGTATGAGTAGATACATTGCTGATGGCTGTTTTTTCTGTTCTGTGATTTTATCAGTACAGAGATTTTCACACTTAAGACACAACACAAGACTGCAGACCATTCTCTGCTTGCAGTGCATTAAAGAAACCTGAAGGAAACCTTTTCTTTCAGTGGTATTGTTCGGACTCTACACTTAATGCACTTCTGCAGCCCACACAGCCTAGATGAGGGCCCTCACCCCTGTCAAAGCAACAAGTAAGAAGAGAATGTAATACCTAAGTTTAAGCTCTCCTCTTTCCATAAATAATATGAACACCTCTATACAATCAACATTTAAAAGATGTGTTTGCATTTAACATCTTTTGTATTATTCCCATTAGGATGCCTGTTTAAACCAAAGCAATATTGCAGATATCATGGAAACCAGCTATCTTGACCCTCACACCAAGAAAAGTGAGAGATTCTGAATCCTAAAACTGTACTAAAAACATTTACTAAAAAGAAGAAAGAAAAATTCTGACTTTGCAATCTGATAAAATAATGGCTGCAGCCTAATAAAGCAAGCTAGGACGATTTAATAAATTCTGTCACTGTAAATTAGGAATGTTTAACAAGAGATAAAAATTAAATTCTTACAAGTTTCAACATAAGCAAGGGAATTAAGAGAAGCTATCAAACCTATTAGTGACTGCCCTATTAAGCAGGCCACGGCAGATGGAAAGGCTGGAGAAAAAGCAAAGATGGCCAGAGATTCTGCATGGAGCAGTGCTGTCAGCTCTCCCTCCTGTGGTGTCCACGTCCACAGCGCACCCTGGATGCAGGGCATTCCAGAACACACTTGCCAGGGCTTTAAGAAATTAGTCTTTTATCTGTGATAAAATACTCTCTTGGTATAACATGAACTAGCTATGTGATGAAATGATGCCTTGCTGTGCTCATACCTGCTCTAGCTCAGCTCTGCTGACAGTAGGTACCAGTAGTGAGTGCAGAGCACTGAGATCCACCTGCAGAACAGAGGAGCCTAAGGCTTAGGCTATCACTACACAATAGTTATACACAGAACAGCAACTGAGTGACTATTCATCCATCATCTGTGGTGTGTAAATGACTAATTAACATCTCCCCAGCAATATTCTGCAGAGAAGACTTGGTTTATTACAACCCAACAGCACAATCAGCTCTCAGTGCTTAAACTCACTTGAACCTAAAAGGTTTCCTCTGTGTAATTTGCTAGCTATGACATTTCTGAAGATCACCATCTCTGCCACACAAATCACCTCTGCAGGCAAAGGATCAGCCACATGTCCTAGGATAGGTACTTCTGCTCTGAAGTAATTTACTTTATACAGCTGTTAGGTTAAAACCTCTCTGCAAGATTTCCTAAAGCCAGAGCAGATCATCTTTAGAATTAGTTTCTTCAGTAGTGTTGCCTTGCATGTCACAAAACACTGGGCCATTATATGCCTGCAGTGCTGCTGTCCTCCTTTTCATCCAAGGCTCCAGTAATTTTCTCATCTCCAGACTGGCCATGGTGCTGCATCATAACACCACTAGCTTCCAGCTAATCAGCAAAAATAAACTAAGGGTTTTATGAGGCCATTATTCAGGTTCTTCCTGAATTATCGCTGAACCTAACTTTTTAAAAGTCAGTGTAAAATAGTTGCAGATTACATGGTTGCTAGCAGACTCCAGTAGGTAACTCTGAACTGCTAAAATCACATAACTGAGCCTCTGGAAAGATTTAGGGACATAATAATACCCTGGCCACAACGGGCAAGAGACACCTAGTTATCTCAACTGCAGCAGTTACCAGAAGTTTACAGAGAACAAATGAAAAAAAATATTTCTTTCAAGCTTACAATATCTTTAATTGGATTCCCAGGTTTAAGGTAGAGAACAAGAAATGCAGGGAAATGAAATGGAAATTCTAGAGATTAACTAATTTTAGAACCAACCACATGCTGTTTGCTTGCAACTGGTGAGTGACCTTTCCATTATTCTCAGCTAGCAGGAAATTCCAATCTACATTAAAAAGCAGAATATTGTTCACTCTTCCAACAGTGCTTTAAAGGCTTTCTTGCACATATAGACTTCAGTCATTTTCTGTGCATTTCTTCACACTGTCTGCTCATAGTGCATCTGAATCAGTGACGTGGTTTGCAACAGTGGTAACCACCACGCATGTGGCTGTTCTCTCAAATTAAACACCCTACTTAGAAAGTTTTAAATGGGAATGGAGAAGGAGGGATCCTTCACCATTCACAGTTATTCTGCAACAGGCATTTCCAGATGGTCACTGCTATGAGACAGTTACTTATAATCAGGGATTCGCCCCCAATTTTCTGAGATTATTTTAGCAATGAAGGATTTCATGTATGATTAGATGAAGACAAATAGGGTGCCATTTGTTGCAGCCATACATTCTCATTAAACTCAATAATGGCAGTACACAGATGTGACTGGATTTCCAGAGTTTGACTGCAACTTGCAAAAATATGTTTTCGGCTACAACCAAGCATTTAAAATGGAAGCCTCAGCACAGTGACAAATCATTGTCTTTAAAATAAAACTGGAAGGAAGTCCTAAATTAATTTTATAGAAATATTCTTCTGGTTGTTTTCTGTACTGCAGAAAGCCTGTCTGTGTGAGGTACCAAAGTGCCCTCCACTTGAGTAGAAAAGTCCAATCCCATCTAACTGGAAGTGATAGCAATGATCCTGCCCACACAGTGCCTTCTCCCCACTTAACCCCCACACCATGCTGCTGTCTCCAAGAGTGGCTGCATTTCTGCAGCAGGGAAAGCAGTAACAAGTGTTGAATGAGTTCTGTGGGTACTTAACTACAAAGAAAAAAGTGGAATTTAGCAGAACATCCAATAATTTGATGGCTTTGTAGCAGATAGCAAGGGAATATCGTTTGGATGCTGGAAAGCCAGTCCAAGCCACACAGAAGTAGTTCTGTTTGACAACAGACCCAGGCCCGTGTTTTGGTTACATGCAAAACTCTTAATCTCATTTGGGAACATCATATGTCGTCTTTCATACCTTGGCTATCCCTCCTCCAAGCATAGGCTGTTGGTTGCAACTGGCCTGTTCCTCTCTGTCCTGCTGCACTCTGCAGCTGCTGACTCCCAGTGAGAGAGCATCTCTTCCCTCCTTTTGGTGGCTAAGAAGGATCACCAGCTGGCTCAGGTTTGAAGACACCTCATGAAGTCACCTGGTCCAATTTCCCCTGCTCAAAAAAGGCCACTTAGAGCTGGATGTCCAGGACCATGATGAGATGGCATTTGAATATCCTCAGGCACGGAAACTCCACCTGTGTGGGAAATCTGTGACCATGCTCCACCAGAGAAGAGCATGTTTCTGTTTTTACCCCACTACCTGTACTCATCTTGCAGGGCAAACTGAGGAAGGCAAGCAAGCAAGCAGTTGCTCTGCTGCCCTAAAATGTGGAAACCTTCCTTAAAGAGGTCACCAGTGAAAATTCCTGCAGCAGTGTTGAGTACAGGAACTCTGGCTTACACTAGGTCTGAGGCATGCAAGTCCCATAGGTATACACTCTTCCTTCTTTCTAGTAAGAAGACGTTGAACCAGCTAGGGAAAACAGCCAATTAAACATTTCCCTGCAGGTCATAACCATAGCTAGAAATTCTTAATTAACAAGTTAAAACTCATTTACAAAAGGCTTATTAACATTTAGGACTGGTATACTCAGCTTGCCAACCAGAAAATAGCCTGTAACAACATATGGGAGTCACCAGATTTTCCTTTTTTATTTGTATCAGTTCATATACTGCAAGTTTCAGAAGGAAGCATCTAACCTGCAGAAGGTGAATTTATAGGAGGGTTTAAAATAAAAATTAAAAGAGCTGTTAAAACTGTACTTTATAATTGGTTTTGGAAACTATGACAAGGTATTTACTGTCCAAGACAGTGATTTGAAGGTTTTGACTCATTTAAGGATCAGTGGCTTTATCTGATCATCAAAATGAAAGAGCAACTGGATTTAAAAAATAGACTTGACAATTTGTCAATTCATTTCTGAGATTAACTCAGGTGCCTCAATGTTGTAAGGCACTGATGAAGTACAATGCAGCTTTTCACCTTGGTGTCCTCTGGTTTAAATCGTAGATTTTATGAGCTCCTGCTTATGTAAGCCAACACAAAAAGAAACAGCAGGACTCAGTCCCTAACAGAGAGATGACCAGATCTACTGGAAAAGCAAATTTTTCACGTGAAAGCAATGAAGCCCTGATCCCTTTGCTTCCACATGTGAGATAATGCAGTGCTGTCCTCTGTCTGCAGACAGACAGGACTTTCATGGCATCTTGAGCTCTGCCCACCATCAAGCACAGTGAGAACAGATGTTACTTCTGTTAGAGTGGAGAAAAGAATTGTGAGCAGTAAAAGTTAACAACACCAGCTCAGCTTTACTCTGCTGATTTTGGAACAGTCTGAATAGCAGCTATCAGCTATTGGAAAAGACAGATCAAAAAAACGGTCGGGGAACAAGACAATGGAAATTGTCTCTTGTTAACAACTCAAACAACATGGCTTCAAAGATACAATGCTCCTTCTGTCCAGGAATAAAACCAACTAGAAGATCCAACTCAGATGTCTTATTTTCTATAGACACTGACTAAATGGGGCTCCAGCATGCTAAAGAGCAAGATCACTTCAGCAGGGATTGTGACATATTTTAATTCCAACATGACCCATGGGAGACAATGAAATGTATCTCCCCTATTCTTTAGCTCCAGCTCTGAGATATCGGATGCATAAGTATGTTTCATGAGGTTTATATGAACTCCAAAATTCTCCGTAATTTTCCCACACAGGAAGCCTGTGTCCAAGTCATCTCGTGCCTTTTTTTCAAAGTCAGACAGGTGTGCAATATTGGAGAAATAGGCTTCAGATAGAATGAACATGCTCAAGCACTGCCTCTCCTCTCCTCTCCTCTCCTCTCCTCTCCTCTCCTCTCCTCTCCTCTCCTCTCCTCTCCTCTCCTCTCCTCTCCTCTCCTCTCCTCTCCTCTCCTCTCCTCTCCTCTCCTCTCCTCTCCTCTCCTCTCCTCTCCTCTCCTCTCCTCTCCTCTCCTCTCCTCTCCTCTCCCACCATCCTCAGCCAGATCAGAAAATGCTGCTTCCTTCTGGCTATGCACAGTCAGAAAGAAGGACCCCAGGAGGATGAAGATTTACAGATTACAATGACATATATTTCATAGCTCCAACTGACCAGAATGAGATGAGTTTCCCCTGCACTGCAGTGTTACAGAGAGTAGCTCTGAAATGAAAGATAATGGGATAAAAGCCACATCCACCAAGACCCTTCCTTGCCTGCTTGAATGAAACAAGCAATTAATGGTTAGCACAACCACCCCCAGAACTGCAGGCTGGTGACAGAAATAGGAGAAGTTCCCCGGGCTGTGCAGAGGGAACAGCTTGTCTCCACAGGGGGAAGCAGAGCGCAGTGAACTGCCTTCCCTGAGGTGCCCGAGCCAATGAAGCTCAGTGTGCCAGGGCTCAATCTGTAAGTGCTGTGTGGTGCAACGACCCTTTTTAGTCCCCAGCATCACCGTCTCTGCTGACTGTCGGTATCTGTCCCACCCTGATTTGGCTACTGCTTTCAGAGCCTCTCCACAGGCTGGAAACGTTTAGGACTTCCTTGTCATCCACCATACAAGAACATGTTTGCACCAAGTTCCCAGGGCGTGAAACACGCTGAGATCATTACCCAGCTCTGCTGTGAAAGGCAGATGGTTTGAATCTGGTTGGTAGGCTGCTAGCCACACCCATCCCTGCCTATGCCAGATGAGGGGTACGAGGGGACTGCTCACAAAGCCAGGCTGCCACGCACCGCTCTCCCATGGAAGGTACACACACAAGCAAGGAGAGGTGACAGATCCGTGTGCACGGGCACAGTCATTTACCCTTGTAACAAAACATCAGAGCTGCAGTGACAAATGAATTTTTGATTTAGATTTTGAAGTGAATTCATACAAGGAAAAGAAGGAACTCTGCTAAGGACAATGGAGCACAGCAGGAACTCAGTGGCTGTATTCTGTTATGATGTGGTGGTAGCTGACTCATTTAAAGGGTCTGATACACTAGTGCAGGTTTATCCAAGCCTGGTCTTCTCCTAAACATATCTTCCATTCCATCCAAGTCTGTGTGAGAGAGGGAAGAGCCAGCATTATTGGAACTGAGCCGTTTAATCGGTTGCTTAGATTTTTTTTTTAAACTCACCTTCTACCTGAAAGAAATCACAACCTATAATTAAAAAAAGAAACAAACCAACCCCCAAAAAGACACACTAGAAGAACCTTGACAACCATTACACGGAGGAACATTGGGCTACTGGGGACAATAGGAGATGCATTAGAGAGCCCGAGACAAAGAAACTGAAGCACAGGGTGGAAGGGATAAGCCTGCAGTCTCAAGAACAAGATGAAAGTTATCAACACATGATGCTCTCAAGGGGTCTTTTCGAAACCATTTCATACCATTCTAAGTCTAAGTACTTGCTATCCTGTGGTCCAAGTTCACCCTTTGTTAACATGCTTTGTGCCTTGCAAGTTGTTATCTGGTGGTTGTTTGAAGATAGCAGTCCATAGCCCAATTTTTTCTCTAAAGATCAACCAACCTCTTCTGATTCCCTCCTAAAATATAACAGGCTGTTGCCTGACTAGGAAAACTAAAGAAATTTGGTCACATAAAGACTTCTTTACTAGCCCTTCAATACCCCTCCTAGAACACCACTGTGAGGAAGGAGAAAGCATTGCTCAGACGTAGAGTGCATTGTCCAGTTTGCAAGCAGCTGCCATACAAACCCCAGCCTGCCTGAATTCTGCCCATCCTTCCCACAGTGGGACACTCATTTGGGTCTTTTCTACTCTAGCACTGTGTTTTTTGGTGAAACCTCAAATACGGCATCCTAACTATCTTTTAAAAAAAGCTCTAAAATTGGCTGGTATCAGACAACAAAAATATATGTTAAGAGGGTCACATAAGCCTCCTATCCCTCTGCAACCAAACTGTGTCATGGAGGGAGGATCTGCACTTCAATCGTTATCTCATAACACACTTCCATGTTTCCACATGCTGCTGAAAATACAGTCTGTGTGCCATGTAGGTACTCATTCCACAGCTAGCCAGGGCAAATCTGGGCATTCACATGCATTTCAATCAAGATGAGGGAAGAGTGTAAGAGCATTTACTTCTAGAAATCTGAACAATACTGAACAGAAACACTGTGGGCTTTTCTGCACAGGCCTCAAAACCTGGATGACATTAGTGAGAAGTTTCCCAGGGCTACCTTTTCTCTCTCCTTTGCCACCACACATACATCAAGACACAGCCCCTGTATTAAAGTCCTCTTCTACTCAGCCGAAGTGATTAAAATGCAGGTTTTTCATTTCCAATTAGACTCATTAGATACAGATGTGCTTCTTTCCAGCCCAGTCATGCACTTACAAGGGTCAGAGGACTGTCCTCCATAGAAGTTAAAGCACAGCTCTACATTTGGAAATCAGTTCTAAAAATATTATTGCACAATCCACAAATCTTAATGGCCTACATCAAATACACTCCACTTAACCCCTCTAAGAACATCTTCCTGGTGAGCAGTGTGCAATGTAACCCTGTGGCAGAAACCTTCCCCACACCTGGAACTGAACTGTTGGGGGCTTTTAAAGACTCACAGCCATATTGTGTTAAACAGGGAATTGGTGGTGTCAGAGACTGCGTGATTTGACTTGCACCACTTCAACTACAAGTGATGCTATGTGAAACAGGATGATGATCATCCAGGACTGGACTGAGCTGCTCTTATAAAAAACTCTCATAGCAGGTGAGAGTTAACACAGAAAATGGAAGACCACCACCACCATGAGTCAGAACCATTCTCTGCTTGGAGTTCTGGTAAGCCAAATTCATTCTTTGTAGTTTGGAATTCCAGCTCTTCAAGCCCAATTCTTTCCCTTGTTTACTCTGTACTACCCACTCAAAGTTTTTAATTCTTACAGAGAAAACCCAGAAAGGCTTCACTTCCTCAGATCAACCAGCCTTTGAATCATGGATGTGTTACTAGTAAAAATTTGCTGTCTCCACAAGGGACAGAGAGGCTCCTTGGAAAAACATGCCTGCCCTATGCACAATTGTGACCCTTTCTCCCCAGTTTCACATAGGGCCCTATACTGTGTCTATGGTGATGCTAAGAGAAGGATTTTCAGGCCTCAGATTCCTCCCAAAATCCAGCCTATTCCACCAGCACTTCAGCAAACCCAGACTGAATAACTTGATGGCTCAAGATTAGGATCAAAGCTATTGAATGAAGACACTACAATACAATGTAGACACTCCTACAGTAATACAATGATTGTTGGTCCATGGGCAGCCAATTCTAGAAGGGAAGTTTAGTCTCCTTTTTGCAGTGATTCCATGAACATTATTTTATGGTGAGAGAAAACACAGCCATGTTGGAACAGCTGAGTCTTTAGCAAAGAGTTTTATGAAACAGCAAGTAGTGCAAACACACATTCATTAATGAGAACAACAGAGACTCAATCAAGAGAACATATTGAAATAGAATGCTCTATAAAGTTTTACAGAACAACAGAGTGGAGACTAAGCTGTACTGTGCTGATCAGAAGAGCATGAAGGCACCAGGCTTTACCAGGGTGGAATGACCTGGTACACAGAAATGGGAAGGGAAAACACATCTCTGCTCCCTCTACTATATTCTTTGCAGCACTGGTTTTCATTGCTTTGTATTGCAAGGTAAAGATAGAAGGATGACTTTAAGTGATTTATACCCCTATTAACATCAGTGACTTAAAAATAAAATCATCAAGCATGGAATATAAATTTAAGTCATTAATTTTCCATTTATGCATTAGTTTTTATTTTGATGACTGGTCTTTCTTCATTTTTCCAACAAGGTTAACTTTCACTTTGCCACTAAATCTAGACTTATAGTTACAATCTTTCCTGCTGGTATCAGTGTGCAAAGAAAAGTAATCATCCATTGTTATGTTTATCCAGACTCTGGTGTCACAATAACATTAACCTGATAACCCACCTCCTCAATTCCTACTCTGCTATTGAAACTGTGGAATAGAAATTGGAGGTATACTGCACAAATAGAGCTTTTAAAAAGCAATGAGAAGCGTTAAAAAAACAAGCCTTAAAAATCCTGCACATTTAAGATTATAAATTCATCTTGAAGCAACGTGTTGCATAATTGATCAAATTTCTGACCACAAATCAACAAGATCTCAGAACAAACAGGTCTCTGCCACAGTTCTCTTTGACAGGTTGATCTGAAAAAAAACCAAAAAAACCCTTTCTTCTCTTTTTCTCTCTATTTCCCAATTGTGAAATTATAAACTGAAAATCTTTCTCATGTCCCTGAAGTGAATTACCCAAAAAGCTGGGGTTTTGCATGTCAAACCTAGGTACCAGATATTAAGTTAGTGTCTTGTCCAGTTTGCTTGTTGGACCATGAAGTGTCCGAATGTTTTCTTTATACAATAGGAAGTTTCTTTCACACAGGTTGAAATATTTGTCTCAAATCTTAAAAATAGCTGATCACACGTTCAAAATCAAATTCAATTATGTTAGCTAGCGAATTGCCTGGCAAATTCCATGTGATTACCTGTTACCTGACAGACATCACTGGGTAGAGACTGCAGCAATTAGCAACGGCATCATAATCCAAATATCAAATTCAAGCGTCTCTCTCTCTTTCTTCTCAAAAAGTGTGTGTAGTAACCACTACATTCCCTAATTTTGTAGCAGTATTCCCAGAAACCTTCTCTGCACTTTGATATCAAAGTGTTTCTCTGCTCAACTGTCTTTCACACAAGAACTCCAGAAGTGGTCGCTTTAAAGAAAAAGGAAAGTTGGAAACTGTCAAGAGAACACAGTAACAACTAATCAGACACCTTTGAAGCCTCTCTCTTTGTTTCCAGGGAGCAGAAGTGTGTGTTGTTCAGTCTGGTACAGGACACTTCTATATACACCTAATCAGATTCTGCTCTTTTACAGAAGCAGAAGTAATACTGCTTATTCAAAGAAAAGGCAAAAAAAATTTGCAGTCTGGAGTGGTTGCATGAGAGACATCACTTTCTGCTTTTGAATTCTGTTCTGCTGACAATCAGGTGTTTAGAAATGCACTGCAGAACAAGCAAGCGTCAGAAAACCAGTCTTTAATGCTTTAAGTGATTAAATGAGTGACTTACCTTCCCATGAATGTGTCAATAAGAATTTCTCAAAGTGTCATTTAAAATAAGGTGGCCAAAAAAGCTGGAAGTTGTTCAAAGGCATTTTTTTATGGTGCAATTGCTTTTAGATTTTAACATGTTGATTTCTATACCTGTACTATGAAGGGGCTAGCCTGGACTGTGCAACCCAACTTAGAGGGTCAGGGAAATCAGAGGGGTCGAGCAGAATGTAGAGGCCTCTGTCTCAGAAAATTATGAAAACGGAGGTAAATTTATGTTGAATAGTTTAGGAAAATAAGTTTGTGCTGAGAGGACCACACAAAGTGTTGTATTTAATATTCCCTAAAATGCTCGCTTCATTTTACCACATTTTAGTGGCAGATTTGTGTATAACAAGGTTTCAGAAACTCTGACCTTGGAAAAGATTTGACTTTTATGGGCTGTAGCTTTCTATCAGAAGCCTTGTTAGATGTCGATGGCCTCTGGCACTTCTTTATCAGTGCTATTGCTGCCTAATTACAGCCTAATTGCTGTTTCCCTTCCCACTGAACACCCAACAAGCCTGTGGCTCCCTCTTCTGTGTGTGTCTGATGGATGGGTTGTTGATTTGCAGTTCTCCAGAGTCTCCTTCCCTTTGCTCGGCTACACGAGTATCCTGTGTCAGATCTCAGGTAATGACCAGATCTCCCATGATCTGTGTGCTGGTACCTGCTGTCACCAAGAACATCCTGTCACACAAAAACACCCTCACAAGCCTCTGCTGGGAAACTGCAATTTTTCCTTAGCTGCTTCACCTGCAGTCTCTTGCAGACACACACAAAGCCTGGTGGCTCTCACACCAAGGACAGAAGCCTGTAATTGCACAAAAGCACACCTGGATTTATCTCAGTATTTAAAGTAAGATCTGACCCCATGGCAACCTGAAGTAATGTGGGGGACCAGCAGCAGAAGGGCTGGCAGCAAGAAGGCAGCTCAAGACAGGCATCATTGGTGATACTTTTGAAACTAGCTGATGTGCAGAACCATCATGCAAAATATTGTTATCTTAATCAATCTTAATCTCAACCAAACCCACTCCCAGGACAGGAAAACCTCAACTCTCTGCTGAGCACAGTTACATGGATGCCTGGGAATAAAAAGGCTGCGTCACAGAGTTGAGCCTTACAGACTGGCCAGGAAATGACACTGCATGTTCAGTCCTTTGGGGCTACTTGTCCTGAGAAACAGAACCCTGCATTGCAGCTCTAAGCCAGCACTAAGGCAAATCCATACTACAAAGAATTGGCACCAACTTTTTAGATACTTTTTTTCCATACAACACGCTGACGCCACAATGGTTTGGCAGAGACTTTTATTTTAGCTCACATATTTGCTATATTTGATATTTCTGCCCTGAAACAAATACTTACTAGGAAAAAAGCATGTAGTTTCTCCTGTGAACCCAGTCCTCCACAATCATGTGGCAAAATCTTAAATCACTGTTTGCCTTCCCATTGACTTACTTATTTTATATACACAGCCAAGGCATAAAAGTAAGTTAAAACTCTGATCTGATGGCTTTCATGGGGGCATTGCCAAGCTCTTCTGTTGTTTTCAGCTTTCTTCAGAGCTCAACATACCATGGCTGCATAGGAGTCAAAGAAAACATCAAAAAACATTTGAAAAACGTTTACTGAGTAAAATTATTTTAAGAAAAAACAGAACAAATAGCAGAGGCCAATCCACACAGCTTGCTCATTTTCCCTACAGCTGCAGGATGCAAAAAATCCTCCTCCTGAAACACCTTTCAGATAGTTTTTAAGAGGAAACATGGCAACATAGCTGGCAATCCTGCTAATCTGCAAAAGTTCTAGACTGCCCCTGGTAATCAATGTCTTGAAAAAATGAGAAAGATGTACAGCTCTATACAATATTCAGTAGCATCTAGAAATTGCTTGGAAATCTAACTATACTTTAGTTCAGCAAGTAACTGTAAAGGGAAATTTTCTCCCCTATTTCTTAAGCAAAGCCACTTGTACCCAAGCTTCCAAGCTGCAAGCCCTGTAGTTACCTACAAAGCACATCCTTTAGGATACATAAAACTGCAGTCAAATAAGTGAACATCAAGTAATCTACCTTCTAGCTCTCTCTCCACAAGTAATCAGTGGAAAATTTGTTAGTAAATGAAGACACAAGTCCAAGAGGCAATACAACCTCTTCATGACCAGCATGCAGCTCTTGCACAGCTTAGAGGTGTGATAAATGTGATTCGTGCGAATTAAGTTGTAACTATATTAACAAAATTATATTTAGATCAATAGAAGACAATTGTTACAGAGTGAGGGGGGAGATGGGTGAGACAGGGCAAAGGACATCTTCCAGATGTTGGAAGTCAAAGAAGAAGGTTGGAAGAAAGTCAAACAAGAATAGTAGAAGGACGTAGGTCTGACAAGCAGCATCTAGAAATAGAAAGTTTTGACCTTGAAATGGGCCAAAATTGGATGATTCCAAGCATGGGACTCAATTAAAGTCTTGTTATGGAAAACATCTGCTCAGTCACACAGGGCGCCTGCGCTACCTGCGGGTCACACCTCGGTCACTGAGGAAGACAATGAGCCTTCATCAGAAATAAGACCCTCAAAAGGATGGGAGACCCCCTAACCCATTAGTAGAGCATGCGTTGTACAACACAGTGACGTAGATTTTAGGAATAGAAACTAGGAGGAGTTTTCTAGAAACTTCTGTAGCCTACAGTATATAAGTGGGATTGTTAGCCTGGATGCTTTGGTACGTGAGGAATGGGAGCCACTCCCCGTATCCCCGGTCGGAGGGGGGCCCCTCCCCGGTCGGTTTTGCTTATGCTTTATACGAACCTCAATTATACTAAATTACTTACTGCCAAATTTTGTATATTCTTAAATATATGCACTTTGATTGTTTCATCTCCAATACTTTAATTGTCATCTCCAATACTTTGATTGTATTTATTTTGTTACTATTAAAAACTTACTATTAAATTTAATCTTGTTGCTTGATAAATTGGAAAAAATAGAACATCATTCATAACAGAGGAAAATATCTTTCAAGTGGTTAAAACATTTTCAGTGCTCTGAGGGGCTTGGTACTATCTAAGTAAGTGTAGTGCAACTGAAAGACAATTCCACTTAGCTTTAAACAGGTTATCTGAGGTATATTTTCATCAAAAAAGCACAAAGCTCACCAAAAGCTAAGTTTTGGGGGTGGTCATTGCAGTCCTGGAAGGCTTCATGCTGGTATGTCTGGACAGAGATGCTCAGTTTAACATTAATTCAGGCATTTCTACATTATGCTGGAGTCTTGTTGTGGTCACAGGATGAATGCACTCTCAGATATTCCTGGAAGTGGAGAACAGCACCATATCCCATTCACTTTCTTGTGTGGTTGTAACACCCACCACCAGAAACCAACAGAACACATCATAATTGCATACTGGACTGGAGGCTTCTTCCAGGAAAGAGACTTAAGAAATCCACTAAAATAAAATGATACGTAGCTCATAATGAAAGAAATAGTTCCATCTGAGTTAGGTGAAGGACATGGACAAATCACTCAGTGTTAAGACAGAAATTGTTATAGAAATAATTTTTGTTTCTGGTAAAGGCATATTCATATACTTCTTGCCTATATAAAAGTTAAAGAATTTTAGAACTGTAGGTTCTGTATCAAGTTAGCTTGTAACAACACCCTGTCTGCAGGAGCAAGAGGACTGGTGTTCAGGGAGAACAGAGGATGTGGACCTCACACTTGCAAAAGGCTCTTTCTAGCCCATGTTGGCTGCTGCCCACCATGACTTCAGCAAGAACAACCAGAAGCTAGAAAGACAAAAATCAACGGAATCATATTACATTAGAGATTATCTCTGGAACCAATTGTCTAGTTCTCAGGAGCTGTAAGGTTGCCTACACTGTTTCACTGTCAGGACAGAATTAATTTTCCTTTGAATTGTTTTAATTGGAGAATTCCCACTGCTTCTAGGAGAGTCATGAGCTGCCAAGCTCCAGTGGCAAGTTCACATGAACAGTTTATTAATTTAGTCTTGTTTTGCCTTCATCTGTGTTGGTTTCTTAGGAGATGGCCAATACCTCCACAGGGAGACCGGCCAGAACCTCAGAGATGCTGCTGAAATGTGAACCCCAAATCCATGTTTCACTCTTGAAAACAGAATTTTGTGATTCCAATATGTTTGTCCCTGACCTCCCCAGGAATCAAAGGAAAGACAGAAAACTTCGACCACAATGGAAAGATGTCTAAAAAATAATCAGTTGAGAACATACATCTAAACCTCTGATCTTGTTAGCACTGCTTCAGTGTCCTCAAAGGGCTGTCAAGAACTCTCTTCATCTGTGGGAAGAAACCTTGTTTGTACCAAAAAGACAATGGAAACATGAAATACAAATCTAATATTCAGTGAGTTTACAACATGTTCGTTGCCCGTAGCAATAAAAGGGCAGTATTGCCAGACTCTGCTTAAATGAGACTGCAATTTTAATCAATATTAAGTGACTGCACACCCAACCAGATGTTCATTCTTGACAGAGTTGACATTTATGTACAATTATCAGGTTCAAAAGCTGTTTTTCTAACATCCAAATCTGAGAATACTTAAAGATACAGTGGTACAGTACCACAAAATTACCCAGTTCTTAATCAACACTGCATATAGAAAGTTTAAACCTTACAAAGAACAATCTAGAGGAGCATGAGAGTCTTTCCTGGAAGTCTGGGCAAAAAGCCTCTTGGATAGATCAGAAAATTTTACTAATTTTGGCTCATCAGGATGTTTCTGTGACTCCTACCCACGTTCTACACATTTTGGGACAGAACTGAACCCCTTCAGCACCAGTTGTCCAGGTTCACCCCTGTTTCAACAGCTCTTTAGAAGAGACAGGTTCAGAGACAGAATAAACTCAAACAATTTGGAGAAGGATTTTTGCGCTGACTTTGTAACTCATCCCTTCAGCAGACCATAGTGGATGGAGCTTTGGCACAATTTTTAGCTTAAACAGGGAACCACAGAATGTTCTGAGCTGGAAAGGACCCACAGGGATCATCAAGTCCAATTCTAAACTGCTATGTGTGTCCCTTCTATGCCAAAACAGCAGAACAACAGCTTGCAGGAAGGCTTTGTCTTGCATGCCCTGAAGTACCTGAAGTACTCCAGCATACTCGAACTTGTCAGAGGCCTGCAGGTAGCAAAGGAACCACCACACAGGCTTCCCACCATCAGCTGGATAATTAGCCAGATGGCAAGCCTGCAACAAAGCCACCATGAGGCAGTCCATGTTCCTGTTCAATGAACCTTGTAATGCAGCTTAATTTCTCCAATCTAAATACTAAGCCCTGAAAGCTGCTGTATCTCTTGCCCATTTTCTAGATAACATTAGGTATCCAAAAGGGAGCCGTTTGCATTAAAAATAGGATGTGTCACATTAAGCCATTGGCTTATTCTATAAAAGCCAGGGAAAATATTTTTAAAAAAGCACTCTAAACAATATTGGCTGTTGTTCTTGTTACTTCTGTAATTCAAGGGGCATTCAACACAGTAAAGGCTGCCTTGTGGCCAAGTTCTAGCAAGAAAAGTCCAAGCTCAGCACCATAAACATCGCTAAATCTATAGAAATCTTTGTCCAGGTTATGAGATGGAGATAAGGACTTCTAAGATCAAGTCCTCTGGCAAATAGAAGGAATCCTTGCCACTTGCTTCTCCAGCAACTTTTTACCCAGCTTTGAACCATAGGTTTGTTTTGAAAAGCTTTAGCTCAAGAATCCCACAGTGTGCAGTATAAGTCAGCTGACACTGGGGCTGGTTGGTGGCCTGTCCTGTGATGTTTCCTGGCATGCATGATCACAAAGACTGTAACATTCAAGACTGTGACCAACAACTTGCTCTGGAACAAGTGACGGAAGCAAGCAGCAACATTGCATCAGGGGCAAGACAGCTAAGTTTACATATTTGTGTAAACTGAGCTTAAACACATGCTGAGGATGTGGCAAACCAGCCACAGCAGTGTACATGTACAAACTGGTTTTCCTTAAACTGAAACAGCCACCCAATGCACTGTGCACCTTACAATGCAAATTACTGCCAACCAATGCACTGTGAAACCCCTTCTGTTTCACTAATAGCCAGAGCAATATCATGCATTATTACTGTTAGACACTTTCACTGACACTTAAAGCTCTAATATTTCACCCACTACAAGTACTCCTGGAAGGGAAACATCTAGTAGCCAACAAAAGCTTGTTGCAGTACCAAAGCCAGCGTGTGAGGAAAAAACAGAACAATGATCAGCATTCTCAGGTAAGACTAGGTACATCCTTCTTACCACAAGTTATTGCAATAACTCAAAGCAAGATAAAAGAGTAATTTTCTCTGCACTGGCAGTTTTAAGAATCTCAACCATTCTATCATACCAACCTGATAATAATAAGGTAGACTTCAAGGAAATATGTTGCTCTTTTCATAAACCTACCAGCTGAGGTTTGGAACAAAACAAAAAGGTAAAGGTTTCCAATTATTTTTTATTTCTTGACTTCAGAGGCATGAGGAAAAGAAAACCGGAGAGAAAAGTTAAAGAAAAACATCTATTCAACATCAAATCATTCTAGCTAGTTGTAGAATTCTATCAACACTGCAGAGGAGACACCTCTACAAAAAAAAAAATAGTGGTGAAGGCAGGAGTTACTCAGAGTAACATAAAGCAATACCAAGCCTGGGAGAGTTGGTTACTCATGTTTTTTACAGAGCATAACTTAGTGATGCAAGACAGGACAGAGACCAATCTCAATAACAAGTAAAATGCCTTCCACCTCCTCACTCAAAGGTATGTAGCCCTTTGAAATGGCTTGGGGTTTTGGTTGTTTGGTTTGGGTTTTTCAAGGTATATAAAGAGACTGATACAGACCTTCTGTGTACAGGGGGATGTGCAGGTTTATCAGCAGCTCATTAGCTTTGTGAAACTGAAAATCATGCTGTATTTCAGCCAGATCTGAAGACAGACCTGCACCAGTGGCAGAGTAAAGCAATACCAAGACATCACTGACCTGAAGGTAACAGCTTGTTAAGAGTCCTTTAGATGTTTTTCCTCTCTCTTCCCCTCCATCACTGAGGTTGAGATTTCAGACATTAATCCTTCCATCCCAGAAGATACCTTTATATTCAGTTTAGAGCTTTCTGGTGTGCATTCATCGCTTAGCACACTCCTCTGCTCTAAATAAAGTTCTTGCTTGTTTTTGATACAAATCCAGTTGAGTTTCAGAGCAGGAACTCTAAACAGGAAACATTAAAAAAGCTGAAATAGCTGGACATATCTTGTGGTTTTCCAGGTGATCTGCCAACCATAGGAGGACCAGGTACAGAGCCACTTATTTCACTCCAGGAAGCAGTAAGAGCTTTTAAATAAACCTCAATAGTTTGTAAGTAAGTCCTTTCCCCACCCTAATTCAGAGGAATTACCAAGATATGTGTAAATATTAACAGATAGAAACTGGACATACTCAGAACTGCTAAATCATAGAGTCATCACAGGTTCATAGAATGGCCTGAGTTGGAAGGGACCTTAAAGATCATCTTGCTCCAAGCCTCCTGCCCTGGGCAGGGAAACCTTCCACTAGACCAAGCTGCTCAGACCCCCATCCAACCTGGCCTTGCCAGGGTTGCGACGTCCACAATTTCTCCAGACAATCTGTTCTAGTACCTCACCACCCTCACAACAAAGAATTTCTTCCTAATATCTAATCTAAACCTACTCTCTTTCAGTTTGAAGCCTTTCATCCTTGTCCTGTCACCACAGGCCCTCCTAAAAAATTCCTCTCCATCTTTCTTGAAGGCTCCCTTTAGGTAATGGAAGGCTGTAATTAGGTTCCCCTCAAAGCCTTCTCTTCTCCAGGCTGAACAATCCAAATTTGCTTAGCCCGTCCTTGTATGAGAGGTACAAGAACTCCTCTTTTTAAGCTTTTATACTTCCAGGGTTGTTTCTTTTTAAAAAAAGTTTCTCCGAGACAAAAGCAAGTAGTTTTAAAATAACTTCAGAAGTCACCCATCTAGTCCTTCCAGCCTTTAAGTGTCTAACTTGAACTGTTGATACCATTTAGGAGAGGTCCTACCCATACATAGTTTCTATCCCATCACGGCCATGCCTATTAGGTGCCTCTTACCCCCTGAAGGAGATTGTACATTCCACCACCTCTCAAGTGACCACAGTATAGTCTCATCCTTCAGACAGGAACTTTCCTGAAAACTAACCAAGCAGCTCTGGTTTAGTGCTGTGTGTGCTCAGCATCCAAGCACTGCCTGCACTATCTGATGCACAGTGAGACTCAAGTTTAGGCAGTGTTTGCTTACAATAGACTTTGGCTGTGGGCAAACACTCAAAGCATTAACTGGAGGTCATGCTGACAAATGCAACAAAACTTACTTTGAAACCTAGGGAAGGACAACGATAGCTTTTGAAAAATCTGGCCCAGCAATACAAAATGGCAACTGACAGAACAAATGGAGGATAGATTAAGTAAAGGATGGTATTTCCACCTGTGTAACAATATTTTGAAGTTGATTCTGGTGACAGTGACAGATCCATGAGGACATTCACTATGCACTGCAATACAAGATGGGGAGCACTACAGTGCACCAGGGAAGCAGCCCTATCTTTGAAGAACAGGCATCTAAAAACTGATTTAGGCACATTATGTTTTCTAATTAAAAAAAAAAAAAAGGCTGAATTGGACTGCTGAAATTTACAACATACTCATTTGGAAGTGACCACCATTAAATTTCATACAATTTACTAGTTAAGCTGAATGTTTTGTTTTTATTATCACTGCCAATCAGCAGAATTAAATTCCATGCCCTAGTAATGCCCCAGGAAGAGTGCTTCTATTTTTGCATAATAAAAAAAAAGGATGAACTGACTCTAGCCTTGAAAAATTAAAGGATTTGTCATGTTTATCAATTAAGACCACATCCTGAAGTACAACTTCAGACTACTAAGAGAAAGTTCTTCAGCCATGCTAAACCAAATGAACAAGTTTACAATATCAAGGGGATAAAAACTCAGCAAGGGTCTAATACGTTTCAGAATATCAAGCTTGGAGTGCTATTTAGCAGACGTGCTTCATCCACGCCTCCTTGCTCTCTGTGTGTCAGCATGAACACGTTATCCACCGTTGCAACTGACTGCTGGCAATTCCCTGTGATGTTAATGAGTTCTGAATTTATGCAAAGTCTCCCAGTTGGTGCTTCCGCAACATCTACCAACTGAAATACCAAGGCAGGATACCTGTGGTAAAAGCATCTAGCTTTCTCTCAGTTATTAATGAATATAGCAAGCCAGACTTCAGTGGCCATTTGAAAACCCTTCAAAACTCAAAATCGACCGGTCTGGAAAAAAAGAGTTAACAAAAATCCATCATGATCCTGTTTTGAGGTCCTACATATCTATTGAAAAATTTTATGACATATTCCTATAATCAGATGAATCTTTCACAGAAGACAAATAAGAAACCAGAAATAAAATGCTTGATCCTCAAAGCAATTAGGATTTGCAAAAGCTATCAGGACCTTGTGCAATCAAGTAAATCTGCAACGACAGAATAATGTCACAGCTTTTTTACAGAATTATCCATGGTCATTCAGAATCATAGCCACTATCAAATATCCATGGCTTAATAAGAAGGAGGAAATTAAGTGAGCCAGCATCAAACATACACCTCTTACGTCAGTAAAAACACCTTGTGCCTCTCCAGCCAGGTCC